>NC_041749.1:95990657-96293363 GCF_004115215.2 Ornithorhynchus anatinus
CAGGGCGAGAGTGGAGGAAGGGAGGTCAGAGAGAAGGCTGACACAGTAGCCTAGCCGGGATATAACGAGAGCCCGTAACAGTAAGGTAGCCGTTTGGGTGGAGAGGAAAGGGTGGATCATCAATGCCAATCTTCAAAACTGAACTGCTTTGGACTGTAAGCTCCTTATATATCTAGGGAACATGTCTACCAACTTTTTCATACTTAGTACAGTGCTCTGCATGCAGTAAATGCTCAATCAATACTATTGACTGATGGATCAAAATACTCCTGGTTTAAGCAGTAATTCTGATTGCAGTTTAAACTCAGGCATCTTTCTTCAAAAAACAAGGGTCTTCACCCATTTGGAGGGCTCAGCCACCCCAGAAAAATAAATGGACAGGGAAGAGCTAGACTACAGAAGATTTTTGATAATTATGAACATCATAATCATAATTATCCTTGGTTACTTTCTAAAAAGACCAGATAGATGAACAATGTGAACAGGAAAGGAAGGCAATGGGTAGGAGAAGCGATAAGAGAAAGCGTGGCCCCAGGCAAAAACCTTGACCAACAGAGCTCCCTCCCCACTGGAACCTTCTCTAAGACTGTAAGCTCCTTGTGGGCAGGGAACATGTCCACCAGATCTATTTGATTGTACTCTTTCAAGTGCTTTCTACAGTGCTCTGCACACAGTAAGCACTCATTAAATACCATTGATTGATTATTTGGCTGTTCAGAACTTGAGGAACACTCTGAACCCTAAGCATTTTCTGATTAGCCCTGAAGGGCTCTTCCTACTCTTTGGGCTGCGCAGATGATTTGCTTTGGGTGCTCTTTATTATTATGGTTTGCTTATTATTGTTTTTGTCAACTGATTCTTTCCTCTGGGTGTATAGCCTCCCTTGCCACTTAAACTATAGGCTCCTATGGGCAGGGAAGAAACTAACTGAAGAACAACTTGCAAAAATGTGAACCAAGCACTCACATTAAAACCCAACATGAATGTCTAATTATTTGGAAAATCTACTTATTTACAAATATTAACTCAGTCTCTTTTTGCTAAATCTAAAAATAAAAATGAAACTTGCTCCGTAAAAGATAAACTCTGTAATTTGTCTAAACTCTGTACATCTCTGTCCATTTCCAGACCTCAGAGGAAATATTTGGAATTACCTGATTGTTGCCTCAAAGACTTGAACGGTTGAGTCTTTGTCAAATGAAACTGTGTCTATCACTAATTTCACCGCTTTCTGGAACTCCGAAGAATTTCCCATTATCTTTAAAGAGGAACACAAACATTAAATTGACATTAAATTAAAATAGATTTTTTCAGACAGCCATGGTCCTTCCACTAAATCTGGAGGGGTTAAAGGTCAATCAATCCAGACTGGGAATTTATTGACCAAAGTACAGCCACTTCTGCCCCCCGCCCCCGCAAATTCCACCGCTAACTAGACACACACACCTCCCCCTTCCCCCCACGGCCTCAAGTTCCTGATGTGCCAGAGTTGCCAAAAGGTAGAAGCAACAATACTCTTATGCTTTAAACTTCTCTTCTGAGAGCTGGAAGGACTTTCCATGCTGCCCTCTGCAGAGTTCAAGATGTTGCAAGTGGCCCTCAGGCCAAAATAAGTGCCCACCGCACTCTAACCCATCTAGTTGAGATTTGAGGTATCCACCACGTTGCGGGTTCGAAGCAGAGACTTGCACCGAACAGTCTAAGGGATATACGTTCAGCCAGGAAGTGAGATCTGAGTCCATTTTATATGTTCTGCTCCAGAGATACAGTCTTTTCATTAGTCGTCAAATCAACTTTTTAATACTCATTGGTCTACCTTAATCCAAGCCATCTCTGCATTTCCTTTAGTAGTGAATTCCTCAGTCTTTGGGAGTGGAGCAGAAAGAGCCTTCCCTCCCCCATCCCCCCACCATGCTCTTATTCAGCTGGGCTCACCCCCCCCCACCCCCTCATTAGAAAGTTTTGCTCGCTGTACACACCTGGTCTGTGAAGCCACCAGCTGAGGTGTTTGGGGTTGCTAATTTAGAAGAAACATAACAACTCTACTCTTCAGGCCTGGAGCAACAGCTGCCTCACAGGTGGCAGATCACCACTCATGGGCAGTCACAACCTCCTCCCCTGGCATATGCCAGCCAAGGCCCCTGAGGACTTTCCCGGGCAGAAAACCATGTAACAGTGCAATGGGGCTACATCATCCCACCATGCTAGTGCAGAGGGAGCGAGGGTGGGAGCAGGATGATAGACTGTCTCCCTTCCATCTCTCCACGGCTTTCAATCCAATCCTCTTCTGGAAGGGAGTGAACAGAACCGCCGCTCTGATTCATTTGTGATTTTGCGCCTGCACTTATAAAAAGGAACTGGCAGTTTCTTTCTGGCCTTCTGATACTTCTTTAAAAAGGTTGTTCTATGCTTTAAATGCTTACTGCTTGCACCAGGTGGTCAGGAGAAAAATCATGCTATTCCACCATGTACTTTTGTGGCCTAACTGGCAAGCACTATTCAACATATTCTTCAAGATAAGGCAAAGCCAGTACAGCATGATTTGCACCTGAATAGCACATGCATAGATCTGATCTATATTGTTCCCAAAACATTAAAGGCAGGATGTTAGAGGAAACCACTGCTATGGTTAAGGAGACAACAGTCACTCTTTGGGAACGTTTCCCTTAAGCCTTGCAGGTGTTGCCCAGCGTGGCTCAGTGGAAAGAGCACGGGCTTTGGAGTCAGGAGTCATGATTTCGAAACCCAGCTCTGCCACTTGTCAGCTGTGTGACTGTGGGCAAGTCACTTCACTTCTCTGTGCCTCAGTTACCTCATCTGTAAAATGGGGATTAAGACTGTGAGCCCCACATGGGACAACCTGATTCCCCTGTGTCTACCCCAGCGCTTAGAACAGTGCTCTGAACATAGTAAGTGCTTAACAAATACCAACATTATCATTATTATTACATTATTCTATGCAGATGGCTCAGCATGGCTTGGTGGAAAGAGCACGTGCTTGGGAGTCAGAGGTCATGGGTTCTAATCCCGGCTCTGCCACTTGTCAGCTGTGTGACTTTGAGCAAGTTGCTTAACTTCTCTGTGCCTCAGTTCCCTCATCTGAAAATGGGGATTAAGACTCTGAGCCCCGCATGGGACAACCTCATAACCTTGTATCTACCCCAGCACTTAGAACAGTGCTTGGCACATAGTAAGTGTTTAAATACCATCATTATTCAGCACTTAGAACAGTGCTCAGCGCTTAGACAAGTGCTTGGCATAATAATAATGTTGGTATTTGTTAAGCGCTTACTATGTGCCGAGCACTGTTCTAAGCGCTGGGGTAGACACAGGGGAATCAGGTTGTCCCACATGGGGCTCACAGTCTTAATCCCCATTTTACAGATGAGGTAACTGAGGCACCGAGAAGTTAAGTGACTTGCCCAAAGTCACACAGCTGACAAGTGGCCGAGCTGGGATTTGAACCCATGACCTCTGACTCCAAAGCCCGTGTAAGTGCTTAACGAATAACATAATTATTCATTATTATTATTGAATATTTCCATCAATTGAGCAAGGTACTTACTTCTCCAGCAAGCCTACTAGCACAGCTGATAAGAAACAAAAGTTAAAATCTGCTCACCTGGGATGGACGGCCGTCAGCACGGAAAACCAAAAGGGACTGTGTCCAACCTAACTGATTTGATCTACCCCAGCGGTTTGAACATGTGTTTGACACATAGTAAGATGTGTGGTATTAACAAAAACCATTAAAAAAAAATTTGAATTTTCTTGCCTTGGAAGGTGAAGGTGAATGACTGTGAGTAGAGAAAAGTGAGAATCTGGAGCAGAAGTGGTAGTGACGAAAAGCCTTAGTCAATGGAAAGTGAGGTACAACAGTGGAGCTATATAATCCTGAATTATCCTAAGCATTTCCACCAGTGGTTCTTTGGTGGCTTTAGGACCCCACACAGCACCGTGTCTGGGTCAGATCACTGATCCATCCAGGCCAAGATTCTGTATCTAACAGTAAGAATGGGATGTCATGTAATGGTTGTCTTCCTTGACAGCCATCCTAATGGTTAGGGATGTCCCATCTAACATCCCAAACTTTTTTCCCCCCTAGATCCCTAATCTTTCCCACTAGTAGCCCATTATGGACCTCTTGACCATGAATTTATCTACAGCTTTCTTCAACCTATTGGTACCTTCAGCACACAGAGCTTTCTATGGTAATAATCTTCACAAGCTTGCCACCTCCTGTGTTTGGAGACTATCACCTCATGCTGAGGTGAACTGGTGAACAATTATATGTTCCCCCTATCCATACCCTTCAGGATTCTGTAAATTTCTATCTTGTCCCCTACCAGCCTTCACTGGTCCAAACTTGAATCATTTCTTTCAAGTTTATCTTCATCCCCAATATCACCCGACCCTCCTCACTGCTCTCTCAGCTTCCAACCTCTATCCTTTCCAACTCATACCCCACCATGCTGCCCACATTATCCTCCTGGAAAAAAAAAATCGCTCATCCCACATCTCTCCCCTCCTCAAAAACCTCCACTGGGATTCTTCACATAAAACAAAAACCTCACAATCGGCTTCAATGCTCCCCAACAACAATAATAATTTTGGTATTTCTTAAGTGCTTATTCTGTGCCGAGCACTGGAGTGGATACAAAAATCAGGTCAGATGTGGTCCTGTCCCCCATGGGGCTCTCAGTCCAAGCAGGAGGAAGAACAGTTATTGAATCCTCATTAGACAGATGAGGATACTGAGTTACAGAGTAGTCAAGTGACTTGCCCAAGGTCACACAGCAGGAAAGTGGAGTCAGAATGAGAACCTAGGTCCTCTGACCGTCAGGTGTGTGCTTTTTCCAAACTAGACCGTGCTGCCCTCAACCACTATCTTCTCTCTCCACCATCTAGCCCCAATTTACCTATCTGCTTTCTTCTCTCAACATTTCCCCACTTGCTGTCTTCATTCCTCCTAGGCCAACCTTCTAGCTGTACCTCACTTGTGACTGTCTTTTCTCTGTCCCCTCATTCACAGTGTTCCTTGGCTTGGAACGCCCACTCTTTGCACATCATGTAAACTACAGCTCTCCCTCCATTCAAACCCCTCCTAAAATCCCACCTCCTCCAACAAGCTCTCCCTGATTAATTTCCCAGCCTCCTGCACCACATCATCCTTTCAGCCAACTTTAACACCTATAAACTCACTTACACCCTCTTCTGCACTCATGTCTGTAGGCCCACTTCACTTATTTCTGACCCCTCGAGTTCTAAATATTTTCATATTTGTCTCCCCCACTGGAGTGCAAGCTCCTTAGGGCAGGAAACGTATCACTCCGTTTTTCTGTACTTCCTGAGTGCCTTCTACAGTGTTCCGCACCAAGTGGACGCTCATAAATGCCACTGCTATGGTATCTTACCCTACAATATTATACAGTCATTTCTGTGATGATGCGAGAGTTTTGTTCTTGAAGAACCTTGTGCTAGAGTATCCATTGATTCAATGGGAATTAAAGGATTAGGGGGTAAAAGGATCGAAGGAAGAGACAACCATGACAGACATCTTGAAACAAACTTCTATACTATCGTTATGTCCACCTAGCCAGCAGAATGCTTTACACCCTTACTACTTATTGTTGCTTTACCGTATTAAATAAAAAGTCAATTCTCTCATAACATGAGAATTGCAATCCTGAAGAACCCTGTGTTAAGGAAAGTTAACCAGTCATCTGTGCTTTAGTACCCACCCCGAGTCCAACAGTACGTACATACACACAACGGTTTATCACACCATCATATCACAGTCCATCCAGACAGATGTACACTGTCGGATGAATGTTAACTAATTCTGCCAATGCAGGCTACCTAGAAGGTGTAGTGAGAATACATTCTGGCAGACCTGACCATACAGTAAAATTGCAAAAACCCAAAGAAACCTAAAGTAGGCCGAAGAGGAACCTGGGAAGCATAGTGGTACCTCATCATGACTGGCACTGGGTGCATCATTCCTTCCTACATACCACACCATCATTCTTCCTACACCAAATCTACTTGTGCTTGCTATACCCAGAACAGACTCATGTGGTGAGAATGTTCCCTAATACTGTCATTGAGTAAGGAAAACATGCTATAGCAGAAATCCCTGTACCTTTCCTAAAATGCGGCAATGAGACCTGCACACAATATCCCAGGTGAAGATGTCCCATGGTTTTATATAATGGCAAAAGCGATGCCTTCTGTTTTCTATCCCCTCCCTGAGGATGTTCATCATTTTAGCATGCCAATCTCAAATGATCAATTCTTGAATTTTGTTTCCAACACTACAAGAGGAAATGGATTTTAAACTATAGCATGGGGATTTTAGGTTTGAGCTAAAGAGTTTCTTCACTGTGAGGGTTGTTAGGCCCTGGAATGGTTTACAGTTGAAAGCTGTAGAATTTCCTTCTCTCAAGGTCATTATTAATGAGATAATGTCCCATCTGGACTGGACTGGTTAAGAGATGGTCCTTGCGGAAAGCAGAGGGACAAACCAGAGGACCTCTTTGTTTACCTTCCGGTTCAAGAGACTACAATTCCTCACTAATGGTATCTGGTTTCTGTGGGTTGGAGACCATGTTAGAAACCGAGGCCACTTCATGTGAATAACTGTCTATTATTTGAGTTGAAGGTTAGGGAAGTTCATTTTATTTACCTGAGGCTTTCTTTTAGGTTTAGAACACTAGAAAATTCAGGGGGAAATGGGTTCTGACAGTTTAAGAATATATAACACAGTATGAATCCAGATTTCCCACCTCTTCTCCTAGCTTTTCATTTCTAAAATAAGGCAGAAATATTTTGCCCATTTAAAACTGCAGCCCTCCGTTGCTACCTACCAACTGAATCAGGGAATCAAATTCTCTATTCATTTTAGAACGCTGGCACTACACATGAGCAGGGAACTTTACAGAAGATATGTGGGAGTCAAATCACTGACTTCTCATAGGATTAAAAACACAAACATGTTGATCACTTACTGCAAGGGTGTCCAATGCATCAATCAGAGTTAATGAATAATTTCCCAGGACATCGTTGATGTTCAGATTTGAACTGAAAAAAGAAATACAACTAAATATTAAAAAAAAAATCAGATGAAGGTGTTCTAAATTCGGTACTTTCAAGAAATTCATCAATCATCAATGGTATTTATTGAGCGCTGGCTATGTGCAGAGCACTGTACTAAGCGCTTGGGAGATTGCAACAGAGTTGGCAGACATGTACAACCAAATAAATGCTTCTCAATTATTTCAAGGCTGGAAATCTAGTTCAGCCAACTGGATTTTCAAATTTAGGCCACTCTTTCACTGGCTGATTAGCTAGTTCGTAGATCCTCTACTGCAATTGGCTGGTTCATCTTTGATGCCAAGAAAGAGGCCATAGGAAAAAAGTGCACTGGGTCTTCCCCAGCTCAGCCAGATAAAAAAAGAAAGGAAAAAAAAATCACCTGTTTGGGAACCTTGAAAGGCAGAACAGGATTGAAGTGGCATAATTCAAGGCGAAACTACAGAATGTGTTACCATTCCTCCAATAAGACGCCTTTGAATGCAATACTCTGCTCACAAAACTGTTCATGAGCGGAATTAATTTTTGCCTGACCCTGACTAGCATGGCTGTTCCTCTGTGACCTTTAACAGCACCACTGCTCTAAAGTGACCTGGCATCCTATAATGCAGAGGATGATGAGTTCCCTGTCCTGCCACATGAAAAGTCTTGGGTGGACCCATTCAATTCCCACCTTAGGCCCAAGGGATGGGAAGGGGACACCCCCCCCCCCCGCTGCCACGCCACCTGGCATGGCAGCAGGGAGCAGGGAGGAGGAAGAGTCTCTGCCGCATTTTAGGTGGCAACCAGAGTCACCGATACTGCCATTACTTCCCCCATGGTTGACTGGCCACTCCAGGGCTCTGCATGATGGGAATCCAGCAAAGCTGGACCTACTCGTTTCTGCACACATCAGAAACTCCCCTTCACACATGACCTTAGGGTGAGCCAGATCAACCAAAGAAACGGCAACTTTCCATCCTAGGCCAGGCAAGCCAAGGTCACTGTCTAGGGCTGGCGTGAGAAGTTCAGCGGCTGCAGGAAAGCTGGGGGTGGGAAAGGTGGGGCAAGAGGGATGTTTAAAGAGAGCGAACTTTCATCCCGCCGCAATCTTTCTGAAAGGCAACGGCATGGCCGTCTTTGGAAAGTTCCACACGGCTAACCCCGCCTTAAGGTTGTGGCTTACTTTGATAACCATAGGAAGTCAGCCCCGTTTCCCAAGCTTCTTTCCTCCTGTCCCCCGGTTTCTCAGCTTCGCAATCTATCCATGAGAGCTTTTCAAAACTACCTGATGGCTAACGCCGATATTCAAGCATAAATTGGTTCAGCACACCAGGCAGGACAATACAACCAAGGCATTCTGCCTGCAAGCCATGTATGCTACAACCTTCAGTTAGAAACCATTTCCAAAGGACCAAACCATACTTCTGCTTAATCCAATAAATCCAAAGGTCATTAACTTCAAAGGTGCTGTAATTCTTCAGAGGACTTTAAAATGTATTTTTTAAAATAAATTTTCTTTGCCACCATTATACTCTGAATCACAAAGTTATGAAATTCTACCTTTACTCTCTTTCCTTTCCCCCTTATTCTGCAAAAGGAAATCTAATCTTAAGCTATAAAAATTTTGATGCTCACAAAGGATGTTTCCTTCTTATTTCACTAACAAACAATAAGAAATTAAACAAAAATTTCTCATAGGTCTCTCTTTCATGGAGTTAATGGACACTGCCCCTGCCCTCAAGGAGTTTACAGTCTAGCGAGGAAGACAGACATTAAAATCAATTATAGGTAGGGGAACTAACAGAGTATAAGCTCTGTGTAAGAAGGGGTGGGGTGAGAATCAGAGTGCTTTCGATGGTTCGGACTGAAGCGCATTAGCGACGCAGAAGGGAGGGAGGATAGGGTGGGGAGATGAGTGGTTATTTAGAGAAGGCTTCTTGGAAGAAATTTGATTTTGGTAGGGCTTTGAAGATGGGGAGAGTGGTGATCTGGCCAATATGAATGGGGAGGGAGTTTCAGGCTGGAAAGAGGGCATGAGCAAGGGGTTGACAGTGAGAGAAAACAGAGTAAAGCACAGTGAGTAGGTCAGTGTTTGAAGAGCAAGGCGGGTGGCCTGGGTTGTAGTGAGAGGGGATGAGGATAGGTGGGAGGGAGGGAGCTGATCGAGTGCCTTAAAGCTGAAGGTGAGGAGTTTCTGCTTGATGCCGAGATGGAGAGGTAACCGTTGGAGGTTTTCGAGGAGTTGGAGAGATGTGTGTAAAACGATTTTTCAGAAAAGTGATATGAGCACTGTTTCCTCAAAGTGCCATTGCTGTGAATTCAGCCTGGTATAGGTCTAACTACCATTTAAAACAAAGGCTCTAAATTACAATTTGGGAGGAGAATTCTCACAATTCTCACAATAGTAACAAATTTTCAGATTACATTTGGACTACAGCTCAAGCTGCCTAGCTGAAATGGATTCTAAAAGGACAGGATTTTTTTTTTCCAATGGTATTTGTTAAACGCTACGTGCCAGGCATTGTTCTAAGCACTGGGGTAGATACAAAGTAAGCGGGTTAGACACAATCCATGTTCCACATGGGGCTCACAGTCTTAATGCCCGTTTTACAGATGAGGTAACCGAGGACCTTCTGACTCCCAGGGCCGTGCTCTGTCAACTAGGCCACGCATCTTCCCTGTACTGCATGGTCTAGGATGGGGTGGGGGTAGGGAGGTTGGAAAGTAGACATTTTGTTTTAGTGAATCACCAAAAAAAAAAAAAAACCCAGAAAACTCAATTCCAAATATTCAAAACTACTGAGCGAGCATCACGACTATCGGCACAGCTGAGCTCACTCGCACTCTTTCGATAGTTTAGAAATCACGAAACAGATTGCACAATTCACATGCTATTTGGCCCATGATCACAACAGGTTAAAGGTAAATGGGGCAGCTCACCTTTGAAACTGTCCTGCCGGTGAGTGAGACAGAGAAATCGGGTCTCTGCCGCTTGGACTTTGACACTTAGAGTAGCCAGCAACTAAGCTACAGGCTAGAAGGGCTTCATATGGCTGAGCGTCCATACTGGAAAAGCGTGGCATGTTGACTTGGAACCCAGTCACTGGGATCCAGCAGTGTATTTTGAGACGGCAAAGCGGCAAGGAACTAGTGGAGGAAGCTGTCTACTGTGTGACTTGGGGCGAGTCACTTCACTTCTCTGGGCCTCAGTTACCTCATCTGTAAAATGGGCATTAGGACTGTGAGCCCCACGTGGGACAACCTGATCGCCCTGTAACCTTCCCAGCGCTTAGAACAGTGCTTTGCACCTAGTAAGCGCTTAACCAACGCCATCGTTATTATCCTTTCGCCTTCACCCTCTCTGGTTAACGGTAATACCTTTCAGGACTACATTACTCTAGACGTATTAGATGTCCACTGACATGTGTGCAAGATGGTTGGGTAGAACTAATTCGATGAAAGGCAAGCTCCATCACCGCCCTGTCGGCGTCACATCGGGGTCGGTCCGGACCCAGAAGCAAGCAAACCAGATCGAGTGGCTATAGACACTCACTCGCAACGCCCCCCGGAAGACCGGCCCTGTTCGATAGAGACAAACGACGCTGCTAAGCCGCAAGACCGAGGAAGGGCAACTAAGGCGGCCGAGTTTGGGTCGGGAAGGGGAAGAGCGTGGGGCAAAAGGGAGTTCAGGGCAGGGGATACTCACCCGATCCTCGGTTTACAGGGTCCCTCCGAGTGGGCAAGGCTGTTTGATCGGGAAAGGGAGAGCTCGCTTGCTTCCGCCCTCCCTTCCTCCCTCAGCGCCCAGGGGCGTCCTGAGTACGAGGGGCAATGAGGAAGCATCCAGCAATTCTGGTAATAACCGCAGACGGGCCGGCTTAACATTTGCCACGCACCGTGTGCTAAGCGCTAAAGAATCAGATCCGACCCAGCCCCTGCCCCGATCAAGGCTGGGGAGGGAGAAGGGGCCTCGAGTCCCCATTTGACAGGTGAAGAAATTGAGGCCCGGAGCAGGGGAGGGCCCTGTCCAGTGTCATCCAGCCGGGGAGCGGCGGGGCCGGGGCGAGAACCCAGGTGTCCCGACCGCCAGCCCCGGGCTCTTTTTCCACTAGGCCCCGGCTGCTTCTCTCGGGAGTCACCGAGTGTGTGTCGTACAGGTGCCGCGCCTTCCCCCCAAGCGATCGCAGAGCACTGGGGGTCCCTTCCTCTGGCGACTCACGTCCCCCTCCCGCGGCTGGGCCCGATGGGGCCGGCTGCCGGCGAGTGGTCGCCTCCAAGTTAGGTGGGGCGGCCCCCGGGCCCGGCTGCCCCTCGTCCCCTCCCCGCCCGCGCCCCGGAACTTACGGGTCACCCCGGTCGGGGCCGCGGCCCCGACAGTGGATGGGGTTGAGCTCGTCCTCGGGGAAGGCGTGGGCCATGTAATTATCGTAGCCGAAGACGAACATCCCGCGGGCCAGGTCCCGCATCTGGGCCCGCAGCTGCGGAGGGAAGGCGCCGCTGTAACGTTTCTCGTACTCGTCCTCGCCGGCGGCCCCGGCCCGGCCCCGACCGCCCAGCAGGTAGCCCCAGTGGGACGCGCTGCACAGTCCGGACTCGGGGCCCGAATCGGAGGGGCCCCCGGGCCGCCGCCGCCGCCGCCGCCGCCGCGGCGGCGGCTGGGGATTCCGCGGCCGGTGCCGGGGGGACTCCAGCCAGGACGGGGACGCCGCCTCTCTGCTACCGGGCCGAGCCGAGGGCGAGAAGGGCACCGAGATCTTCACCACCCCGTGCCGCTGGAGGACGAAGCTGATGGAGAAGCGCTGGTAGAAACCCATGCTGGGTCCTAGCCCGAAGACCAGCCATAGGACCCCGTGGAGGCCGAGCCTCAGCAGCACCAGCCCCAGGACGAGCGACCTCCATTGCATTGTCGCTCGGGCTCCGCGGGCATTATTTTGGAGCGTGAGAACTCCCGGCTCCCGCCAGCGTCCGCCAGCTCCCACCCCGGCCCGGCTCGCCCCGCTCGCTCGCTCGGCGGCTCCGCCCCGCCCCGCTCACTTCCCCTTTAACAACTCCCCGGTGACGCGCCGGCGATCGGTCCACCGTTACCGCTGACCGCCCCTCGGCGGACCCGAATGGCCAGTCCCCTCCGAGCGGGGGCGGGGCGGAGGCGCTGAGCCCGGGGGGGCCCCCCCCCCCCCCCGGCTCATAGGCCGGCTGGGACCGGGGCCAACCCCCGCCCCCCCGCGCCCTGCCCTCCGAAGGGACGGAAGCCACTGGGCTGGCGTGGCAAATTGGAACCATTCGCTGGCAACTTCCAGCCAATGAGAGCTGGCCGGGAGGTGACACCTCTCGGGGAGCGGGAGCCGGCCCGTCGCTCCAAAGCCGGGGAGCGAGGGGCGCGGAGGACGGGCGGCCTGTCTCCCGGGGTCAGGCCGGACAGCCGGACGCGGGTCGCCGCCCTTCCCTTCCCCTCCCCCTGTTTCCTCAGCCCGACCGGGACGGACCCGGCCACGGTGACGGGAGAGGGCTCGGCGCAGGGGGAGGAACCCTCCCAAGGACTCCTGGGCAGCTCGCCAAGCTGGATGTGACGGACCAGTAAGTCAGTCACCCGCTTTCCACTCCTCCTTTTCACGCGTCACGCGTGCAGCCCTGTTCTTGGTGATTAGGACATAGCTTCCCGGAATCTGGGGCTCTGAAGAAACAGATGGGGGAAAAAAAAAAAGAAAAGAACAATCCCAAGCCTACGGTGGTCACAACTGAATGACCAGGACCGAACTACCCCCACGTTGAAGAACCGATTCTGAAACAGCTCCCTAATCGCCAACACTTAGATCTTTTTCTTCAAATTGGATTTAAGTACTTACTATGTGCCAGGCGCCTGGGTAGGTACAAGTTAATCAGGTCGGACACGGTCTCTGCCCCCCAAGGGACAGTCTCAAGTGAGAGGGAGAACAGATGGTGAATCTCCATTTGAGGGATGAGGAAACTGAGGCTCGGAGAAGTCAAGTGACTTGCCCAAGGTCACAGCAGGCAACTGGCAGTGCCGGTATTGGAACTCAGGTTCTCTGACACCCCACCCCTTCCCGCCCCACCTGGCCCCTGCTCTTTCCACTAGCCCCTCACTGCTTCAACAAGATCTCTCTTCACTTGGCCCATTTCCTTAGGCCATATGACCCCATGGCACCAACACTGCCACTATCTATTTTTTCCCAGACCTCAGTTCAGTGCTTTGCACAGAGTAGGCACTCAATCATTCCATCAGTAGGAGCACTAACTCTCTGCAGAAAATTGTTCTAAGCACTTGGGAGAGAACGGCAGAGTTGGCATAAGTGATGACTGCCCTCGAGGAGCATACTGTGGAAGAGAGAAAGTGGAGGCAGCAGGTGTATGCAACCCATATGAGGAATTTAGGCAGGAATGACAGGCAATGGCTGAAGAGTGCAATGGGGTCCAGAGCAGGGTGGGTTGGGGGTTTTGGGAGTTTTTTGTGATAAGCAAAACCCAGGCCAGTTTGGAGGCAGGGGGAAGGAGCCATTAGAGACTGAGTGGTTGACGATGGTAGTCAGTGGGGAAAGAAGAGTGGGCACAAGTGTCTTTAGAAGGAGAGAAGAGATAGGGTCAGAAGTGCAGATGGAGGCGAGTAGATTTTGAAAGCAGGCGACAGATCTCTCCAGATGTCTGAGAAAGAGGAGAGAGTGAATGTTGGTGTAAGAAGCAAATAGGGATGGAGGGAAGATTTTGGAGAGGACATGCCTGATGGTTCCTATTTTGTCAACAGATAAATTGGCGAGATTATCCGCAGCAAGAGAAGGGGGGGTGGACACAGGGGATTACAGGAAGCAGTTAAAGGTCTGGAATAATTGGTGGAATACAGTGCCGTGGGAATTGATGAGGACAGTAAAGTCCTGTTGTTGAGCAGAAGAGGGTAGAGTTATAGCTGGTGAAGGTGAATTTGGAGTGAGTAATGTCAGCCCAGTGTCTGGATTTCCACCAACAGCACCCCATGACGGGAGTGCCCATTCAGTCTGTCACAAAATCCTGGCAGTTCTACCTTTGCAACATCTCTGGAATCCGCCCTTTCCTCTCCATCCAAATTGCTACTACCCCACTCCAAGCGCTCAGTATTTCCCACCGTGACTACTCCATCAGCCTCCTCACTGCCCTCCCTGAATCTTCTTCATTCAGTAGTATTTATTGAACACTTACTATGTGCAGAGCACTGTACTAAGCGCTTGGAATGTACAATTCGGCAACAGATAGAGACAATCCCTGCCCAATGACGGGCACAGCCCAGACCAGTTCATACTTCACTCTGCTGCCCAGATCATTTTTCTAAAAAAAGTTCGGTCCATATTGCCCGACTCCTCAAAAAAACCCCATGGTTGCCCATTCACCACTTCATTAAACAGAAATTCCTCACCTCCAACCAATCAATGCTGTTTATTGAGTGCTTATTTGAGCGCTTAGGAGAGTACCATTTAACAGGGTTGGTAGACAAGTTCTCGGCACACGATGAGTTCACAACCTAGAGGTGCTTTAAGGTACTCAATCAACTCTATCTCTCCTACCTAACCTCACGGATTTGCTACTACAAATCAACCTGCCCACTCGGCTCTAACATCAACCTACTCACTATAACTTGATCTTGTCTATCCTGCCACCGACCCCTTTGTTTGGTTCTCTTCCGGGCCTGGAACTCCTTCCCCTTTCATATCATTATTATGGTAGTTGTTATGGTTTTTGTTAAGCACTTTCTATGCGCCAAGTACGGTTCTAAGCGCTGGGGAAGATACAAGTTGATCAGTTTGGACACAGTCCCTGTCCCACATGGGGCTCATAGTCTAAGTAGGAGGGAGGAAGGAAGATTTAATCCCCATTTTACAAATGAGGTAACTGAGGCGCAGAGAAGTGACTTGCCCAAGGTCACACAGCAGACACGCGGCAGAGCCGGGAGTAGAATTGAGGTCCTCTGACTTCCAGGCCCATGCTCGTTCCTCTAGGCTACACTGCTTCTCTGACAGTCTACAACTCTCTTCACCATCAAAACCCTCCTAAAAATCACATCTCTCCCAAGAGACCTTCTCAGACCAAGCCCTTTATTTCCCCTACCCTCCCCCCTCCTCTCTGCTCCGCTTCCGTGCGTCAACTGTAAATGTGGCTGTGTACTTCTTAAGCACTCTGTGACTCACTCGCCCTCACAGTGCTTACCTAAATATCCTTATACTCTATTATTTTCCCTATCTCTAATCTATTTTACTGTCTCCTACAGTAGGCTGAAAGCTCCTTGTGGGCAAGGATTGCTGCTACCAACTCTGTTGTATTGCACTTCCCTAACTGGTTAGTGCAGTGCTCTGCACACAGTGAGCACTCAATTTTTTTATGGTATTTGTTAAGAGCACACCATGTGCCAGGCACTGTGCTAAGTCCTTTGGTAGATAGAAGATAACCCGGTTGGACACAGTCCCTGTCCCACAGTTTTAATCCCCATTTTACAGGTGAGGTAACTGAGGGGCGGAGAATTGAACTGACTTGCCCAAGGTCACACAGCAGACAAGCGGCGGAGCTGGAATTAGAACCCAGGCCCTTCTGACTCTAGGCCCGTGCTCTATCCACTAGACCACGCTGCTTCTCAGTGTGATTGATCGGAAGTGTACTGTGGAAGGGATCCATGGGCAGGGGTTGCTCGTGGGAGATCAGTGGAGGGATGGTGGGGAGAGGGAGTTGAATTAGGTGGAGAGGTCAAAATTGAGAGCATGGATTCGTGTATCAAGAGAAGGGAGGATAGGTAGGGAAGCCAAATGGGACATGATGGCCTGGGATAAGTGGAGGGGGTTCAGGGGTCTCTGTGAGATCACCCTGCCTACCTACCTGTTCATACAATTCATCATTCATCCAATCATATTTATCAAGTGCCTACTGTGTCCAGAGCACTGTACTAAGCACTCGGGAAAGTACAATATAATAAACAGTGACATTCCTTGCTTACAATGAGCTCAAGATTTACAGTGGGGGAGACAGACATCAATACAAATAAATAAAATTCCAGATATGTACATAGGTGCTTTGGGAGGCGGGGGAAGAGCAAAGGAAAAAATAAAAATACAAATATGTATATAAGTGCTTTGGGGTTGGGAAGGGGGAAGAGCAAAGGGAGCAAGTCAGGGTGTGCAGAAGGGAGTGGAAGATGAGGAAAAGAGGGGCTTAGTCTGGGAAGACCTCTTGGAGGAGATGTGCCTTCAATAAGACTTTGAAGCAAGGGAGTGGTTGTCTGCCAGATTAGGGGTGGGAGGGTGTTCCATTCATTCAGCCGTATTTATTGAGCGCTTACTGTGTGCAGAGCACTGGACTAAGATCCAGGCCAGAGGCAGGACATGGGCTAGGGGTCGGTGGCGAGGCGGGCAAGATCGAGGCACAGTGAGAAGGTTAGCACTAGAGAAGTGAAGTGTGCGGGCTGGGTTGTAGGAGAGAAGTGAGGTGAGGTAGGAGGGGTCAAGGTGATGGAGTGCTTTAAAACCAATGGAGAAGAGTTTTTGTTTGATATGGAGTTTTTGTTTGATACAGGCAACCACTGGAGTTTTTTGAGGAGCGGGGTGACGTTATCCACAATGCTTTTGTAGGAAAATGATCCGGGCAGCAGAGTGAAGTATTGACTGGAGTGGAGAAAGACAGGAGGCTGGGAAGTCAGCAGGGAGGCTGATGTAGTAATCCAGGTGGGCTAGGATGAGTGCTTGGATTAAAGGTGGTAGCAGTATGGATGGAGAGGAAAGGGCGGATTTTAGTGAAATTGTGAAGGTTGGACTGACAGGAGTTGATGACGGATTGAGTATGTGGGTTGAATGAGAGGAGTCAAGGATAAGGCCAAGGTTACGGGCTTGTGATACAGGAAGCAATCCATTCAGCCACTTCAGTAGTCACCTGTTTGTATGTTTGTAATCAATTTGTCTCTACCCCAGTGCTCGGTTCAGTTCTTGGCACATAGTAGGTGCTTAACGAGTACCAAAATTATCATTTATCTATCACTTGTGATTATTATTTCTATCTACTCTCTCGCTCTCAACCATTATTTATGCCTATCTCCTCCATTAGATAATAAGCTCCTTCGAGGGCAGTAATCCTTTTTTTCTTCTGTATGTGCCCAAGGACCAATACAATGCTAGGTACACAGTAGTAGGTGCTCAATCAATAGCTTTGATATAGATACTGGGGAGGCCCGAGAGCCTAAAGTCCATGTAGGCAGACTGGCAACATGGGAAAGGGAGCACTACAGGCATCCAGTAACTGTCAGTTGAATAGATCCTGTGCTAACAGGTGACACGTACAAGTTCAACATGGTACAGAAAAAAAAAAGAACAAAAACTTATCTCCCAAAACTCATTCTAAGTTTTGTACTAGTAGCAAATACCCCTCATTAGTTCGAAAAAAAAGTAGACTCCATATCTCACTCAATGATCTAGATTTAATTAAGCCATTAAGAAATAATTTTTCTAACGGATACAAAATTTGCCCCAGGCAAGTCCTCCTATTTTCGGAACACTTATGACTTTGTAAAATTGGTTTGAAAATTGTTGGAGGGAGTAGCTAGTACTTTTCACATCTGAACTAGCCCCTAAGAAACTGTGCATGATGAAAGAACACACATCCAAAATAATTCTTATGCTCCACTTCCAACCAATAGTGGAAAGAGCATGGGCTTGGGAGTCAGAGGTCATGGGTTCGAATCCCAGCTTGGCCACTTGTCAGCTGTGTGACTGTGGGCAAGTCACTTAACTTCTCTGTGCCTCAGTTACCTCATCTGTAAAATGGGGATTAAGACTGTGAGCCCCACGTGGGACATCCTGATTCCCCTGTGTCTACCCCAGCGCTTAGAACAGTGCTCGGCACATAGTAAGCGCTTAACAAATACCAACATTATTATTAACTAACATGTTTATATGTTTATGCCAGCAACTGATGACATAATGATGCTTTCAGGAAATGACAAGATCATGGTATGCTGCCTTTGACAATGTCTACCACCTCCTCCTGGAAACGTTATCCAACATTGCCTTTAATAATAATAATAATAATTATGGTATTTGTTAAGCGCTTACTATTTGCCAAGCACTATTTTAAGCGCTGGGGTAGATACAAGGTAATGACATTGTCCCACGTGGGGCTCAGAGTCTTAATCCCCATTTTACAGATGAGGGAACTGAGGGAACTGCTTGTTTGCCAGCAGACAAGTGGCAAAGTTGGGATTAGAACCCACGTCCTCTGACTTCCAAGCCTGTGCTCTTTCCACTAAGCCACTGACACCGTCCTCCCCTGGTTCCCCTCCTATCTCTCTGGCTGCTGATTCTGTCTCTTCCATGGGTTCTTCCTCTGCCCCCACCCCCCCACTAACTGTGGGAGTCCCTCAAGGCTCAGTTTGGGGTCCCCTTCTAGTCTCCATCTACAGCCACTCCCTTGGAGAACTCATTTGCTCCCAAGCCTTCAATTTATCATCTCTATTTGGATGATTCCCAAATCTACGTCTCCAGCTCTGAGCTCTCTCCTCTTCTGCAATCTCACATTTCCTCCTGCCTTCAGGACATCTCTCCTTAGATGTCCCACTGACAGCACCAATTTAACATATCTAAAACAGAACTACTTACCGTCCCACCCAAACTCTGTCCTCTCCCTAATTTTCCTATCACTATCGACAGCACCACCACCGTCCCTGTTTCACAAGCCCTTATAACCTTTGTGTTATCCTCCACTCTACTCCCTCATTCAACCCACAGATACAATCTTTCACCAAATCCTGTCAGTTCAACCTTCACAACATGGCTAAAATCCGCCCTTTCCTCTCCATCCAAACTGCTCTCACGTTAATCAAAGCGTTTATCCTATCCCGCCTTGATTATTGCATCAGCCTCCTTGCTGACCTCCTTGCCTCCTGTCTTTCCCCACTCCAGTCCATGCTTCACTCTGCTGCCCGGATCATTTTTCTACAAAACCTTTCAGTCCATATTCCCCAACTCCTTAACAACCTCCAGTGATTGCCCATCCACCCCCACATCCAACAGAAACTCCTCGCAACAGACTTTAAAGCACTCAATCATCTTGGCCCCTCCTACCTTCCCTCCAATTTCCTACCACAACCAGACTGCATACTTCACTCCTCTAATGCCAACCTACTCACTGTATCTCGAGCTTGTCTATCTGGACGCTGACCTCTCACCCACGTCCTGCCTCTGGCCTGGAAAGCCCTCCCTCTTCATATCTGACAATCACCCTCCCCACCTTCAAAAGTTTATTAAAAGCACATCTCCAAAAGACCTTCCCCAACTAAACCCTTAGTTCCTCTCCTGCCACTCCCTCCTGTGTTCCCCTTGCACTTGGACTTGAACTCCTCCCTCAGCCCCACATCACTTATGTACATATCTGTAATTCATTTATTCATATTAATGTCTGTCTCCCCCTCTAGTCTGTAAGCTCATCTTGGTCAGGGAACGTGTCTACCAACTCTGTTCTATCGTACTCTTCCAAGCGCTTAGTACACTGCTCTGTACTCAGTAAACCCTCGAAAAATACAATTGATTGATTGATGGTATAGCTGAAATTTCTGAGAATTAAAAGGCCCTAGAGTTCCCCCTGATTTCAAAGGAAAGTTTCAATTGTTATGGCAAGGTGTATTACAGGAAAAGAGAAACCAGGAAAACTTGTGATGTAGGTCGTACGCAAGTAAGATGATTTCCTTACATGTGGGGACAGGATAGGACTGTGTGAATCAGTACTGAAAAAATCTAAGAAGGGCGGAGGTGGTTATAAACTCCCAGAGAGCTGGTTGAACCACTTGAGCCACACCAACTCTGCAGGAGGTGTCATTTCAAATTACTGACCCTTAATTTCTATTTTGTAATCTTACTATGGCACCTCAAATGATATTTCCTCTGCACAAACCAGCCTTAGTATCAATTTAGGACAGCCTTTCAAAATGAAATGCTTCGTAAACCATCTTCAGGGATCTTCCCTTTACTGGTCAACGTAACAAAAAATAAGGACCTAGCCCTTAACTTGTTCTCATGAGATTTGATCCTGTTAAAATTCCTCATGCATGGTGCCATCGTATCAAACTCAGGTTGGGAAGTAATGTGGCCTAGCAGAAAGAGCATGGGCCTTGGCGGCAGAGAACCTGGGTTCTAAAAACCAGCTCTACCACTTGCAGCTGTGAGACCTTAGGCAAGTCAATTAACTTCTCTGTGTTTCAGTTCCCTCATCTGCAAAATGGAGATTCAATACCTGTTCTTCCTCCCACTTGGACTATGAGTCCCAGGTGGGACAGAGACTGTGTTCAACTAATTATCTTGTATCTACTCCAGCACTTAGTACAGTGTTTGGCATATAGTAACCGTTTACCAAATACCAATATTTGAAATCACCATTGTGTAGTTTAAGACCATTTCTCATTAACCAAACACTAATAAACCTTTCAGGATGCCATACTGTAATGTAATATACAACTACAGTTGCGAGGAAGGGATTTTAAATTTGTCTGCTTCCCCTATTAGATTACAAGCTATTGGAAGAGCACCTTGCTACTCACCTGTGCCTGGCAGCAGTGGCTTGGGAGAGACTGGAGGATAGAGACTGAAGTTTACTGCACAGAAGGAGGCAATGGTAAATCACTTCCATATTTTTACCAAGAAAACTCCATGGATACACTACCGAAACGATAGAAGATGGAGGTGGGGCATTCTGGGAGAGATGTGTCCCAGGCGTCGCTATGGTTCAGACACGAGTCGACAGCATAAAACAAGACTGTCCCTCATGTTTAGTACACTGCCTGTCATTCAATATGTGTCAATGGTTCATTTACACTGGAGTAACTGAGTAACTGAGAAGCTGTGTGGTCTAGTGAAAAGAGCACAGGCCTGGGAGTCAGAGAACCTGGGTTCTAATGCCTGCTTACCTGCTGTGTGACCATGGGAAAATGGCTTAACTCCTCTATGCCTCAGTTTTCTTCTCTCCCTCCTACTTAGACTGTGAACTCCAGGTGGCACAGGGACTGTGTCCAGTCTGCAAATACTATACCTACCTCAGTGTTTAGTACAGTGCTTGGCACATAGTAAGCACTTAGGAAATACCACAGCTGTTCCAGTAATTTCAGATTTGTGATTATTCAGACAGGGTATGGTCTATTGTAACTACTGGTAACTACTGAGAGAAACCTGCTCCCTTCTCTTCTCCTTCAGAGATTTGAACTCCAAAGATTGGGAAGTATTGCTAAAGTTTTCCTCATTTTTATGGCCCAGGCTCTCCTTTCATTCATTGAGTCGTATTTATTGAGCACTTACTGTGTGCAGAGCACTGTACTATCCAACGCCTGTGCTGGCACAACCTTCCCACCTCCAACCAGCCCTTTCCCAATTGCTGGTTGAGACGATACACAGGATTCAGAATAATGAGAAGCAGTGTGGGCTAATGGATAGGGCACAGGCCTGGAAGTCAGAAAGACCTGGGTTCTAATCCCAGCTCCACCACTCGTGTGCTGTGGGCTTGAGCAAGTAACAACTTTTCTGGGCCTCAGTGACCTCATCTGAAAAAGGGGGATTAAGACCCTGAGTCCCACGTGGGACACCGACTCCGTCCAACCTCATTATTTTGTATCTACCCCACCGCTTAGGACAGTGCCTGGTACAGAGTAAGCGCTTAACATATACCATAAAAAGGCCTTTGAAAGCTTTTTTATAAACTGAGCAATCATAGCATTGGAAGTAAATTCTGCCATGGGTTAAAAAAAAAAAACAACCCAGCTAAATTAAAGGAACAAAAGTCTAGGGATAAAGGGCCATTTTGCAGAATGGAAAAATGTAGTGAGGCTCCATTGGGGGCAGTTGTAACTTCTTTCCATGTGTGATCTGAAAGACAGAATGTGCAATGTATCTCCCACAGCTTCAACTATCATCTCTACACAGATGACACCCAAATCTACATCTCCTCCCCTGTTCTCTCCCCCTCCCTCCAGGCTCGTATCTCCTCCTGCCTTCAGGACATCTCCACCTGGATGTCTGCCCACCACCTAAAACTCAACATGTCTAAGACTGAGCTCCTTATCTTCCCTCCCAAACCCTGTCCTCTCCCTGACTTCCCTATCTCTGTGGATGGCACTACCATCTTTCCTGTCTCACAGGCCTGCAACCTTGGTGTCATCCTTAACTCTGCTCTCTCATTCACCCCACACATCCAATTTGTCACCAACACCTGCCGGTCTCACCTTCACAATATCGCAAAGATCCGTCCCTTCCTCTCCATCCAAACTGTTACCTTGCTGGTACATGGCTCTCATAATATCCTGACTGGATTATTGTGTCAGCCTCCTCTCTGATCTCCCTTCCTTCTGTCTCTCCCCGCTCCAGTCTATTCTTCATTCCGCTGCCCGGATCATCTTCCTACAGAAATGTTCTGGGCAGGTCACTCCCCTCCTCAAAAACCTCCAGTGGTCACCTATCAACCTTCACATAAAACAAAAACTCCTCACTCTTGGCTTCAAAGCTCTCCATCACCATGCCCCCTCCTACATCACCTCCCTTCTCTCCTTCTTCTGCCCACCCCATACACTCCGCTATTCTGCCACTCACCTCCTCAGGTCCCCCGTTCTAGCCTGTCCCACCGTCAACCCCTGGCCCACGTCCTACCGTTGTCCTGGAATGCCCTCCTTCCTCACATCCATCAAACTCTCTTCCTCACTTCAAAGTCCTACTGAGAGCTCACCTCCTTTAGGAGACCTTCCCAGACTGAGCCCCCCCTTTTCCCTCTGCACCTCCTCCCCTCCCCATTCCCCCTTCTCCCACCCTCTGCTCTTCCCCCTTCCCCTCCCCACAGCACTGTGCATATTTGTATATATTATCTATATTGTTAATGATGTGTATATATATATGATTCTATTTATCTTGATATTTACGCCAGACTACTTGTTTTGTTTTACTGTCTCCCCTGTTTAGACTGTGAGCCCTTTATTGGTCAGGGATTGTCTTTAACTGTTGCCAAATTGTACATTCCAAGTGCTTAGTACAGTGCTCTGCACATAGTAAGCGCTCAATAAATATGATTGAATGTATGAATGAATGAATAGATCCCACTACACTGTAAGCTCCTTGAGGGCAGGGGATCATGACTAGTAATTCTGTTGCATTGTAGTCTCTTGAGAACTTTGTACTGCACTCTACCTACAGTACGCGCTCAATAAGTATCGATTCATAGGTGACATTTAAAATGGACGATGCCATTTGGTTGGGGATAAACTGCAGGAAAGACCAAATAGGATGAAAAATGGCAGAATTGGGGTGGGAGCAAGTGTGAGGTAATGCACCAAAGGAAAAATAATTCAAATCTCAACTACCTCTTGAGGGGCTCTGAGCTGTCAGTGATGATGCAGGAAAGAGCAATGAAGAGCATCATTGACAGTTCTTCTCAAGTTATGAGTCTAATCCATGGCAGCTGCCCTATGGGCCAATCAAATGATGGCTATCATCAGGAAGGGGTCGAGAAAGAAAATAAAAGGTACAATTTTGCCGCTCGAGGAAAAGAATAGTGTGCTCAAGCAGTGCTGCTTGGCGCAGGAAGAAAATAGGAATGGAGAAGATACAGACTACAGAAGCAAGATGACCAGGGCAGTGGAGAAGCTTCTTAAGAGAAATGTGTATTTTTGCATTGTACTCTCTTAAGCAATTAGTACAGTGCTAAGCACACAGTAAGGGCTCACTAAATACCAACACTGATCTGTGCAGCAGAAGAGAAAGGGTTAGGAATCCCAGTTTGGAAAGGCACAGGCTGAGGGGTAACATCATTGAAGTCAATAAAATAATGGCTTTTTTATGGTATTTGTTCAGGGCTTACTATGTGCCAGGCACTGTACTAAGCACTGGAGTAGATACATGCTAATCAGGTTGGACACAGTTCCTCTCCCACATGGGACTCACAGTCTTAATCCCCATTTTACAAATGAAGTAACTGAGGCACAGAGAAGTGAAGTGACTTGTCCTAGGTCACATAGCAGACAAGTGGTGGTGCCGGAATTAGAACGCAGGTCCTAATAATAATGCCAATTGTGGTATTTGTTAAATGCTTACTATGTGCCAAGCACTGTTTTAAGCATGGGCATTGATACAAGATTATCAAATTGCCCACGTGGGGCTCACAGTCTTAATCCCCATTTTACAGATGAGGTAACTGAAGCACAGAGAAGTTAGGTGACTTGCCCAAGGTCACACAGCAGATAAGTGGCAGAGCAGGGATTAGAACCCATGACCTCTGACTCCCAAGCCCATGCTCCTTCCACTGAGCCACGGTGCCCGTGCTCCATCCACTAGGTGATGCTGCTTCTCTACTGTGTGGGGGAAAAGGAAATGCTTATGCTCTTTATATTGAGGCAACTGACAAAATGTCACTTCCGCTTTCTGGGGAGGGTCAATTCCCTTGGGACCTCTAACAAAGGTTGCTTGACACATTTCCTACCAAAAAGGAAAAACGCTAGGGGAAGTCAAGCTATCCCCTTACTTGCTAAAACTGCTGCACCTTGCAGCTACTTCAGCCCCTGCTCGTCTTCTCTTCATCTGCCTTGTAGCTTGTGTTTGGCCTAGAAGGTCTTCTCTTCACCTGCCTTGTAGCTTGTGTTTGGCCTAGAAGGGGAGAGTAAATGCCTGCAAGTCACACAACTCTACTAGCTACTTAGGTTATAGATTGGGGATGATTGGGGGTAGAGAGAGGGGTTAAATTTTGGGAAGGGGGGTAATCACATTTTTTAAAAAATTCGGGTAACAATCAGGTTAAAATAGGAAAGCAGTGTGGCCTAGTGGAAAGAGCATGGGCCTGGGTGTAAAGGACCTGGGATCTAAACCCAGTTCTGCCATTTGCCTACTGTATGACCTTTGGGGGACTCACAGCTTCTCTGGGCCTCAGTTTCCTCATCTGCAAAATGGGGATTCAATATCAATTCTCCATCCTACTTGGGGCAGGGGCATATCTGATTTATCTTGTCTCTACCTCAGAACTTAGTACAGTGCAGGACATACAGTAGGTACTTAAATACCACAATTATTATCAATATTGTTATTCAGGGTTGAATTTTATTTTTGACTCACACACAACATTCGCAAGACAAGTGTTTCTTCGATAGACTACTCCTTTCTGGTACTGGCAAGATGATGCAAATATGTCAACAGCCAACATCATACTTACCTCTGGCACACATAACATTAAAGCAATCTTGCCTAAGTTACTGGGCTTTACTGTCATCCTAAAACTTAATATATATCTCCATTTTGAAGCAAGAGCTTTATGGTGGAGAATTACACCCATACTCTAGCCTGTAAGCTCGTTCTGGGCTGGGAACACATCTGCTAATTCTGTTGCATTATACTCTCTTGCTTAGGACAGTGCTCTGCACATAATAAGCACTCAATAAATACCATCAACTGACTGAAAAGTATGGAGGTGGCGTAGAAGTACTAAAGTACCAGTTGGGAAGACATAACTTGGAATGAAGAAAACAATTGGGGAAAGCCTCCTGGAGAGGGTTAGTTTTGAAGATAAGAACTGTTTGGCAGTCAATCAATTCTAGCTGAGCATTTACTGTGTACAGGACACTGTAATGAGCGCTTGAGCGAGAACAATACAGTTGGGACACAAGATCCTTGCTCTCAAGGAACCGTCAGATTTTAATTAGTAATTAGGTCTTTTTTCCAGTAAAACTCCGGTTACCATCATAAAAATGGTCATAGTTCTCTGCTAGTGCTCCCGATATTTTAAGGCTATGCACATTAGTTGAATCTGAATGGTAACAATAACGACTGCAAGTGCTTACTTATGTGCCAAACATTCATTTGTATTTACTGAGCACTTACTGTGTGCAGAGCACTGTTCTAAGCGCTTGGGAAAATACAACAGACAGGCACATTCCCTGCCCCCAACGAACTCAAAGGCTAGAAGGAAAACACTGTACTAAGTGCTAGGGTGAATACAATACAATCCGGTCAGACACAATCCCTCTCCCACATGGGACTAAGTCTGAGTAGGAGAGAGAACAAGTATTGAATTTCTGTTTTGCAGATGAGGACGCCTGAGCCCCCGAGAGGTTAAGTGACCTGCCCAAGGTCACACAGCAGACAGGAAGCAGCGCCGAGATTAGAACCCAGGTCCTCCGACTCCCAGGCCCAAAGATATTGCAGAATCCAGCTCCTTTTGCAGCCTCATTTTTCAACTGAAGAAAGGGGGTTGGGGGGCTAGTGCTTTCTGTTTGTTTTGCAAGTTAGCAAGGAATGTCTAAAATGGTTTGGTTGAGGTCATACAGTTGACTATTCCTAGGGGATGGTGTCCTTGGGTGCGGCCTAGAAGTCTGCCTGATTAACAGCTGTTGAACTTAAACTCTGACTTGCTAAGAATTTGCAATCTAGATTTAGGGGGAGCCCTTGAGGCTGCCTTGTTTTGTAATACAGTTTACTATTAGGGGAAAGGATGTCATGGAAGTGGCTAAAACAGCTAGTCCCAGCGTTCTATCTTTTACATTCCTTCCCTCAGCAGAACTCCACTAGCCAGGTGGCCTGCTTCCAAGGACTGCCCAGTTTTTCAGGGCTACCAGGATGAAGGGGCAGGATGAGAAAGGCCTCAAATGCAGCCAGGTGAGCAACTGTCAGGGTTCTGGGGGTGGACTCTGAAAAGGTACTTGTCACTAGCGGTACACGGCTACAGCAACTTTGTCTGCAAGGAGATACCCTTGCTGAAGTTGGAAACGCACCAAAGGTTAGAGAAACTGTGCACATTCAGATTAAAACCAGAATTTTTCCACTGGAAAAAAAAGTCAAAAAAAAGACCACCCTTGCAGACTCAGTCAATGAAATAAGAAGAGCATTGGAAACTCTAAAACACTTATTTCAAACCATGATAGAAGACAAATCAATTTCCTTCCACTCAAAAGCAGAAGTTTTACCTGCATCCTATTTACAATGAAGGCATTCTGGATCAAGCCAGCTGTCTTAGACGATGATACCTAACGGAGGTTTCTTGATGTCCAGTCATTTGGGTACAAGATGCACAATTTAACAAGCTAACCTTTCTCACCCTGCTCAATTATCTAGGGTAAGGTGGGAGGGAAGATAAAACGTACTGTACAAATAATCTAGAAATCACCCAAAACTCACTCTTTAACCTTTCCAAGAACTGCTAACAAGTAGCATTTGCATTTCACCTCCTCTCCCTTACCTGCAGGTATGGCGATCCCATGAAATGGAGGACTAACTGGCTCAACTATACCAGATGACCTTAGTACTTCAGCTCCAATTTTAAAAATATGAGCACACACTGGACTCTATTAGAAAGCAGTTAATAGTGCCTATTTCCTTAGATTATTTCAGCAGGTGGGTGAGAGGCTGGGAAGCTTAGCCTCTCACCCACCTGCTAAAATAGTCCAAGCAACACAGTGCTGGTAGTCTAGGCAACCTGCCCTTATTTCCACAGAATCATGTCTGTGACCCAATTCATTCATTTTCTTTAATACTAAAAAAAAAAAAAGTGTCTAAGAAGCAGTGTGGCCTAGTGGGAAGAGAATGGACTGGGGAGTCAGAGGACCTGGGCTCTAATCCTGGCTCTGCCACACATCTGTTGTGTGACCTTGGGCAAGTCACTTGACTTCTGTGACTCAGTTCCCTCATCTGCAAAATGGGGATTCAATACCTGTCTTGCCTCCTACTTAGACTTGAGAACCCCACGTGGGATCTGATTATCTTGTATCTATCCCAGCACTTAGTACAGTGCTTGGCACATTGTAAGTGCTTAAATACCGTTGCTACTACTAATGGCTATTTTTATGACGTAAAAAACGTTTCAATACACAGCATCAATAATAGTCCATTTCTTAAGCAGTTGCCATATCGACAGTGGACAGTTCCTATTCTGTAAGAATCACCTGTTATTGACCTGGTCCTGATGAGAAATCAACTGAATCAACAACTCTAGAATCAAATAAAATTAAAAAATGGAATGTGAAGACTCAAGGTGTTAGCTCATTGGGAACACTGACCTGAATTTTTCCAAGCATTTTGCTTATTTTTTCCATATAGAGGGAATTCAAATTTAGTTTGCTTTTCACTTTCAATCTATATTTATTAAGTGCTTATTGTGTTCAGAGCATTGCATTAAGCACTTACGAGAGTAAAATACAATAGAGTTGGAAGATGCGAAGGGGAAGGAGACTGGCTAGTGTATTTTAGTAAAAGGGACTAGGCCCCTCTTTTCCTCAGGTCCCCTCCCTTCCAGATCACCTCGACTCGCTCCCTTTTGCTCTCGCCCCCCCACCCCACTGCACTTATGTATATATCTGTAATTCTATTTATGTATATTGATGTCTGTTTACTTGTTTTGATGTCTGTCTCCCCACCTCTAGACTACAAGCCCGGTATGGGCAGGGATTGTCTCTATTGCTGAATTGTACTTTCCAAGCGCTTAGTACAGTGCTCTGCACACAGTAAGCACTCAATAAATACGATAGAATGAATGAGTGTTGGGCTTCATAAGTAGTCCTCTGGCAGACTGAAAGGGCTAACACATTGCCTAAAATGTCTGAAACTCAACCAAAGTGTAAGCCTGGGAGATTTGGGTTCATAATGTGAAATTAGAATGATGAATCAAAGTGACTTAGACTTTGCAAAACCACTGGCTGTAAAATAAGCCAAGTGACATAAGTTTTTCCTATGGAATTTCTTTTCCCTTACATGGGTGCTTTGGATGGTTTTTGCTAATTAGTAAAGTTTATAGTGATTTGAGGAGATGAGAAAAAACAAGTAAAGGGACCAATCAGGGGTGGTCTTTGACAGGAAGGTGGGAAACAAGTTAGGCCAACAGTTGCCCTATTTATGATCACCTCTTTGCCCTGCAACCCCAAAGTGAAAATCCTACTGCTAGTTCCTTAGGGTTATTTTATTACTCAGTCAAAATACAGTTGGTAGATCGGCTACTCTAACTGTTCAGCCAATAAAGCATTTCCCCAACTCTGCTTCTGCAGAGCAAGGACTCGTTTATTTTGCTTCTCCTGAAAGTGAGAATTGGTATCTTGAAGAATGACACTATCAATTCAGTGGATTGTACTTTAAACGTTTATTTCAATTCTTTCTTGCCCACAGTCCTGAGGCCCAATTTCACTTCTTTAAGCACCTGGTCAGAAGGCCCATAATTGTCTCTCCACTCCTTCTCCAATAAAGTCAATACTTTCCGTCATGATGCACATCTAGAGTAATTCTGCGAGTTAAAATTGTCAATACAACCCTGGAAACGCAAGTGTATTGAATAAAGCTGAGAAAAGCAGTAAATGGACAGAAATGCACCCACCTAAATAAAAAAAAAATTCACTTATTTACAAAGTTTGGTAACTCTACGTTTTCACATGCAGAGGTTAATGCACAGGGAAACAGTTGGTAGTAGTGTCTGAATACCTTAAAAATGCTGAAAGTCGTGAATTAGATAAACACTAAACACATCAGATTCAGCTAGAGGTCATTTAACTAAACAGAGACCTGGTCCCCTCTTAAGATTCACACATTCTAGATTAATTTCCTCAGCTTAGGCACAAGCAAGTTGCTAAATAAAGTATAGCAGTTCATCGTGAACATTAAAGATGTTCAACTACAGTAGCCGGTTAATATAACTTTACCTACAGCACCAACATAGTATAGGAAGTATGCAACATGCTTTAAAGGAAGAGAACAATCTTAAAAGCCCCATTTTTTCCCTCTTTTAAAAATGTGACTGGAGAAAAACCAATAGTGCCTGTGCACCATAGTGCAGTAATTCTTAAGGCCGTAACAACCTAGAAATTAAAATGGCAGTCATTAAAATAATTCATCAGCAACTCCACTTGGCATGATCAACAAGTCTGGAAAACGCACTGTCTACATTGCGTGCTGCTTTTAAAAAAAAGTCACACACAGTGTGAGGCAACACATAAGCAGGTGAACCATAGAGAGTTTTATCTACTACAGTGATTTACATCAATTTCATTTTATGAATGAACCAGCATGACAAGCGTGTCCCTTTAGATACACAGAGTCACCAAGTAAAGCTACAAAGAGAAGTTCACTTGAATGTTCCCATTTCTCTATAGAAATTAATCAATAATAGGATCAACCAACTGGCTCTTTTTCTTTTGACATCTTCGGCTTTTCGTACAATTGGTAGACTTTGCACATGAAGAATACATTGAGAAAAGCTGGTCGGTCTAGAGTTGTCACAATAACCAAGATGTCTGGTGGCACCTTGCAAAAGGGCACCAAATCTTACGTCAGTAAGAGACACAAAAAAAGAACTGCTTTAGTAGTAGCTTTTGTGCGGAAAGTCCACGTGATTCATGATTGGATATCAAAATTCAATAGTTCAAGTGTCATGCTGCAGCACTGACCTAAATGACTGACGGTAGAAAAAAACGTGCAGGTGTTGAACAAAGTCTGACAGTCTTAGCAAATGTTATTACACTGATTGGAATGCTCAAAATCCTTGAAAGCTTTTGAGAAAGTCATTGATCCTACCCCTTTAATGAAAGTGTAAAACCAAAAAGGATATAAGCGATGATTTGGATAAATACAAGACAGCATGTCTTCATTCCTCCCACATCCCAACCACCATTGACTGTAATGGTTCACCAGAAAGTGGTATATTCTAAAAAATTTAAATTTAAAACGAAAATCACTGGGTATGGCCTCACTAGTGTAGAGGATAAATGGTGATATTGATCTTGTGCCTTGTGCTCCCCCTTTGCAGACAGCTTCCATTGCTAAGGCTTAAAATATACATTTCACATGCATCTGTGAGATAAGACAGTGAAACAATAGGCCGATATCCCACAAGTCAGGTTTAAAGGTTTTTCTAAATACTGTATGTGGCACTAGAATCTTCATGCTGTTGCACATCAGTATCAAGCTATATAATTCTATAATTAAATACCATCGACAGTTGCTCAAAATCAATATAAAAATCTGGACCAAAAAGACCAGAACTGAAATAGGCGTATTTCATGATTTAAGATGGTTGAAGTTGTTTTAGAAAAGCTCTACACATGGTTCAGGCAACTCCGTGTAATAAGCCTTTTTTTGTGCTGACACTTATCATGACAACTCTAGTTAATTCTTTTTGAAGGATTAGGGTTACATGTCTTCAGCAGTGCATATGAGAAATTAACTCAGAAAAAGGCAAGTTCTCGGATACATGATGGACTGTATTCTGGGTAGTACTTCATCAAAGGAATGGACAATAATTCTGGGTTTATGGCCAACAAGGTCTGGGAGACTCCAGGAAAGACTTCAGCTTCTTCTAGATTTAGAATGTTGAATAAGCCACTGAAGTGTGATATCTATTGGCAGAGAAAAAGGAAAAACAGCACGATCAATACAGCGTAAGACTAGAAAGGTAAACCAAATATGTAAAGCGTAAAATGAGAAATGTTTTGCCACGTCTCCCAAAACTAGACTTATCCCCTAAATTTTCAACACGCATCACACACTACGGCAGGACGAGTTCATCATCACTCGAGGGCAATAATTTCCCCAGGACACAGAAGTTGTCCTAGTCATAAAAACAAAATTAAAAAGTCCTTCAAATACTAGGAGACATCAGATGGTAATTGGGGAAAGTGAGCATCATCACAGAAAGTACTCCTGCAAAGCACTGTCCAAAGCATTAGGGAATTGCTCGAAAAATGAGAGGGAGGTGCAACTGATATTATGGGATGTGAGAAACAGTCACATGGAACAGAATAAAAAGTAGAACGATGTACACAGAAAAAAGCTAAGCAAATACAGGTAGGAACAATTCAAGCCTTAATTTCTTTCCGAGGACTACAGGCAAAACAGAGTACTCCTAAAACGTGACAATGTAAGAAAAACTCTACCTTTGACACTCTGGTTTACAAAGTGATCTTATCAGATAAACCATTAAAGACCCTAAAGTTAAAGGCATGGTTATTCTCCAGGCACATTATGGCTAATGGGTATTTTTGGCTTTCGCCTTCTATGAATCTTAACAAATTACAGCAATAAACTCAGTTCCAGTGAATGAAAATGTTTACAGTGCCTCAAGTCCAACTTTATACAATTCTATTTCAGATGTGTCATTCTAAATATTGAACACAGCAGATCTCCAGCCCTCAAGGAATTACTACAAAAAATTAATATTGTGAAACACCTAACTGCTAGGCTTGGCTGACTGTCCCTCCAACAATCAGGAATGAAGAGTCAAATGTCAAATAATTTAGAATTTACACTTCTTAATGAGGCAGAGAACCAGTACCATTAACCTGTGATGGAGATGTGTACACTGTGAGGAGTGGTAATGTCTATTCCGAGGAAAGGATACATTGCCACAAGAACTGTTAGCTATTACTTACCTATATTATCCTTTTCTTTGCAAGAAATTGAATAGCAGCAAATTTCTCGGTCCTGAATAGCAGACAGATTCCTGTAAGAGATAGATGACAAAAATCTATGTTTTCCAGGCAAAAGCCTTACAGATTACTTTCTATCATCTGACTTTACATTAGGGACCTTTGCCTACAGAGTAACGATACGAACATAGATTAGTTGAATACGAACTGCTTAAGAGTAAACCAGCAGTTACCAAAACTATGAACGCCAAATTAGTTTACAGACCAAAACGATTATCACAGCATTGCGAAGAAGCATCCTTCCCTCCCAAATTATTTCCTACACCAAACTTTCCCATCTCTCATGCTCAGAACCATGGCAATATCTTTGTCTCCCCCCTCTCTTTCAACTCTTGGATACAATGTGTCATCAAAGTCTGTCCGTCCTTCACCCCACCTCTGGAATCTGCCCCCTCCTCTCCATTCAAAGAGCCATCATACTGGTTCGATCCCTTCTATCCTGACAAGTACTGTCATATTCCTCGCTCACCTCCCTGCCTTCGGTTAACTCCCTGTTCCAATCCATTCATCACTCTGATGTCCAGATCATTTTTCAAAAACATCACTTTGCACACATCTGTGAGCTCATTGCGGGCAGGGAATGTGCCTATTAACTCTGTAGGATTGTACTCTTCCAAGAGCTTAGGATGGTGATCCACACACACAGGTGTCTGCTTGATTTTCCCACTCCTCAAAAACCTGCAAGAGTTGCATCTGTTCCTGGAGTCTTCCAGGTTTTTCCATACCATCGACAGTTGCTCAAAATCAATATAAAAATCTCGACCAAAAAGACCAGAAATGAAATAGGCATATTTCATGATTTGAGATGGTTGAAGTTGTTTCAGAAAAGCTCTACACATGGTTCAGGCAACTCTGTGTAATAAGTCTTTGAGTCTTGGAGTCTTCCAAGAGTTGCAAGAGTTCCGCATCAGGCAGAAACTCCTGACCATTGAGTCTTGGAGTCTTCCAAGAGTTGCAAGAGTTCCGCATCAGGCAGAAACTCCTGACCATTGGTTTTAAGGCATTCAAACAGCTCCCTCCTCTCCCATTATATACCAGCTTGCACACTTTGCTCCTCTTTTTTTTCCAATCTCTCTGCTTGCTGCTGCTTGGATGCCTACTCGAGGGGACTCTACACGACAGGTGTCCAATTCCTCTGGGTACCTGACACCCCCCTATCGATTTCCAAGCATCCTCGGTGTCCTCCTCAAGCAGCCCGTCACCCTGCCTTCCCGGGATCCTGCCGCGGCTCTCTTTCGATTCACCGAGGAGCCCCCATCCCAACCTGCCCTGAGCCACCCTGGTGGACAGAGGAAAGCAGCCACAGCCCAGTGCCACCTCCACAAAACCTCGGGAAGACTGGGGTGGCTGCTGCTGGAGCCAGCGCTGAAGCCATCACTGTAAAATGGGCTCAGAATCGTTAGGAGCCTGAAATTCTGCTCCTCTAGCCCCAGTACCCTACTGAGCTTCGTTCTTTGCCTTTATGTTGTCAGTGTTTTACTTCATCTTTCCGTATATGTATCCCTTCTTCCCCTTTTATTTTTGGATTCAGTCCCCCGAAGGCTAAGGACTGTGTCTAAATGCCACCTGTGTATTCTTTCCCAATGCTCAGTAGAGGATTCTGCATACAGAAAGCTCTTAATACCACCATTTCTCCTCTAGCTAGGCTACTCACAGTGGCTTTTTGTCAGTTCCCTTGACACCAATTTGTCCACGCCCTCCTTTCTGCCCAGAACTCGTGCCTCCTCCACCTCCAGAAAACCACTGCTTTCCCAATCTTCACGGCCCTTCTGAAATCACATCTCCTCCAGGAGGCCTTCCCTGATTAATTCTTAGTTTCCCCACACTATTTTTCCCCATAATGACATTTCAGCACTTTTGTCCGCCCTAAGGTTCCACCTTCACTACATCGTTAAAATCCACCCTTTCCTCTCCATCCAAACTGCTACTACGTTAATCCACTCACTTATCCTATCCCGCCTTGAATACTATATCAGCCTCCTTGCTGACCTCCCTGCCTCTCCCCACTCCAGTCCCTACTTCACTCTGCTGCTCGGATCATTTTCCTATAAAAACGTGCAGACCCCGTTTCCACACTTCTCAAGAAACTCCAGTGGTTGCTCAGCCACCTCCTCATCAAACAAAAACTCCTCACCATTGGCTTTAAAGCACTCCATCACCTTGCGCCCTACCTCACCTCACTACTCTCCCTCTACAACCCAGCCCACACACTTCACTCCTCTAATATTAACCTTCTCACTGTACCTCAATCTCATCTCTCTCACCCATGTACCAACTATGACCTGGAATGCCCTCCTCCAACATATCCGAGTGACACTTACTCTCCCCTCTTCAAAGCCTTTTTGAAGGCATATATCCTCCAAGAGGCCTTCCCTATGCCCCCTTTTCCTCTTCTCTTGCTCCCTTCTGCATCACCCTGATTTGCTCCCTTTATTCACCCCCCTTCCCAACTCCACAGCACTTATTTACATATTTGTAATTTATTTAGTTATTTATTCATATTAATGTCTGTCTCCCCCTCTACACTGTAAGCTCATTCTGGGCAGGGAATGTGTCTGTTTATTGTTATATTGTATTCTCCCAAGCACTTACTACAATGCTTTGCATACAGTAAGCGCTCAATATATAAATACGACTGAATGAATGTGCACTTGGATTTAGCCTCTCCTTTCACAGCATTTATGGACATATCTTTATATCTTCCCCTTCTTTTACTTTAGCGTGTGACTTTGCCGCTAGACTGGTAAACTCCTTGAGGTCAGGGATCATGGCAGTTAACGCTATTGTATTTTTCCAAACGCTTACAGTACAATGCTCTGTACAGAGTAAGCACTCAAATACTATTGATTGAATCTATTTTACTAATTAAGGAAAGTAACAGATTATTCACATGGGTTGACATACATACATTTTTTCAATTAGCTGTTTCTCATCCAGGGCATTAGGAAGATCTCTCTTGTTTCCAAGTACTAGCACCTTAAAAAAGTAGCAAAAAAAAAAAAAAAGGTAAACTGTTGAACCCTTAAGGAAATGCATGTTCAAAACTCCAAAACGATCAAAAATAAAAGATTTGAACACACACTGTGGTATTCTAGGGGTCAGTGGGTCCCAGTGCATACAGGTCAGCTTGGTGCCCACCTCTTCACTGTCAGAACCTTTCCAGATGACCAGATGTCTAAACTCAGTTATCTCATTACTCTAAAAGGGGGATGAGCGTTGTGGTCAAAGGATTCTCCTACAAGTGCTCACTGTGGACAGGGAATGTATCTACCAACTCTGTGACAATGTACTCTCTCAAGCGCTTAGTACAGTGCTCTGTACACAGTAAGCGCTCAATAAATACCACTGACCGACTGCTTGAAGTGCAGGTGAATCAGGAACCTGGAATAACATTCCTACCCTTGGAAACACTAGGTCAGTCCTATGCAGGAAGTTAAGGTTCAATTCCTAGACACTTCCACGTATGATTTAGCCTAGGCTTGTGCAATACATTCGGCTAGCAATAAATATATTCTTTTTACTATATAAACATGTTCACATCTCCCTTGTGATTCATGTGGTTGAAAATTCCAGGAAAATATATATATATTTTAGGAAGATACATATAATATATATCTATATATAGATAGATAAGATATCTATATAGGTCTCCAGAGCTGGAAACTTCTTCTGTTTTTGTCAAAAGTGTGACAAAATAGGCAGTGCACATAATTTCTGAGACTCAAATACAGAGATGCTCAACTCACAAAAATTGTCCAAAATATCACCATTTAATTAGAATCAAAACTGCTTATAACTAGTCTTTAAATGAATGTAATGGTCATGAAATTTTGGTATAAAATTCAACTAACCTAGCCATAAAAGTTGTATTTCACAAGGAAGGGATACTTTCGTGAGCATTACCACTAAAGTCTAGTTTAGAACAGTATGGTATGCCCCTCAGTGTCACAATGCAGGCTGAGTGTAAAGTTTAAGATTTTTCCTAATTTCTTACATTCCTCCTGCAATTAGGAAACAACTGGCACATTCACGATGAAATAGCTAAATTATAATAACAATTGTTGCTTGCTTGGTTTATGTTCTACTTTAAAACTATGGATTCATCTCTTCATACAGCTCATACCTACAATGGAAAAGACACTTCTACTTGTCCACTGCAACATTAAGAGGCAAATACATACATCATACTTACAGGGATTCCTTGTAACTGTGGTTTGTCTAGAAGATTGTGCAGTTCATTTCGAGAGGCTTCTATTTTTTCACGGTCGGCGGCATCTATCATGTAACTTTTTAAAAAAGTGATATTAATATGCCTTTCTGACCATATCTGAGAAGTTCTTCCTTTTTCATTTGCTTAATATGATCATTTAATATATTACTGTAACAACCTCAGACTGATCTTTGAAAGAAATCCAGTAGATCATGTGCTAAGAACAGTCCAGCTTTTACAAATTTAGCTCTGAATAACAAAGATATCCTACAGTAAACTAATATGCAGTTACAGGTTCAATAGTCAAGCTTTATGATTAATATTTCATTATACTCTACAAACTTTCCTTTCCTAGGAGGGAACTGACAAAATTTACAAACAAGAAAATATTCTTGAACTTTGAATCATCAGAAGTTTTATGTAAAGAAAAGTTTTCTACATAAAACAAATGGTTTGTGTTCTCATCTTGGGTTAAGCCAACCTTAAGAACCAAAAGCAGAAGTTTTCCGTGCAAATACTTACACAATAGCATTAACGCCACGGCAGTATCGCTCCCACATGCTTCGGAATCGGGGCTGCCCACCTATATCCCAGATCTTTAAACCAAAACAGAGCAATTTTTAATGCGATACAGTTCCGAGAACATTGAGCATATTCAACTGCCAATAATCTCTAGCTAAAATGGTGGGGACTGGTTTGCTGCTTCCAGCCTCCTGTGCACACATGAAGTAACTGTGCTCTCAGGAAAAAGGGGTAGGCCCCTCCCTCCCTATCCAAAACCTCTAGGCAGTCTGGTGGGGGGAATGAAAGAGAGGATGAGCAGATGAGGCAAAGAAATAAGTGAAGATGAAAGGGACAGGGAAAAGAGGGGAATTCATTCAATAGTATTTATTGAGCGCTTACTATGTGCAGAGCACTGTACTAAGCGCTTGGGATGAACAAGTCGGCAACAGATAGAGACAGTCCCTGCCGTTTGACGGGCTTACAGTCTAATCGGGGGAGACGGACAGACAAGAACGATGGCACTAAACAGCGTCAGGGGGAAGAACATCTCGTAAAAACAATGGCAACTAAATAGAATCAAGGCGATGTACAATTCATTAACAAAATAAATAGGGTAACGAAAATATATACAGTTGAGCGGACGAGTACAGTGCTGTGGGGATGGGAAGGGAGAGGTGGAGGAGCAGAGGGAAAAGGGGAAAATGAGGCTTTAGCTGGGAGAGGTAAAGGGGGGATGGCAGAGGGAGTAGAGGGGGAAGAGGAGCTCAGTCTGGGAACGCCTCTAGGAGGAGGTGATTTTTAAGTAAGGTTTTGAAGAGGGAAAGAGAATCAGTTTGGCGGAGGTGAGGAGGGAGGGCGTTCCAGGACCGCGGGAGGAGGTGACCCAGGGGTCGACGGCGGGATAGGCGAGACCGAGGGACGGCGAGGAGGTGGGCGGCAGAGGAGCGGAGCGTGCGGGGTGGGCGGTAGAAAGAGAGAAGGGAGGAGAGGTAGGAAGGGGCAAGGTGATGGAGAGCCTTGAAGCCTAGAGTGAGGAGTTTTTGTTTGGAGCGGAGGTCGATAGGCAACCACTGGAGTTGTTTAAGAAGGGGAGTGTCATGCCCAGATCGTTTCTGCAGGAAGATGAGCCGGGCAGCGGAGTGAAGAATAGACCGGAGCGGGGCGAGAGAGGAGGAAGGGAGGTCAGAGAGAAGGCTGACACAGTAGTCTAGCCGGGATATAACGAGAGCCCGTAATAGTAAGGTAGCCGTTTGGGTGGAGAGGAAAGGGCGGATCTTGGCGATATTGTAGAGGTGAAACCGGCAGGTCTTGGTAACGGATAGAATGTGTGGGGTGAACGAGAGGGACGAGTCAAGGATGACACCGAGATTGCGGGCCTGCGGGACGGGAAGGATGGTTGTGCCATCCACGGTGATGGAGAAGTCTGGGAGCGGACCGGGCTTGGGAGGGAAGATGAGGAGCTCAGTCTTGCTCATGTTGAGTTTTAGGTGGCGGGCCGACATCCAGGTGGAGACGTCCCGGAGGCAGGAGGAGATGTGAGCCTGAAGGGAGGGGGAGAGGACAGGGGCGGAGATGTAGATCTGCGTGTCATCTGCGTAGAGATGGTAGTCAAAGCCGTGAGAGCGGATGAGTTCACCGAGGGAGTGAGTGTAAATGGAGAACAGAAGAGGGCCAAGAACTGACCCTTGAGGAACTCCAACAGTTAAAGGATAACAGTTAAAGGAATAACAAGTAGCAGGGGAAAGAGGGGAGGAATGAGGAGTTATCAGAAATGGGAAGAGTACAGGGAAAGTAATGAACAGACACAAAAAGTATAGAGATGAGTAGAAGGAGAGAGAACAGAATAGTCAAGGGACAAAGGAGAGGAGAGCAGCAGGAAGAACACACCACATGTGGGCATACACACATAAACACCCAAAGAAAAAAAGAAAGGGGAAAGGGGCAGAGAGAAAGAAGAACACTGTACCTAAGACTCAAACAGGTATTTCTGCTAGTCACTAATATACAAATCAAGATGATTGGGTTGGGATGGGAACATCAGAATGAGACTGTAAGCTCACTGTGGGCAAAGAACGTGTCTACCAACTCTGATGTACTGTACTCTCCCAAGTGCTTAGTACAGTGCTCTGCACACAGCAAGCTCTCAAATACCACTGATGATATTTTTCTTGGTAAGGAAATGTTTCAAAAAGGAGGCTACGTAAATCTTCTTAGACCTCTGGGCAACTCTGTAGACTGGAGCAAAGAGCACTGGGCTGAGAGGAGAGATGACTTCTTAATCTGGCAGGGCCAATGACTGAACGTGGTCAAGCCATTTAACCTCTGTGCCTCAGCTCCCCAAACTGTAAAATGGGGATAAACATCCCCTCCGCCATACACACCCCTCCACCACCACCTCTCAGGGATATTATGAGATGAAAATGAGATAATAGATGTGAAAGCCACTTGGAGTACTTATGAAACAAGATATTTTGCAAAACCAAGGTGGCAGTATAATTTTTTGTAACAGCTATTGTTATAAATGGGGTGTGGCAACAACTCTTCCATACAGAATAGATTTGAGCGGCCATTTTTATCATAATGATATTAACACTTTTGAAGATGACAGAGTGGGGAGGAGGACCCTAGAGAGATGAGAGATATCTATAAACTATTAAGGTGTTTTTTCCCCCCTTGGGTACACCCTAAAACAGCAGAAGGACCATAAGTCAAAAGAGATAAGCATCATCAGAGATCTCTAGACATAGAGTGTCAACAAAATTACACTCTATAGGGCAGTCCTTCCAAATTCAGAGGTCCGCATTAAGCGAAACCATCATAAAGAGACACATTTTGTGTCTCGGCATGTTATGGCCAGTTGTCACTCATTATCCTGGGTGATTTTTGGCTCCCGCATCAGTGATTTTATATTTGGCCAACAGGATTCCAGGACAAGAAAATGGCCTGATTCTGAAAGAACCCTAAAACAGCACAAAACCTTGGCTCAAGGCAAAAAACAAACAAAAACCCCTTAGGGTGAGGCAATGTTAAAAATGCAGAAAGGAATGACCTTACAGCTTACAGACAGGTGTCTATTTCAATTCAACGACTGTGTATATCATGTGCCAGATAGGCAACATACTGTACTTGGGCCCTGCGGAGCATTAGAGGAATGAGTACATAAGGAACCTGCTACAAGCGGTCCAAAAACCTAATAGGGCAGACAACACAATTATATATAAACACACAACAGAAACCCCTAATTTCCGCCGTACAGGTGTGCGATTGGAGTGGAAGGTCCCGCTGAGTGTCTTCATTTATATGTAGTCAATGAATTATTTTTGCCTACTGCCTGGAATAAACTCAAACCAGAAACAAGCATTACTTACCGTAGCCCGAGTTGGCCGAAGTTGATGATCACTCTGGGGTCTGTTTCCACATGCCCTCGGGACTCGTCCCTGCAAAGCTCAAAAGGCTGCTTGCTAGGATGTACAGAAAGCCCGTCCCAGGGTGGGCTCAGGCTCCATCCCTCCCAAGGGTCTTAGCCTGAGCAGTCCCCTTCCCTTCCAATTTCTGACAGAGCCAAAGCCCTGCCAACACAAACCAGAGAATTATTGTAGAAGAATGCACTGTCACCGGGAATGGGCAGGGGAAGGTGATCATCTGGCTTGAACCCACAACCTCTGGAGAATTTGGGTTGCAGGCACACAACCCTTGTTTCTCCAAAGGCGGTTACAGACACACACCAGATGATCACTCTGGTAGATGCCACAGCTTGGCTCAGGAGGGAGCAAAACCATCAGAAACGGAGCCGAAGGGCGTAGGCCTCGCAAAACAAGCCTTCTGGCTGGAGGCCGGGGTCAGACCGTGGGTAGTTACTGAACCTATGAGTGGCGCTGGATAGATTTCCCCTCTAGAAATGCTTCCGAGGGATGCGAAGATGGAAGCCTACCCAGTTACACCACATCAACCCTAGAATCTTAGTCCTGTCCCTCAGAGCAAGATTGCATGCACTGAATTAGCCCAATAAATTAGGATGGGATTAGACATAGTTGTTAAGTACACAGAGTGGATCGGAGTCCTGATCCCTCAGGCCATTCTTACAAAGTATTACAGGACTATATTTCTCCTGCTGAACCTATGGAGGTTTGACCTCCCCCAAGCCTGGAGGTTATGGAAGGCGAGGAGGGTGCTTTCTTAAATAATGTGCAAATCCAAAGCTATCTTTGAAAGGTGGCCTGCATGCAGCAAGGATAATGTTGCCCTTGCAAGTCTTGGTAAAAGGAGGTTTGGTCACTGCTGCCGCCACTTCCTTGCTTTGAGTTTCCCAAGAGATTAGTAGGGTGCATTACACCCAAAGGGCACCTGAGAAACATTACTACTCCAATGATGTCAGACAGGATTGGCACTGAATGGGTATCCTGACACCCGGAGTTGGAAAAGGGATGGAAGTGGGGTCAAGATGTCAATGCTCTATTTTGGCCCCGGCTGACAGGCTGCATCTCCAACTCACCCTCCACTTGTCTAGCCCTAACCCCTCATCCAACCTAAAATCCCACCTCTCCACCTGCCTCTAACATCGATATGTCCACCCTTCTGCATCACCCTTGCATTTGGACTTGAAGCCTCAAATCGCCCCAACAGCCCCACAGCATTTCCGTACATAACCATAATTTATTTATAGTAATGCCTGCCTCCCCTTCTAGGCTGTAACCTTGTTGTGGACAGGGAACATGCCTACTGACTTATACTGTACTCCCCCAAGCACTTAGTACAGTGCTCCACACATAGTAAGCACTCAATAAATCTGAATGATTGCCAGCATTTCAAACTCAATGTGCCTACAATGTATCTACTCATCTTTCCCATCTGTATCAATTACATCACCATCCTCCCCAAAGAAGCCCACAACCTCAGTATCATCCTGGATTCCTTGCTGTCTCTGAATTCTCACCCTGGATTAAACTTCCAATTTTTCCTACAAAACATCTCCCAGACCTGCCCCTATCTTGCTACCAAAACATCTCCCACCCTGGTCCAAGGTCTAGTTATATCGCAGCTAGACTATCGCATCAGCCACCTTTCTGGTCTCCCTGCCTCTAGTCTCTCCCTTCTCTCTCTCTCTCTCTCTCTCTCTCACACACACACACACACACACACACACACAAACACACTCACACCCACCCACCCCTCCCCCCTCAAGAGAACATCTTTACTCCCCACATTCAATATTCAGTGCCCTCCTAAAATCTCAACTCTAACAAGTCTTCCCTGACTAATTCCCAACACCTCAAGTCAAACAAACCCACCAGCAATCGCCAATATTTACACCCTTATAGAATAAGTGTTCAGGATGAATTTAAATATCATTATGATACTTGTTAAGCACTTACTATGTGTTTATAAGCACTAAGGTAGATACAAGCTAATCTCGTCAGAAACAGTCCCTGTTTCACATGGGGCTCACAGGGAAAACAGGTATTTAGTCCCCATTTTACAGTTGAGGACACTGAGGCACAGAGAAGTTAAGTGATTTGCCCAACGTCATGCAGCAAGCAATTGGCAGAACGGGATTAGAGCCCAGGTCCTCTGATTCCCGGGCCTGGACTCTTCCCACTAGGCCATGCTGCTTCTCCAATTGTACATGTAATTTATTTTACATATTCCTGTAAATAATTGTTTGCCTCCCCCAATTACAGTGTAAGATACTTGTGGGCAGGAAATGTGTCACGTTTTTACTCTCCACTTTTTGAGCATCTTACTAGATGATGCACTGGGGACACTCAAATAATACCACAGGGTCAAGCCCAAAGCTCTTCATACTCTCATCCCCAAAGCCCAGTGAGGTTGAGTCATCTGCCCCCCTCCCACCCTGGGCTAGGGGATGCTGCATGGTCTTGCTACTACCAACTGGATCTGTAGTCTTCATCCTGCTCTTACTGAATGTTTGCCTGTCTCCCCCATTATACTGTAGGTCTATCACTCTTACTGCACTCTCCCAAGTATCTGGTACAGTGCTCTGCAAGTGGAAGACACTAAATACAAATGATGTAAATTCTTCCTATCCCTCTTTTCCCTGCACTCTCAAAATCCCATCCCTCATGTCCTAGCCCCTCAGTGCTCTACCCCAAACTTGCCCCTGTGTCCCAAATGAAAAGTTCACATCTCTGGAAATAGAAATTGAAAATGCAATCTGCCAATCCTGAGTTAAAGGAATCTGAGGTAGTTTGCACATATGGGGATACAGACAGGCATCCTCCAAGTAGAAACCTGCATGGGTACTATATTTGGTATCCACAGCTGTCCTACCCCCACAGGTCACCCACCCATACCCACCCTGTATTCACTGCCCCCTTAAGAAAAATCTACTTACCCACCTTGCAAGTTAATTACAGGTATCCACAGATTAATAAACTACAGGTATTGCAGGCCTCTACCAGGGGACTGGCCACCTATGATCCCACCACCCTTTCCGTCTGCTGGCACCCAAGTAGCTACCCTGTCACTTTCCCCTGGAAGTAAAAAAGGGAAGCAGACCAGGACATGGCCAGGATTGGGAAGGAGTAAGGGGTATAAAGGGGCAGGGAGGGGCAAGGTGGCCTAGGGACAGGTCAGAGGGCAGTCCCGGCCACGACTTACCCCAGGTATCCTGATGGCGGCAGCTGCTCTTTCATTCATTCATTCAACGCAGCTGACCTTACCCGCACCTGACATTAGTGATCAGACCCACACCTCTGCTGCGGGCACCAACGGACCAGGTTGGCTAAAGTGGAGGGGTGCAGTTCTCTGCAACCGAGTCCAGGGCACAAACTGTCTTCCAGTGCGATAGGAAGGAATGGCTTTCTCCACGCCAGCACCTTGACTCTCACTCTTGCAACCCATTGGTTTTGATTCCTCAGGCCTAAAAAAATTAGAAGTTGGCCACGGGCCCCTTGATCTTCTGGCGACTTGGAGAAAAGGTTAAATCTCTTGCTGATGTGGTGTCGACGTCAGCGACAATTCTATGGTCCTTTGGTGCCACTGTGGGGTTTGTCAAGGGGATACACAATGTGGCTAGTGCTCGTGAATTTTGTGTGATATACTCCGTGAAGACAAATATTCAAGTTCCAGGTGGTGGTGGTGATTTCTTCTTAACATTAGCAAAACTCAGCCAGCTGACCCTGCCACAGGTATATTTTTGCATGTGGGATTGCCTCACACTGCTGGTTCAGCTTCTGTTGGGAGTTCTACCGTTTCTCTGTGGACTTGCTGCCCTTACCTCTCCAGTTTCACCCTGCCCAGAAATACTGTTCCTTGTAGGCTGACTCGAATGAAGGGACAGAGGCCTGACCCCAGCTGAAACCATTCCTTTGTGGCCTTTGCTTCATTACAGAAAGCAAGGAACACAGAGAACTGCAGATACTGTCTTCCAGCTGTTAGTCTGGGGCACAGAATCTGGCTGATGACTTCCCCAAAGAGCTCTCTGCTGTCGAAGCAAAGGTTCTCGTCGCTTGACTGAGGGAGATGAGGACGGTTTGAGGAGGGAAAGCCCTGGCTAATCAGGTCTGTAGTCAAGGTGTTAGCCACCGCTTTAGTCGTTCATCTGCACAGCCAAGTACTTCACCGAGAGCTGTGTTCTCCCACATTCTCCATCATTCCACACACAGCTTCATGAAGATATAGGAAGTCTCACATCTGGCCTCCCGTGACATACAGCGGTCACCGTTGATATTTGATTGCGTACTCCAGGTAACTCCTGGCCCTTATTGAGTTCAGCAGGAGGAAAAGTTTGCTGTCAGCTGTCTGAGTTTGGACATGAAGTCTAGCAGCGGGGCAGCGGTCTGAAGGTCCACATCTATTAGCTCTGGCCAGCTGTCAAGAGAAAACCCTGGGTCATTAGGTTTTGCCCCCAAAGGGAAGTGAGGTACTGAAGGCAAAGGGGGACTGCAGGAGAACAGATTCTCCAATATGCAGGTTTCCATTGCACATTGCCTTGCCAAATTCCACTGCTTCAACTAGCGGACAACTGCTAGTTTCCAGGGGGCGGGAAGGCTGGGGTTTCTCCTCTGGACCCTGAGGTTAGGTTCAGATGGCCCATCCTACTCCATCTTGTGGACTCAATCCAAAATGGTGGAAGATTCCAGGGGCATGTAGGGCACATTCAGCCTGTTTGTACTCCTCTTCAAAACCTGAAGTCCTTCATCAAGCTTTTCTGATGGCGGAAGTTCTCTATAAGAACAGCCAACTGTTCTGTGCCTCTGAGCACTCAGGGGCGGTGAAGTCAGGTGTTCCACGTGGTCCACAAAGAACCCAACACTTCTGCCTGCCAGCTCATCAGCTCCTTCATCTGCTGGGCAGAGGGCTTCCTTGTCTCAGAAAGGGTCACGGGCCTGTTCCTGGCTAGAGGTCAGTTTGGCGTGGTGGCTGGGGAGGTGGTGGGCTTTCTGGGGAGTTTTCAGACACCTCCACTTCCGATTCTTCTATCCTACGTTGCTTGTCGTTACATAAGTTCACGCATCCCCAACAAAGCTTCCAGGAAACTGGAAGGGAAGGGGGGATGCCCTGGTTAGGATCCCTGGGGACGGGTGGAGCCTGATTTCATTTGGGATGCGTGTCCTGAAATCCTAGCAGGCAGCGCTTTGAGGTTTGCAGGGAGCAAATGCCAGAGTGATCACCTGGTGAGTCCTTTTACCCACTTTGGAGGAACACAGCTTAAAATGCATTCATATTTTCCTCTTCCCAAACAACAACTCAGCCTCCATTTTAGCCAGAACCTCTCAACACAGCGCCCCCGCCAAAAAAAAGTACTACATAGATAAAAATCAGTACATGAACACTTTGCCATTTGTGGGAGTTCTGCTCCCAGACCAAACCCAGGATGGCAGGATATTGAGCCCGACAGTTCACAACATAAGGCTGCCAGGGTCAGGCCTCCTCACCACTACTGTGGTTAGAGTCCCATTAAGTGGCCCTAGTGGGGTCCTAACAATTGCTGGTCACAGGTCATCACAGGTAGGCTCAACACCCAAACCATAAAGCCACAAACAAGCTGTCCCCCCAAGAGGTGAAACACTGAGCTTATGCTCATGTATGGTCTCGTGGGGTTTTAACACTAGTATAGGTCCTACCTAAGGGAAACAGGAGAACAGCACAGCATTCAACTTTGTGGGGACCATTCTATTGCATCTTACATTTCAACCGCACATTAGCACTAATTGCCACCTCTGTTGAAGATGTAGTTGTTGCCTGACAATATTTCCAAGTTATACTTGCTTCTTTAGTGAGCATGCATTGCGTGGGGCGCTGAGAGGAATTGCAAGGTCTCTATCTACTACCCTGGGCTCAGAAGAGGAAATCTTTAGTACGTTCAAACTACATATAACACTTAACACGAATAGAGCTTAGCAGGTATGTTGACGTACCTTTATTGTAACGTTACCTTTAGTTACTTTCCTCATGTTGAAGCCCACTGTAGGGATCATATCTTCACTGAATTGACCTGACTGAATAAAAAGGAAAATCCACATTAGACAAACCTGCATTTATAAAGGGGTGTACTTAAACCACAAACCCCACCCTGCAACAATGTTGCAAAGTAAAGCTAACACGTCTGCCTGCAGCTCTCCAACAGCAAAATCTAAGTTTCTAGGAGAATGCATAGCATAGCCATTATTTTAAAAGCCCTCACGCACACATTAGCTAGATCTGTAGAACACAAGCAAAGTAATTATCGAGTGAATTTGTTTAATGAGAATAGTCCAAATGGATAATTCCAGCCAAGAAAAAAATTCCACTTTGGGGCCTGAATGATCCATTTGGGCTGAATTCCTGCTGCAAAGCCACCTAGTAATTGTTGATCCTTCATTTTTCTTAGTCTGTGCAGACCCCATTTTCAATTTTGCAGAACTATCCCTGAAGGTGCCCTTCAAGACACACCCCTCATTAGACGGTATCCTCGGTGTCTGGGCAATGCTCACCCCAAACAGTCATGAGCCGGAAAAAGGACCCTACTATATTTTCATGAGCAGTGTGAAGATGAATTTCTCTCTCAATGCCACACTCATGGGTACAGTCTCACTGTCAGCATCATCATTGTGGAATTAAAAACACAGGTCTACTACTATCTTCAAGCTTCAATGAGTGCTCCTCCCTCCTCACAGCACTGTGGGATTTGGTAAACAATGGAGAAGCCGCCTGGCCTACTGGAAAGAACATGGGCTTGGGAGTCAGAACACCTGGGTTATAATGCTGGCTCCATCACTTGTCTGCTGTATGACCTTGGGTGATCACTTAACTTTTGTGTGCTTGTTTTCTCAACTGTAAACGGGGGATTAAATATTGGTTCTCCTTTCCTTAGACTGTGACACAAAGACTGTTCTGCTTGTATTGCATCTACCCCAGAGCTTAGCACATAGTGTGCGCTTAAATATTATTATTCATCCTTTGCCCATAACCTTCCTTATTTTGTCCCTTCACAGCCTGCATCTTTCTACCATCATCGTAATCAGTATTCACTGTGATAATATTTGTTAAATTCTCACTATGTGTGAAATACCATACTAAGCCCTGGGGCAGACACAACAGAAGTAAATCAAAAACAGTCCCTGCCTCACAGGGGGCTCACAGTCCAAAAGGTAAGGGAGTGCCCATTTTACAGCTGAGAAAATGGAGGCACTGAGAAGTGAAGTGGCTTGCCCACGGTCACGGAGCAGACAGTTGGAGGATTCTGGATTAGAACCCAGGTCCTCCGACTTCCAGGCCCATGCTCATTCCATTAGACCACACTGCTTCCCGATCAAAGTGACTCTGACCTACCACTTCTCTCTCCCAGCTGAGTCTTTGCCCAAATTGGTCAGATATGCGTAAAACATCCTTCCTCTTATGTGCCTTACCCCATCCCCTCCCTCCTTTAAGGGCTACCTCTTCCTGGAAGTTTTCCCCAATTAGCTTTGGCTGCTACTGCTACAGTGATTAAGGAGTTGCCAAGTACAAATTGTCTTGAATTGCCAAGATTCAGAGATTGAGGCAAACATGGGTCATGAAACATGAGCATACTGTGATCGTGTAAGAATCACAGTTTCCTTATGACATTTTACAGGGTCATGAGATGACCCATGATTTTTCTCCATCACCCGACTAACCAATAATGCCTGGAAATTTGTGAGCTGCTAGTGAAATGTCTAACCTCCACAGAGCAGATTCTAGACAAAAGGGTGGGGAAGGCAAGGGAGAAATTATGCTTCTGGTTAATCTTTTGTTCAGAAATAAAACTCATTAATGATTCTCAAGAATAGCCATTTGTTATTTACCTCTCCACAGTAACACTTAAGCAGATTTGTTTTAAAGAGTCAATGTTTCATCAGTTGTTTTCAGTAGTTGGTAACTGGTATTGAATGCAAATGATTTTCTTTGAGAACTATGGAACTACTGAATTATTTTGCACATGCTTAGATTATATACTGGCAGAACTGAGAGGTTCCAAAACTTTATTCCCCAAAGTTCACTGGAGGTCCTATCACCAGACTGTAATATATATTTGCCTTAAGTCTTTAATATTTTCTAGAGGAACGTTGATGTACAAATGTGCCCAAGAGACTACTTGTTAACTTTCCAAATGGCTCTGAGCCAAGCACATAGAAATACAATTTACCACATAAATAAGAATTCAGAAGAATATCAGTTTTATGTGAAAGAAATAATTTTCTACTTTTTAAAAAAGGTATGCTGCAAACAGATTAGAAATGCTTGTTAGTCTCTATCTCAGATGACAGCATGACCACTGAGTAATCAATCATATATATTGAGTGCTTACTTTGTGGAGAGCACGGTACCAAGTGCTTGGGAGAGTACAATATAACAGAGTTGATAGACATGTTCCCTGCCTGCAAAGAGCTTACAGTCTAGAGGGGAGAGGGAGGACACAGTAGAAACTTATGTTTTTATTCAGATTTACTCACAATCTTATCTACTTATATCTGGCAATTCATGTCCACTGGCCTTCCTATATTAGACTGAAGCTCCTCAAGGAAAGAGCTTTTCTATATGTGGCTAGTACAGTACTCACACTTAGGTCTTCAATTTATTCTCAGGATTGTACGCAGATGACTACATTCTAGACACCCATACCCAAGAAGATTCACAAATGATTGTGAACAGCTCAATGATTTAGACAATAAATCTAAAGAAAAGCATGGAAGCCATACACACAACCAAAAACTTGTAATGGCAACAGAGAGCTAAAAGCGGTCACAGAACTCTGCTACCTAGGCAGTACACCGACTAATGACGCAATGACAGAGGAGGAAGTAGAAAACTGAATTAAGGCCAGCACATTCTCTGGGAGATGGTTAAACAGAGTGTGGCGTCAGTCTGTTATCAGACTACTGACCAGACTAAGCAGAGCTGTAGTGTTAGCCAACCTTCTCTAGACTGTAAGCTCGATGTGGGCAGGGAATGTGTCTACCAACTCTGTTATAGTGTCTTCTCCCAAATGCTTAGTACAGTGCTCTGCACACAGTAAGCGCTCAATAAATACGATTGACTGATTCACTCTGGCTATATGACTTGGACCCTACTTAGGCACCACATCCAACTCCTGGAGTAGTTCCACCAGCAGCATTTACAAGCCAGTCTCAGTATCGAAGACAAGATCACAAACAATGGAGTCCAGGAATGTAGTCAGTCTCCCACCACTGAAACCATGCTCACCGTAGCACAACTCTTCTGTGTGGAACATGTGAAGAAAAAGAGTGACAGCAGAATATACAAACAACTACTGTTTGGAGAGCTGAAATAGGGAAACTGAAACTAAGGAAGGCAGAGGGTAAACTAAAAGGAGAGACAAGGAAGCAAAAGAGAAAACAGCACCAGACATTGCAAACATTAACCATAGCAACACAATAAGCGACAGGATTTTTGTGCTAACAATGGGACCAGGCTGGGGGTTCTGCATTGGCCTCTTCGGCAACACACACACTCATGAGTGAATTTTGCCGACAGCGGTATCTTCTAATATAAAGGACAACTCTAGAGAGAGTGCTGTAGGATCCAAGGAAAGCTTTTTTAGTATAAGAGAAACTTGAGCCTGTTTGAAGGCAGAGAGAAAGAATCCAGTGAGAGGTGAGAGGTTGAAGAGGGGAATTGTCTTTTTTCCCTCTTAAAGCATTGATGGAGTCCACAATACATGTAGATTTTAAGAGCAGGGTTGACACCTCCTCTCGGGAGAGTTGGGAAGGAGGAGAAACTGCACATAGGGATAGGACAGTGTTGAGGAGAAGAGGGTTGACATTTTGCCAACAACTGAGTTAATGAGGTCATCAATGATGGAGGAAGTGGGGACCACGGTGATCTCAGGAGGGAGTTCCAGGTCTGAAATAGGTGTGGGAACTGTGGCCATGGAAGTCAATGAATAATGTAGAGTGGCTGAGCAGAAGAAAGGGCGGATATAGCAAGCAAAGTTAAATCTGAAATCCCAGAAGTCGGTCTGGTTTCTGGATTTCCACCAATAGCACCTGCCTGCAAGACTGCAAGAATGGAGGAAATGGACTAGGGTGGGGATCTGGAGCTGGGAGATGGGGCCGAGAGGACTGAGCGCAGTTGAGAGGGTCTAGGTGTGGGGTGGACTTTTGTATTCAGTGAGAGAAGGGTTGGTACGGAGCCTAGCAGGAGCATAATAGCTTTGGACAGGTGAGGAAGGGCTAGAGTCTGGAGGGCTCTCTGGGGACAGAGGATGGTTGGCTTGGGAGGTGAGAGGAATGTGGGTTAAATGGCAGGCTGGAAGGTTATGATTGGAGAGGGCTAGTTCAGAGTTGGTGAAGCCAGATTATGATTCACAAAGTCAAAGATGAAAGGTTAAAAAATAGAGATTGTAACTTGAAGGAGTAGAAATTTATGTCATAAGTGTGTCAAAACTGGGCAGAAGTGGCAAGATATACTCTTCTAGTAGCATCAACCTGCAAAAGGAAACTATTTTAGTTGTCACTTACTGAGGTGTTTGTGTTAAACTGCTGAAGAAAAGGGAACAGGCAAGGCAGTGTTTTACACAAAATGTATAGTTGCTTTCCATTTATTTTTATTTTTTTTTTACCAATCTGGAATCTGAAGGGAAAGATACTTGCCATTTTATGTCACTCTCAAGTCATTAAAAATATTATTTTAGGAACTTAATAACCTACAATAGTTGGATCCCCCCACCCCTCATCAAAATTGAAAGAGATAGGAAGGAATGTCCAAAATCCTATAAGTTAAAAACACTCAGATGCCTTTTCCAGTTATTAATTCAGGAGATTCATCTTTAACCATTTTGGAGGTTATGCCAATCCATGGTCAATATTACCTCTTAGGATATGGCTTTTGCACTTTTATTTTGCTTATCTAATGCAAGTAAACAAAAATATCTTCTCAATACCCTTCAGTTTCACTCTTTCTCTTATTCTTTCCAGTGGAGCCCCGTTATCTCCTGTGCTGCTTTTAGAGTTTTGGTGAGTTGCTGCTGGAGAAAGAAGCAGAGTGACATTTTCTAGGCTCCCATCCTGCCATCTTGGCTCAACTACAGTCAGCACTGGATGGCTGAGAGGTCAGAGGGATCATCGACATGGAGGCTGAAATCCTCAAGGATCAGAATAGTAGAAGGGAAGATAGACATCAAAATTGGCCAGAAATGCAGAGGTGGGGGCCAGGAGGGCAGTAGAAAATGGCAGTTAGTAGCTGTAGAGGGTGGTAAAGATGGTTGCTACAGGATTCAAAGGAGGAGAAGAGGAGGGAGCAAAAGAGTGCCAGCAACACTGGGCGGCGTTAGGAGCAGGCTGAATCCTTTCCCTGTGAGATAAGGAGAGTGGGAGAAGATGAGGCCCACTCAAGAGACAGAGCGAGCAGCGACAGAGATAGGTCTCAGGAGAGAGCGGGCTAGGAGCAGCTCAAGGATGAAAGTGAGTTGTCCCACGATGCAGCAAGGGTTCTACAGATTACATGGGAATGGAGTTGTGGAAGAGAATGAGGATAGGTGTGGTGCCAGGTGTGTTTTGGTGTTTTTTTTTGTGGGGAGGATTGGGGGGGGGGGGGGGAAAGGGATATGGGGCTTTTGAGCTCCTCTGTTCCTTTAAGGAAAGGGTGGATCTTCAGGCTACTCTGGGATGATGCTGGGAGGTCTAAGCATCAACACTGACCCCAGGGGCCCCTTCCACTCCCCCAGCACCTCTTCCACATGAGAAACTGATTGCTCAAAATCCTATGTACCTAGGAGAGGTACAATGGTGGTAATGGTTTGGGCTGCTGTATGCAGGACCTGTTATTAAAGGCACTTGCTTCTTGGACTCACAGAGTGCACAGCACTTTTGTGTGAACTGAGCCGGTATATTTTGAGTTTCCACATTATCCTGTCTGTTTCCTCCCCTCACTTCCCAACAATTGGTGTGTCAACCACATTGCTTCAGGGTTCATTTACATTTGCTATGCAGGGCTATAAAGCATAAGCCTTTGGAAAAACTTCACCTTGCCTGATGTTCCTCTACTCCATCTTCACAGCAACTGGTTCAATATCCTGTCGCTAGCTCTTATTACCAGACTCAAAAATATCAGTCATTAAGTCACCAAAAACTACCAGACATTCTGGTCAAACTAGACTGAGAGAGCTGCATACCCAGGGACTGAGTCTGCAGAGTAGAAAGGGATGCAGTAACAGTTGATCAGCTGAGGGTGTTTACAGAAAGCTAGCTGGTTCCGCAAAGTTGCTAAAAGACAGATCAATCAATCACGGGATCAGCCTTCTGCCAGATCTTTCCTAAACCTTTGAAGAGGTCAGGGAGATAGGAAGTTCTCCTGTGATTTAGGTGTCTCCCCCCCGCAACTGGGGTCTCACCCTGGCCACCCGGCGAAACACAGACACACACACACACATTTCATTTCCATGAGATTCTAGAATGGGAGCAAAATGGGCTCTTCTCTTTCCTTCTCTCCTGTATGAAACAGTCTATTTCTTCTTTGGAAGGGAGGGGCCTCATACCTGGCCAGGAAAAATCCTGTCTCACTGGCTCCACACAGCAGAAAACTGGAAATGATTCAGAAACAAGAGCTGAGACAAATTTAGTCCCATGGCTCAATCTGACAGCTCCCTGCTCTTGAGAAGCTCAACGGTCCCTCCCTGCCCCCAACTTTTTCATGCAAATCTAACCAGGGAGGCAATCTGTGAGCAAGTTTGCCCCAGAATTCTAGAGGCAGTTAGGGCTGGAGGGCCCTTAATGGGATGATCTCCATTCTAGCCTTTCTGGTGCAAGGGTCAAATGCAGGGTTCTCAAGGGGGGAGGGGGCATTTGATTTTGACATCAAATGATACTTTAGGGGTTGTTTCCCACAGAACATAGGACTGGCATAGAACCTAACTTGGTCAGTTCGAGCTGAGTTCCAGATAACCCGCTGGCACTCTGCATTTTGAAAGCAGGCTGGGCCACTACCACCATCAGCATGAGCATTTCTGAGAAGCAGACTCACTCCATGGAAAGAGAGCAGGACTAGGACCCAAGTGCCTTGATCCGACATCCCAGCTCTGAGACTGGCCTGCTGGGTGGCCTTGGGCAAGTTACTTATCCTTTTTGCCTGCTTCCTTACCTGTAAAATGGGGATACATTATCTGCTCTCTCAAACTTGGACTGTGTGAGACAGAGACACGATCTATCTCATCTCCTTCAGTGCTTATCACAGTGGTTGGTCCATGCTGAGAACTTAATGCCAGAATATTTTTTTTCCAATCTAAAAACTGAACTCTCATTGTGCACAGAACACTGCATTAATTGCTTGGGAGCATACATGTAGACAATACAATCCTTGCCCTCAAGGAGTTTACAATCTATCTGGGGAGACTGGCAGAACCACTGTATGTGAATAGTCAACCAAAAAAAAAAAGGGAAAAGAAAAATACAACTGTTAACAGTAAAAGTCAAAAAAATGAGTTCACTTATACACAAACTGACACACTCACGCTAAGGGTAGCTATTGGGATAATGTGATCAGGGAGGTGTGGATTAGATGGGAAATACCTACTGAAGAAGTTGGTTCATAGGAAGGCTTCAAAAGGTAGAGCAGAACATGGTTGGAGTGGATTAGAAAGGAGGAAGAAGAGGAGGAGAGTTCCACGTAGGAGGAAGTGTGCATACCATGAGTCAGAAACCGGAGAGTCGAGAGAAAGGCAGAATTAGGATGAGTGAAGAGTGTAGCAGGAGAAGGAACTGCTGGTGGAGAGCCTTGTTTCTGTCTAATGCAGGAAAAAAATGTACAGCCATTGGAGGTTTTTGAAGAGGGGAGTGATGTATACTGAACAGCACTGAAGGGAGATGATCCAGGTGACTGTATGTAGGCTAGACTGAAGGGGTACGTAGACCAGTAAGGAGGCTGACACAGTAATCTGGAGGGAGGGGATGAGGGACTCATACCAGAGTGGTGCCCTTCAGAGTAGACAGAAAGGAGAAGATTCAGGAAATATTGTGGAGGACAAACCGATAGGATTAAAATACAGACTTAACGTGGGAAGTGAAAAAGAGAAGTCAAAGATGATACCAAGATCAGGAGCTTCTAGGATAGGGAGAATGGTGGTGTCGACTGAGATGGGAAAGCTTGGAGGAGCAGTAGGTTTGGTTGGGTGGGAGAGAATACAAGGGTTTGGGGTTTTTTTGCTATTTTGAGTTTAAGAAACTATCTGGTCATCCATGTTGAGATGTCTGAAGCAAAAGGAGAGATTAAGTCACGTGAGAGGCCAGGGCTAGTTAATAATAATAATGATAACTGTGGTATTTGTTAAGCACTTACAATGTGCCAGGTACTGAGCTAAGCACTGGGGTAGATATAAAATAATCGGATTGGACAGTCCTAAATTTTCTTAGAAGTCTAGACTTGAAGCTCATTGTGGGCAGGGAATGTGTCTGCTTATCATTGTACTGTACTCTCCCAAGCGCTTAGTATGCTGCTCTGTACATAGTACATGCTCAATAAATATGATTGAGTCACCTACATCGGAGTAGCAGCAAATAAGCTCTCCAAAAGAATGAATGGTTTAGGTCTCACTAGACCCATGTGTGGTTGTCTCCTGAGACTTCAACTCTCTGCAATTCATAGGCATAACAATGCAGAAGCATAGCACCCCACCCGACCCCAGCCCACACACACCCCACACCCCTCCCCAACACTTCAGAAATGAGCTTTGTGACATTACCTATCCAAGTGTCTAATGTCGGCCGGTCCCTGTAAATCAGCACTCAAACAGCCAGGTTCAAACAAAGTGCTTTATTCCCACTCTACTCAGCACCCAGAATGCAGAGTGGTGTGCATTGCAGGTCCTCAGAATGAAGCCTTCTCTCTAAGCATGTTTAGACTGCTTAGACTGTTAAGCTGTTGTTTCAATTACCCTTCTTCTTGTCAGTTTCCTCCCATTCTGGGTCTTATCCCATCTTATCTCCCCTCTTTCTTCGGCAATACCTGACGAAATAATGATTACATTTCCCAGAGCTAGAGTGAAATTTGCCTGCAAATTAGCTTTCTGTGCCTGTGGTACTGCCGATGAAGTCTCCTATCCTAAACGGCAGATAGAGTCTCAGTCCAAATGCAGTCAGGGGCCCGAGAGCCTACTGGGGCAGGGGGTGCAGCAAGCAAGCGGGCGGGCGGGCGGGCAGAGATGGAGCACGCTGTGAAGATCGCATAAGAACTTGACAAACAAAACCCACGTACAGCCAAGGCGAATGCAGTATAGTATCGGTGTAGTGCTGTAGCACCACAGACCAGCAGATCGTTGCTAGGGTAGCTACCATGGTAACCGCCGCCATCTTCACCACCCACATGAGCTAGCTATTTTCAGGATTCCCGCTGAGCCTGTTCACCAAGCGAGATGCCCTTAAAGGTGGTTCTTCAACCAGAATGCATCTCCATCGGGCACGGTCCTATTTCTGGCTCTGTCACCCCGCCACTGTGGTGATGTGTGGGTTGGACTTTGGGGGAGGGGGCTAACTGCATATCCAGCCTAGCAAATCTATGTTATACTGATCATAGTTAGAAACTTGGGTTTCAGGTGTAGGAATCCAAGCTAAGAATGCCATCGACATCTCCAAGGAAACCACCTCAAAGCTGAATTTCAGATTTAGGTCTCCCAGTTGTACATTAGCTACCACCAACACTTTGCATATCTTTAACTTGCCTAAGACCGGATACCAGCTTCTACTCAGACTCCAGTTCTAATGCTTTATTGAAGGGTTGGGATTTTGTTTTTACCAAACAGACCAAGACAGCTCCTTAACTGTAACTTTCCAAGGTGACCACCAAAAGTGTACCCTCAGCAGGTCTGAGGTTTGGAGGTGGGGGGGATAATGTCACCACTCCTTCCTCGCCTGCCACAACTATGATTTAATTCATTCATTCACTCAGTCGTACTTATTGAGCGCTTCCTGTGTGCAGAACACTGTACTAACCGCTTGGGAGAGTAGAATACAACAATAAACAGTGTTTGGCACATAGTAAGCACTTAACAAATGTCATCACTATTATTAAACAGACACATTCCCTGCCCCCAATGAGCTTACAGTCTAGAGGGGGAGACAGACATTAATATAAATAACAGATATGTACATAAATGCTGTGGGGCTAGGAGGGGGGGAGGAATGAAGGGTGCAAATCAGGGCTACACAGAAGAGAAAGGGAGAAGAGGAAAGGAAAAGGCTTAGTCAGGGAAGCCCTTTTGGAGGACATGTGCCTTCAATAAGGCTTTGAAGGTGGGGAGAGTAATTGTCTGTCGGATTTGAGGTGGAAGGGCATTCCAGGCCAGAGGCAGGACATGAGCGAGGGGTGGACGGTGAGGTACAATGAGAAGGTTAGCACTACAGGAGCGAAGTACGGGCTGGGTTATAGTAGGAGAGTAGTGAGGTGAGATAGAAGAGGGACTAAGAAAGTCCAGTCCCTATACACTCAGTCCCTTTCCTTAAAATTGGGCATAGAGACCCACATTTCGAAAAGAAAAATGTATTCAGGGCATCGAGAGGCCATTTGGAGGAAGGGAATTGTGGCTGCTGCTGGGCTCTGAGCGGGTATGAAAATATGCTTTCTTCTTAAATTATCTTCAACCCTTTTAAGCGTTTCACAATTACTAGTACCTTGTTCACAACATCCTGGGTCTCTCTGCTCCACTGGTGCCTGTAATAAGTTTTGGGCATTCAAGACAATTTCTCTCCTCTGTTTCAAAAGGAATCTTGGGGTTTTCTTTTTCCCCCCACTGAAAAATCTTTTAAGAACCCTGTTATATTTACAGTATATCCCACCATTTTATCACAGTTGGGATACAGTACTCGAAAAGCAAAATATCAGTTTAGTTGTCCAAAGAAATTTCTGCGTTCACATCCTGCATATATACGTGCCTTCTGCTTTCCTTTCTTTGATTCGGAAGAAGTACGAAAGGAAAGGACCACAGCCTGAAAAGCCATTTTGTCAGCCAATGAAATAAGAGCACCCACTGTCAAACCAAGTGGCATAAATAGATAGTTACTGTGCCTGGGACAGGTTTCATGAACTCTGCCCCACTTTGCAGTACCTGCAGCACAACCACATTCCTGAGTTGCTTCTCCGAAGCACTTTCACTAAAGCCCTTGCTCGGATGGCTGGCCATGGAGGCAGGGTGGGCGTGTGGGGGCTTAGAGAAGGAGGATTTGGTACCCTTCTGGGGCCAGTCACATGTTTCTACTTGGCCCCTTCTGGTCTACACTTGGGACAGCTGCCCCAGTCAAACCAATAGTATTTACTGAGGGCTTATTCTGTGCAGAGTCCTGAACCCCGTGTTTGGGGGAGCATGCTAGTTAGTGGACATGATCTCTACCCTCAAAGATCTCACAATTTAGCAGGGGAGGCAGACGCTAACTTGACGGGGAGTAGGGAACAACAGAGTTTAAAGAAAATACATAAGGGCTACCGGGGATGAGTGGAAGTTGAATAAGTACCCAAGTGCTTAGATGACATGGATTTGCTGAAGGGGTACTAGCAGGAGAGACAGGGTGAGATTAATGAGGCTGCTCCTCATCAATATCCCGGAAAAGATGTGATTACAGAAGGGTTTTGATGATAGGGAAAGTGGTGGTCTGTGGACGTGAAGGGGAGGGAGTTTCAGGCAAGAGTTTGGGGGTGGGGGTGAGAGGGGGAGGGTGTTTGTGAGCAGCAAGAGGTCAGCAGCGAGACAGATAAGATTGGGGAACAATTAATATCTTAGGCAGAGCCAAGTGTGGACAATTAGGAGGGGGAGAGCTGATTAACTGCCTTATAGGCAATGGTTAGGACTCTCTGCTTGATATGGAGAAGAATGGACAACCACCAGAAGATTTTGAGGAGTGGGATGGGCACATAACGTTTTAGGAAAAGATTCGGGCAGCAGAGTGAAGTTTATACTGGAGAGGGGAGAGATTGGAGGCAGGGAACTCTGTGAGGAGGCTGATGCCCGACTCAACCCACCATCTTTTTGTTATTGTTCACCCCAATATTCCAGCATGACTGATATGAAATCATGAGGGCAGTCAAAGTCAAAGCACACTGCTGAGGTTCTAAAATCAGTGTTGTCAAGACACCACCTCACATCTTGGAGCTGTCTGTAATTATATGTGCCATCATCAACATCACTCATGGGGAAAGTGGGATGTTTCGTTATTTTTTTCTCTAAGCAACCAAAAGCCAGAAAATCATTCATTCATTCAATAGTATTTATTGAGCGCTTACTATGTGCAGAGCACTGTACTAAGCGCTTGGAATGAACAAGTTGGCAACAGATAGAGACAGTCCCTGCCGTTTGACGGGCTTACAGTCTAATCGGGGGAGACAGGCAGACAAGAACAATGGCAATAAATAGAGTCAAGAGGAAGAACATCTCGTAAAAACAATGGCAACTAAATAGAATCGAGGCGATGTACATTTCATTAACAAAATAAATAGGGTAATGAAAATATATACAGTTGAGCAGACGAGTACAGTGCTTAGGGGATGGGAAGGGAGAGGGGGAGGAGCAGAGGGAGATGAGGGGAAAAGAGGGTTAAGCTGCGGAGAGGTGAAGGGAGGGCGGTAGAGGGAGTAGAGGGAGAAGGGGAGCTCAGTCTGGGAAGGCCTCTTGGAGGAGGTGAGTTTTAAGTAGGGTTTTGAAGAGGGGAAGAGAATTAGCCTGGAAGTGAGGAGGAAGGGCATTCCAGGACCGCGGGAGGCCGTGGCCCAGGCGTCGACGGCGGGATAGGCGAGACCGAGGGACGGTGAGGAGGTGGGCGGCAGAGGAGCAGAGCGTGCGGGGTGGGCAGTAGAAAGAGAGAAGGGAGGAGAGGTAGGAATCAGTGGTATTTATTGAGCACTTACTGTGTGCAAAGCATCATACTAAGCATCTGGGAGTGAACAAGACAGTTGATAGATATATTCCCTGCCCATAAGGCATGTATCCTAGTGAAAAGAGCATGAGCCTAGGAATCAGGCTCTGGGTTCTAATTGTGGCTCCGCCCCCTCGTCTGCTGGGTGACCTTAGGCAAAACACTTAACTCTTCTCAGTTATTCCATCTGTAGAATGGGGATTAAGACTGAGCTCCATGTTGGACATAGTGTCCAACCTGATTAGCTTGTATCTACCCCAGCACTTAGTACAGTGCCTGGCACAAAGTAAGCGCTTAACAACTACCATTAGAACAAAGAGAGCTTACATCTGGAGGAAAATCAGGAAGGTAAGTCTGCAGAACTATACTAATCATTGGGCCACATTAAGAAGATTCCTAATCTTCTGCAGTATCTTGCAAGAATTTCTCTCTTAGCATTATGAGACTAATATGAAAATCTAGAGACATAGATTGAAGAAAATACATTAAGATGTTAAGGGAAAAATTACAGCAGCTCAACAACTGTCGTATGACAGCCTAAACAATCTGAAGCTAAATTCTCTTTAATAGTTGAAATTACTGAACTCAGCAACAATAACCTCTCCTCAAATAATGCTGAAAGACCCAAGTGAAAATTATCTACTTCCGCCAAATTACTTTTTTTCCCTTAAATATGAAGATAATATTTAAGTAACTTCCTGAAGAACCAAAAATAGCTCCCTGAAAGGCATATAGAAAAACGGTTCTAAGTTTTTGTTTGTTTGTTTTTTGTTTTTTTTTAAAGAGTCTGGTTTTGATGTACTGTCAGTAGAGGAATCAAGTCCATGATTAAAGCAATTTCCCAAGGTCTGATTTGGCTTCTGCACGAAAGAGGTATTGAACAGGTATATGAAGTCAATCAATCAATCAATGGTATTTACTGAATGCGGAGCACTGTGCTAAGTGGTTGGGAGAGTACAATATAACAGAGTCAGTAGACACTTCGGGCTTACAGTGCCTTTGGTCATTTGTTGTAGAGGACCTGTCATCTCTCTGTTGCCTGTCACATCTGAAACCCTTAACTAAGGCCAGGTGTCTCAATGGTCAATCATATTTATTGAATACTGTGTGCAGAGCACTGTACTAAGCTTTTAGGAGAGTATAATACAACAGATATATTCCCTGCCCACAAGTAGCTTACGGTCTGGAGGGGGAGATAGACATTAATATAAATAAATAAAATTACAGATAGGTACGTAAGTGCTATGGGGCTGGGAGGGGGATGAATAAAAGCAGCAAGTCAATGTGGCGCAGAAGGGAGTGGGAGAAGAGGAAAGAAAGGAGTGCTTAGATGTGTCTTCAATAAGAATTTGAAGGGGGAAGGAGGGCAGTAATTGTCTCTTGGATATGAGGAGGGAGGGTGTTCCAGGCCAGAGGCAGAACGTGGGTGAAAGGTCGGTGGCAAGACAGATGAGATAAAGGTACAGTGAGAAGGTTAGCATCATAGAGGAGCTTACTGTGTGAGCTGGGCTGTAGTAGGAGAGTACCAAAGTGAGGTAGGAGGCGGGAGAAGGTGACTGAGTGCTTTAAAGTCAATGGTAAGGAGTTTCTGTTTGATGTGGAGGTGGATGGGCAACCACTGGAGGTTCCTGAAGAGTGGGGAAACATGGTCTGAAAGTTTTTGTAGAAAAATGATCCAGGCAGTACAGTGAAGTATAGACTGGAGTGGGAAGAGACCCGGAGACAGGGATGTCAGCAAGGAGGCTGATATAGTAATCAACGCAGGACAGGATGAGTGCTTGGATTAACGTGGTAACACACGAGGTTCCCTATTAGCTATTAGGGAAGTGAGTGAGTGCAGACAGCACACTTTGAGGGAGAGATGGAGGGAAGAGAGAAGAAACTCGTCCTACAGCATTATTCCCTTCTGCTATATCATACTCTCCCAAGAGCTTAATACAGAGCTCTGTACCTAGTAAGAACTCAATGAACACCACTGATGATGCTGATAAAATGGACAGATTATCACACTGTATTTTACTAAATAGATTTGGTTCCCCAGGGGTAAAAAAAAAAAAAAAATCCATCAATCAACCAACGGTCATTATCTAGCACTTACTGTGCACAGGGCATGGCATGAAGCACTTAGAACAGTTCTTGGCACATAATTAAGCGCTTAACAAATGCCATCATTATTATTATTATTATGAAACGCTTCTACGGTAGGTCGAGTAAGAGTTGGTGAACCTTTTCTGATCTATTTCCTACAACCAGTGGTAAGAAGCAGAAATGCACAGCAGTCTAGGTTTTTTATTTATGGTGGGCAGCCCTGTTTAATGCTACAATAGCAAATATGAAAGCTAGAACTGGGCCATTGTCTCAAATGAGAAAATGTCTCTCAAGTTGTGAACACTTTTGAAGTCCTTGAGCAGGTCGTTCTGTGACTGCTGTATGAATGACTTTGCATACCCGAGTCATCTATAGTAAAAATCTCATAACTAAGGAGCCAGGGGCGAGGGGAGGAAGAGGAGGAGAGAGCCAATTCAAAGTAGTGGCCATTCAGAATGGTCTGGGTTTATAAAATACCATCTCAATATAACAGCCTGAGTCGGGGCCTGTGTTACAGTTACACTTTATTTCCTGGTGTCTTCTGCCTCATTCTCTGGGTGCTTAGGGCACCTAGAATTTTTTTCCCACAGGCTCTCCACTACCTCTGAATACCTCATCATTTTCAGTTTGAGCCTTTGTCATTGCAGTTTTTAATCAAACACTTCCTTCTTTAGATGGAAGTCCGCCTTCCTTTGGCAGGAGTAGGGAAGGCGATGAGATTAGGATGGCCATGAATTCTGAATTACTACAGTCCAAATTAATGAGGTTTTACTCCAGCAGATTACGGATGTCCTTGCTGCATCAGCCCATCGTTATTAACGGGCAAATCATTTGGCAACCCAGGAAACCTTGCCCAATCACCAATTCAATCCAATTTAGAGCAATCATCAAATTCTTTTTGAGGAGACACTGTCAAGAAAACGAGTGATAACGAGCAGAAAAACGGATCTAAATCAGAACATCGATGAGGCTAAGTCCAAACTAAGTGTTTAACCTGCCCTATGACCCTGAAATCAGGGCCTCCTAAAAGAATGAAACTGATTCAAAAACTGGGTTAGCAGAGACCTCTCTGAGTCACACTTAATAAATGCCACACAGTTCTCAGGTCACCAGGATGGATAACAGGTTAGGCAGCACAAGTGAAGCGACATGTTGGCAAGTGTTGTACAATGAGCTAAAAAGGGAGAGGTCACAAACAAGGTGGCTTACCCTACTTATTGTTCTAGAAGATACTGAAGACCACAAGGCCGACCTCAAAGACTGCCTGTTCTAGGAACCGCCATCCCAGCACACCCATCTAACAGAGCGCATCTGAGAACTTTCCATCTCCCCCGACCCCTTGTCACTGCAGAAGGCCTCAGAATTCAGGAAGGCTGGAAGTGGGGTGAGGGGAGCACCACAGAGCCACTAGCTGGCAATCTGGAGCCACAGTGGAGGGCAAAAAAACATAATGCCAGTGCTGGGTTAGACCAAAGGTGCATCCAGCCTGGTATTCTGCCTCTGACAGTGGTAACAGGATTATAGGAGGAACCAGCGTGGCCTAGTGGAAAGAGCAGGGGCCCAGGAGTCAGGGGTCCTGGGTTCTAATTCCAGCCCCGCCACTCGTCTACTGCATGACTGTGGACAAGTCACTTCGTTTCTCTGGGCCTCTGGTACCTCATCCTTAGATTGGGGAGGAAGGTGGTAAGCCCTACATGGGACATGGACTGGGTCCAACCTGATTAGCTTGCATCTAGCCCAGCACTTAGTATGGTGCCTGGCACAAAGCAAGAGCTTAACAAATATGATTTTTTAAAAAAAAGCCAGGTGGCATTTACCTTCCTTGACCCACCCTAATCTTAGGGATGGGCCATCCAACATCTCTAAATATTTCCTCTATATCCCAAACTGCCCCTCCAGTATACATTTATCCAAACTTGTCTTAAATCTATATTTTGAGCCTGCAAAACTTCCTCTGGTAAACTAGCTAGGTTACCACCCACTGTGTGAAGAAGCCTATTTGTTTTGAACCTGCCATTGGCCAAAAAAACAAAACAAACTAGTCTGTCTAGGCTGACACAAGGACTGGCCTTTCAGCCAATCCTGAAATATTAATATAATTTTCCATTTCTAATTCCTTTTGGGTTTGAATGAATGGAGAGCTGGAAATGGCTGCATCATTAAGAAACACGTGGTCAGGATTTTTTATTTGAAATGAGCTGTTCTCTCCCCTCACGTAAGTGCAGCCACTAAATAAAGGTGCAAATGTTTCTAGCCCAAATTCCCTTTATTTGCTCATTTACACCTTCATGCTACTCATACCAAATGTTAGAAATTTGCTCTATTTGTGATTTTTACTGACTGTATTTTTTAAGGAATGTCTCATTCAACACATTTTAAGGAACGTCTCATTCACACTTCCCAGACTGAGCCCTCCTTTCCCTCTGCCCCTCCTCCCCTCCCCATTGCCTCTACTCCCTCGCTCTGCTCTACCCCCTTCCCCTCCCCATAGCACTTGTGTATATTTGTATATATTATTATTTATTACTCTGCTTTATTAATGATGTGAATATATCTGATTCTATTTATCCATTTTGATGGTACTGAGGCCTGCCTATTTGTTTTGTTGTCTTTCTCCCCCTTTTAGACTGTGAGCCCGTTGTTGAGCAGGGATTGTCTCTATCTGTTGCCAAACTGTACATTCCAAGTGCTTAGTACAGTGCTCTGCACACAGTAAGTGCTCAGTAAGACTGAATGAATGAATTGCATGCACATCAAATCAGCCCAAGCAACCATTTTAATTTTTTGTAAAAAACAAAAAACCCCATCCCTCCCACTTCACGATGCTTCTTCTTAAACACATCATTTGAATCTAGACAGTTCCCCTTTAACACAGCACCTAAGTTCCTGCTTTACCTTTCAACTGAATGATGAGTGCCATGATGTTTCTGTGTGGCACTGATCGCCATCTCATCTCTCCTAGTATTCCTTTCAAATACTCAAGCTCTGATCGCTTTCCAACAGAATTTTTAAAAAGCACCTTTCCAAAATTTCGGAACCATTTGTAAAACAACAATAACAACAAAAAAACCCTTCTTGGCATCTTCAAACCACCATACCTAAGGAATGACTGCTCATTTCCCAAGTTAGCTCTCAAGTAATCACTTTGATGCAAGAGCTGATAATAGCATCTGCTGAATGGGATTACTGTGTTATGGGTTCATAAAATTCAAAAGGAAGCCATCAAACCAACATTAGCTCATTTAGGAGTATGCTTTTTTTTTACATTTTTATTCTGAGATAGCTTCACTAACAGACACTTAAATTGACAAAACTATCTAAGTAGTCTCCCTCTCCCTAGATTCATGAGACCAAAGTTTACCAATCAATTTATTGAGCATTCATTGTGTGAGGAGCACTGTACTAAGCGCTCACGCTCAGTGCCGCTGAGAAGCAGCATGGCTTAGTAGAAAGAGCACGGGCTTAAGAGTCAGAGGTCCTCCCGGTCCCACCTCCGACTTCTTCAACCACCTTGACCCCTTTCTCACCTTCCTTCTCTCCTTCTCTCTGCCCACTCTGATCCTTGGAGACTTCAACATCCATACGGATGTACCCGACGACTCCTCTGCCGCCCGCCTGCTATCCCTCCTCGACTCTGCCGACCTCCTCCTCCACCATACCGCGCCCACTCACCGACTCGGTCACACCCTCGATCTCGTCATCTCCTACCACTGCGCTATCTCCTCCCTCACCGACTCTGAAATCCCTCTCTCTGACCATAACCTTCTCACCTGCCTCATCTCTCACACTCCCTCCCCCTGCAAATCTTCGCTACTGCCCCACAGAGACCTCCGCTCTCTCGATCCCATCCGTCTTTCCAATAGCATCTCTCCTCGCCTTGCCGCCCTGTCCTCTCTTCCCACTCTCGACGATCAGGTCTCCGCTCTCAACTCCACCCTCTCTACTCATCTCGACTCTCTCGCCCCCCTTTCCCTCCGCCGCTCTCGCTCCACTAACCCACAGCCCCGGATCACCTCCTCCGTCCGCCTCCTACGCTCTTATGCTCGAGCTGCCGAGCGCTGCTGGCGAAAGTCCAAGCACCAAGCCGACCTCACACACTTCAAATTTATCCTTTCCTGCCTAACTCTGCCCTCTCCTCCGCCAGGCAAAGCTTCTTCTCCTCCCTCATCGACACCCATGCCCGTCACCCCCGCCAATTGTTCCGGACCTTTAACTCTCTCCTTAGGCCCCCTGTTCCTCCCCCTCCCCCATAATAATAATAATAATAATATTTGTTATTAATTATTAATGTTGGTATTTGTTAAGCGCTTACTATGTGCAGAGCACTGTTCTAAGCGCTGGGGTAAACACAGGGGAAGCAGGTTGTCCCACGTGGGGCTCACAGTCTTCATCCCCATTTTACAGATGAGGGAACTGAGGCACAGAGAAGTTAAGTGACTTGCCCACAGTCACACAGCTGACAAGTGGCAGAGCTGGGATTCGAACTCATGAGCCCTGACTCCAAAGCCCATGCTCTTTCCACTGCGCCACGCTGCTTCTCTAACTCCCAATCTCTCACCCCCAATGATTTGGCCACCTATTTCCTCACGAAAATCAACACAATCAGGTCTGAGCTCCCCAAAGTCACCCCTCCGCCTCTCCCCTCCCCCCCAACAACCCCCTCCCCTACTTTCCCATCCTTCCCTGCAGTATCCTCAGAGGAGATCTCCTCCCTCCTCGCAAGTGCCACCCCCTCCACCTGCGCCTCGGAACCCATTCCCTCTCACCTTCTTAAAACCATCGTCCCTGCCCTCCTACCTTCATTAGCTTCTATTTTTAACCACTCAATCTCCAAGGGCTCCTTCCCCTCTGCCTTCAAACATGCCCATGTCTCCCCCATCCTAAAAAAACCCGCTCTTGACCCCACTTCCCCCTCCAGTTATCGTCCTATCTCCCTACTACCCTTCCTTTCCAAAATCCTAGAACGAGTCGTCTACAATCGATGCCTAGAATTCCTTAACTCCCATTCTCTCCTGGACCCCCTCCAATCTGGCTTCCGTCCCCTCCACTCTACCGAGACTGCTCTCTCTAAGGTCACCCGTGACCTCCTTCTTGCCAAATCCAATGGCTCCTACTCCATTCTGATCCTCCTTGACCTCTCTGCTGCCTTTGACACTGTCGACCATCCCCTCCTCCTCCATACCTTATCTCACCTTGGCTTCACAGACTCTGTCCTCTCCCGGTTCTCCTCTTACCTCTCTGGCCGGTCATTCTCGGTCTCCTTCGCTGGAGCCTCCTCCCCCTCCCATCCTTTAACTGTTGGAGTTCCTCAAGGGTCAGTTCTTGGCCCTCTTCTGCTCTCCATTTACACTCACTCCCTCGGTGAACTCATTCGCTCTCACGGCTTTGACTACCATCTCTACGCAGATGACACGCAGATCTACATCTCCGCCCCTGTCCTCTCCCCCTCCCTTCAGGCTCGCATCTCCTCCTGCCTCCGGGACGTCTCCACCTGGATGTCTGCCCGCCACCTAAAACTCAACATGAGCAAGACTGAGCTCCTCATCTTCCCTCCCAAACCCAGTCCTCTCCCAGACTTCTCTATCACCGTGGATGGCACGACCATCCTTCCCGTCTCTCAGGCCCGCGATCTCGGTGTCATCCTTGACTCGTCCCTCTCGTTCACCCCACACATCCTATCCGTTACCGAGACCTGCCGGTTTCACCTCTACAATATCGCCAAGATCCGCCCTTTCCTCTCCACCCAAACGGCTACCTTACTATTACGGGCTCTAGTTATATCCCGGCTAGACTACTGTGTCAGCCTTCTCTCTGACCTCCCTTCCTCCTCTCTCGCCCCGCTCCGGTCTATTCTTCACTCCGCTGCCCGGCTCATCTTCCTGCAGAAACGATCTGGGCATGTCACTCCCCTTCTTAAACAACTCCAGTGGTTGCCTATCGACCTCCGCTCCAAACAAAAACTCCTCACTCTAGGCTTCAAGGCTCTCCATCACCTTGCCCCTTCCTACCTCTCCTCCCTTCTTTCTACCGCCCACCCCGCACGCTCCGCTCCTCGGCCGCCCACCTCCTCACCGTCCCTCGGTCTCGCCTATCCTGCCGTCGACCCCTGGGTCACGTCCTCCCGCGGTCCTGGAACGCCCTCCCTCCTCACCTCCGCCAAACTGATTCTCTTTCCCTCTTCAAAACCCTACTTAAAAATCACCTCCTCCAAGAGGCCTTCCCAGACTGAGCTCCTCTTCCCCCTCTACTCCCTCTGCCATCCCCCCTTTACCTCTCCGCAGCTAAACCCTCATTTTCCCCTTTTCCCTCTGCTCCTCCACCTCTCCCTTCCCATCCCCACAGCACTGTACTCGTCCGCTCAACTGTATATATTTTCGTTACCCTATTTATTTTGTTAATGAATTGTACATCGCCTTGATTCTATTTAGTTGCCATTGTTTTTACGAGATGTTCTTCCCCTTGACGCTATTTATTGCCATTGTTCTTGTCTGTCCGTCTCCCCCGATTAGACTGTAAGCCCGTCAAACGGCAGGGACTGTCTCTATCTGTTGCCGACTTGTTCATCCCAAGCGCTTAGTACAGTGCTCTGCACATAGTAAGCGCTCATTAAATACTACTGAATTGAATGAAAGGTCGTAGGTTCTAATCCCGGCTCCGCCACTTATCAGCTGTGTGACTTTGGGCAAGTCAATTAACTTCTTTGGGCCTCAGTTACCTCATCTGTAAAATGGGGATTAAGACTGTGAGCCCCACGTGGGACAACCTGATTACCTCATATCTACCCCGGCACTTACAACAGTGCTTGGCACATAGTAAGTGCTTAACAAATACCATCATTCATAATAATAATAATGGTGGTATTTAAGCGCTTACTATGTGCCAAGCACTGTTCTAAGCACTGGGGGGGAATACATGGTGATCAGGTTGTCCCACGTGGGGCTCACAGTTCTAATCCCCATTTTACAGATGAGGTAATTTAGGCATACAGAAGTTAAGTGACTTGCCCGAAGTCACACATTTATTACTACCATGTAACAGAGTTGGGTAGACATGTTCCCTGCCTACCATGACTAAAATATCCTTATCATAACACTGTTTTCAAAGTAATGGGCAAGGAATAACTATTAAGCAAGTGAATGCAAAACCTGAAACCATATTCTAGCTAGTCTGTAATGTCACATATCCCGTCCAGTTTTAGAAAGCCCAGGACAGTGAGAGAAGCAGTGTAGCTTAGTGGGAAAAGCACGGGCCTGGGAGTCAGGGGACCTGAGTTCTAACCCTGGTCCCACCACCTGCCTGCTGCAGGACCTTGGGCAAGTCACTTAATTTATCCGTGCCTCAGTGTCCTCATCTGTAAAGTGGGGAATTAAATATCTGTTCTCCCTTGCCCTTAGACTGTGAGCTAGGAGAAGCAGAATGGCTTAGTGGAAAGAGCAGGGGCTTGAGAGTCGGAGGCTGTGGGTTCTAATCCCTTCTCTGCCACTTGTCAGCTGTGTGACTTTGGGCAAGTTGCTTAACTTTTCTGTGCCTCAGTTACCTCATCTGTAAAATGGGGATTAAGACTATGAGCCCCACGTGGGACAACCTGATTACCTTGTATTCAGTGTTTGGCACATAGTATGTGCTTGAAAAATGCCATCATTATTATTAGACTGCAAGCTCCTTGTGGGCAAGGGACATATCTACCAACTCTCATACTGTACTCTCCCAAGTGTTGAATACAGTGCTCTGCACAAAATAAGTGCTCAATAAATACTACTGATAGATTGAGCCCTATCTGGAAAAGGGCCCGTGTCCAATTTGACTACCTTGTATCTACTCCCATGCTAAGTACAATGCTTGGTACATAAAAGCACTTAATATCACTATTATATCTACATTATATAATATTAATAATGTTTCCACCTGTGTATTCCTTCCCAGGACTTTAAAACAGTGCTCTGCACACAGTAAGCACAAATATTATTCCTACCATCAAATGTGTTAGTTTCAGAACTGACATCAAAAGCTTCTCCCAATTGATTTACCTTAAGAAAATGGAACCTAAAAGATCAAGTACTTAAGGGAAGCAATAAAATTTTTCCGGGATAAAACTCATCGTTAAAAAAGAAACAGCACAAGAGCTCTTTATCTTCTAACTTAAAAAAAATCCTTTCATGATATGGAAAGTAAATGCTGGCTTAGCCTAGTGATTAAGAGCAGTCAAACTCTGAAATCAGATCCATATACAAAGATTTAGTATCTAATTTAAGCAACCATGTAACCTTAATATCAGAACAGAATGTAGCATGTGTGTTTTGACTCTTGGGAACACCAAGGCGTAGTTTAACTCAAAGCAACCTAGCTTGAGATTTCAATTTGTTTATTGCTAAATTCACCTTGGAGAGAAAAGGTGTATCTTACCACTTGTCACCTCACTTTGAGTATTTTTTTTGAATTTCGGGCAATGCCATTTTCTCATCAGAGGGCAGTCACACTCAGTGCACTCAAACATTCTCAGGCCAAGTGCATTAAGTGTGGTAAATCATTTACATAGGTACCTGCAACATTCAAGTTATAAAGTATGGAACAAACGGCTCAGGTTAACTAAGGAATGGCCAAGCCAAATTCAACTGGTATAACCTAAGAATCAATTCCAACGAATTCTTGGAATTAAGAGAGAAGACGCTCCTGGTAGATATCGGGAGCAGCTCAAATTTATCAAAATAAGCAAAAGAAAATTAAACTAATTAGGACGACTATGACAGTATAAGGTCAGGAACCACAAAGGGCTGGAAAGACACACTTCCATTTCCATTGCATCTCACTAATAAATTTAAAACCAATTACTGTTCAACTACCACTACGGATGAAACAAATGATGATAATAATAATAATAATAATGATGGTGATGATGATAACTGTGCTACTTGTTATGGGCTTCTAGGTACCAAGCACTAGAATTAAGGGCTGGGGTCTACACAATCCAATCAGATCAGACCAAGTCCCTGTCTCACACAGGGCTCACAGAGAAGAGGTATTTAACCCCCACTTTACAGAAGAGAAAATTGAGGCACTGGGAAGTTATATAGTAGGCAAGTGGTGGAGCCGGGATTTGAACCCAGGACCCCTAATTCCCAGGACCATGCTTTCTCCACTATGCCTCACAAGTGGCTCTGCAGATTGCTTGCCAGGTTTCCTGATACACATAAGACAAATGAAAATAAACTATGATTTTTTTTTAACCTTAGTCTAATCGGTAACTAAAGAACTAATGAATTTCAAAGCCCTATCACTTTAATAACTAGAATGAGAAGCAGTGTGGCCTAGTGGATAGAGCACAGGCCTGGAAGTCAGAAGGACCTAATCCCAGCTCTGCTACTTGTCTATGTGACTTTGGCCAAGTCACTTAATCCCCATTTTACAGATGAGGCAACTGAGGCACAGAGAAATTCAGACTGGGAGCCCTATGTGGGACAGGGACTGTGTCCAAGCTGATTTAGCTTGTATCTACCCCAGTGCTTAGAACAGTGCCTGACACATAGTAAGTGCTTAACAAATACCACTTTAAAAAAAAAAAGTGAGTTATACCAAAGGCAGTTTTACAGAGTTTACCATACTCTTGCTTTACTTTCCTTCTGCAGTTGGGTATGACTAGCTTTATAATCGGTTGTATTTATTGAGCACCTAGTATGTGAAGAGCACTGTATCAAGTGTATGGGAAAGTACAATACAAGTTGGAAGATGTGATTCCTGCCCATGAGGAACTTAAGAGTCCAAAGGGGGGAGAGAGAGATTCAAATAAAATTATAGCTAGGGCAAACAGGAGAGAATAAGGATATGTACATAAGTGTTGTGGGGCTGGGGTGAGCATCAAAGGGCCTAAGGGATATACAGCCATCTGCATAGCTGTTGCAGAGGGGAGGACAGATAGGGGAAATAAGGGCTTAGTCAGGGAAGCCCTCTTGGAGATGTGATTTTTAGGAGGGTTTTGAAGGTGGGAGGAGTGGTAGACTGCCAGATATGATGGGGAAGGGAGTTCCAGGCCCAAGGGAGGACGTGGGCAAGGGGTCGGGGCAGGACAGATGAGATCGAGATAGAGAAAATAGCTTAGTGTTAGAGGAGCGGAGTGTATGGATTGGACTGTTATAAGAAATCAGTGAGGTAAAGTAGGAGGGAGAAAGCTGATTGAGCTCCTTAAAGCTGCTGGTAAGGTGTTCCTGTTCGATGCAGAGCTGGACGGGCAACCACTAGAGGTTCTGGAGGAGTGGGGGAGAGACGGACTGAACGGTTTGATCCGGGCAGCAGAGTGAAGCAAGGACTGGAGTGGGGAAAGACAGGAAGCAGGGAGGCCAGCGAGGAGACAGATGCAGTAGTCAAGGTGGCAAATAAATGCTTGGATCAATGTGGTGGCAGTTTGGATGAAGTAATCTACATGGAATTTTACATTTCTACCGTGGGTTGCCCTGATAATTAGGGCTGTCTTGCCTCCATGGAAGGAGAGTGCTAATCCCAAGCGAAAGGCCTGGAGAACATGGCTGCCTTTCCCATTGACTGCACTGTTCTTGGAGCTCAGTTTCAGGGCTTCGTTTATAAATATGCTGTATCAATATGTTCAGGTGCTTCAGTTGGAACATATCAGTCCAAGTCAGTCTGGGGGTAAGAGGTCAAACTACATGGGGGAGAGAAAGAGAGAGTGGGCTGGTGGTGAGAGAATCGGGGAGACACTAGGGAGGCAGGATGGGTATAGGGAGAAAATAGACCCCTCCCCGCCCCCAGCCCCATTGTGAAAGAGGGGCAGGATGGTCCTTCAAATCTAGCCGGCGGATCAGAGCACATTACAGGCAGAAGAAAAGCAGCTTGGATGATGCAGGGATAGCACTGTTGTGCAAGGAAGCTAAGCATAATGCAATGCACGAGAAGGATACGGCAGAGCCTGCAGCTGCCTTGCGAAACATGGGAGGGGCTGAAGGAAAAATCAATCATTCAATCGTATTTATTGAGCGCTTACTGTGTGCAGAGCACTGTACTAAGCGCTTACCATCAGTGGTATTTATTGAGAGCATCTGGAAGCAGACATAAAGGTTGGTAGAGCCGATCCCCGTCCTCCAGGAGCTTACGTCTAACGGAGGGGGAGACAGGCATTTGAATAAATTCGAAGTTAGGGAAGGAACTGAAGTATAAGGATATGTACATAAGTGTGATGGGGATGGGGTCAGTATCAAAGTGCTTAGGAGGTAGAGAAACAACTGCACAGGCGATGCAGAAGGAGGGAGAATGGGGTAGGGAGAAGAGAGATTAAGTCAGGGAAGGCTTTCTGGAGGAGCTAGGATTTTAGGATTTTGAGGATGGGGAGAGTGCTGGTCTGCCAGATATATAGACGGAGGGAGGCAGGGAGTTCTTGGCAGGAGGGAAGGCATGAACAAGGGGTCTATGGCAGGTAAAGCGAGAATAAAGGACAGTGGGTAGGTTGGTGTTAGAGGAGCAAAGTGTGTGGGCTGGGTTGTAGTGGGAGAGGAGGGAGGATAAGTAAGAGGAAGAGAGCTGAACTGCATGAGGTGGGTGTAAAGCAAAGTAACCTGGTGGCCACAGGGAGGGTGATTCAGAGGAAGAGGATGGAGGGGAAAGAGACTAAAAGGAGGAAGGTCAGGAGAGCGAGGGAGGCCCAGGAGTGGAAACCTGGAGGAAGGGGGTTAGAATGACTGGGGGGAATGGAACCAGGAGAATGGAGGGGGGGGTGGGGGGAAATGTACAGGCCACCAGAAACAAGGTGAAAGGACCCAGGAGGTGGATGGGAAGGAAACAGTCAGTGGAGCAGAAAAAAGGAACAAGCAGAATGGAAAATGAGGGAAGATAAAGAGAAGAAAAATGAGACAGTGAGTGTCAAAGGAGAAGAGAACAAAGGAACAGAGAGGGCACTAACACTAATATCAGGAATAAGGGATACAAATGTGGAAAGGACAATGAAGAAACACAGAAGAGAGAAGACAGACTTCTATCTGCTGAAAAGTGGTGGTAATGCTTCGTGCAAATCAGCTGAAATACTATCTTGACCCTGGAAGGCTATTTACACCAGATTTTACTTAATAAGGTATTCTGTACCACTTCAAGATCACTATCAAATCTAGAGAGTAGTTTCCGATTCAGTGACGCTTAAAAAACAGAGTAATAAAGCTGGGCTTGGGTGAATCCCATCTATCATACCCTCAACCAGTCCTTTTCCGAAGAAATGTAAAACTGGGCCAGGGCCATGATATTCCCAGTTGCTATTACAGCAGATGGATTTGAGTTGCTCCAGTTGCCACACAGCTTCTACCGAGTGGTACATTTATACGTGGAAAGTTTGGAAAGCATAAAGTACACAGACTAGGCTCTCTGTTTACAGAGTGCCTACGTAGTTTCTACTGCTTTTGAGCTAAAGCAGCACATCTGTAAGAGGCAAGAAAGTGCTAGATGGTCACAATCCCAAATTGATGGACAGATTCAAAGCGTCGGAAAAGGTGGCCCGTAGATGGTAGAGAGACTTCCGTGCTTCAGGGTTATAGGATTTCACGGCTACGATCCCCATCCCAAAAAAGCCCTCCTATGCCTTCGCAGTTGACTTTTCCAAAGAGTCTGTCAAGTTCCAAATGCACAGGCATTATATAGTAAATGTCAGCATGTACATTCCAAGTCGGTGAATCTCTCAGCACTGCACATGGGCCTGAGCCACAACATGCCTCAAGTACTCCAGTTGAAACAAAAAATTACTCAATATATGTTACATTCTAGGCACATGACTTATTAAGCAATAACCGCCAGAACAGAGCAAGACTAGCTGCCTCTTAAAATTTGAGTGTTTGGTTCATTTATACTTTCTCAAGGCAATTAAGACCAGTTAAAATTCTTCACAAATTGCACTCATTTGTACTAGACAGTCAGGGCAAAGCACAAAAGAGGGCTGATCTTCATAAAGGGAAAATCAAACTGACAACTGAGAAACTATTCTAGAGAAAAATGTTGTCCAGCCTGATTAAGTTGTCTCTACCCCAGTGCTTAGAATAGTGCTTGACCCGGAGTAAGCGCTTAACAAATACAATAATAATATCAAAATGAAATTTCTAAGTCTAAGCATTGACTGAGCTAGGTTGGCTTTCATAAGCGGGCTCAACTGTTCATTTTGAAAATTAACAATTCTTATTCAATGTCTCTGCAAGGTCAAGGGTGGGGCATAATTAAATTGGCATTCATTGAAAGCTGTTAAAAACTGGCTTCACCTTAAAGTTTTTAAAATCTATTGGCCAGGGAAGGAAGATTTACCAATCTTTCAAGGTTCAAAACTGGCACACTAAGCTCAAGCATAAATCTATATTGCTGAGTTTGATTTTAAGCACAAAAAGAAAATTAATTTCAGGATCTAACACTCTTTAAAAAGTCAGGTAGAATTAAAACAAACTGCATTTTATCAGTCTGAAAGTCCTGATTTAAGTTGATGGGTTCAAGTAATTGTGGACAGGGAATGTGTCTGTTCACTGTGAAAGTGTACTCTCCCAAACACTTAGTACAGTGCTCTGCACACAATAAGAGCCCAATAAATGCGACTGACTACAGGATAAATTTTTTGGTAGTTTTAAAGAATGTTCCAAAAATGTTAAGATAGTTTAATAAATGTAATCATTTGTCAAGCTACATGGTTTCCTAGCATTTTAAAGTCAAAAATATCTGCTCCATCTTGACTCAAGTTTTAATTAGTATGTTATGCTCAGATTCTGTAGATCATTAGTAATCAAATGTTAAATACAGTAATAAAAAGTGTCCAATTCATTCTGTCACTTATGAAGCTTCAACCACTTTCAAGAGGTTTTAAAAATACTAAGCGGAGCAAAGTGTTTTCCCACAAAATTATTTAAGGAACGCATAATCCTAGTAGTTCATTCAACAGTTCCAATTTAGGAATTAAAATGAAGATTTAATCTGGCAAAGAAGACTAAAATGAGAGTCTCCTTTGAAACCGGGGCACCAATAAGTAGAGTCATTGGCTTAGCCATACTTCAGATGTAATATTCCTGCTTATGCAGCCAAGATGGTTAACACAATCTTGTCAAATGGATGTGGTTCATAAAGTGAATCAATTGAATTTATTAAGCACTTACTGTGTGCAGAGCGCTGTACTGACCACTTGGGAGAGTACAACAGTTGGTAGACGTGGTCCCTGTTCACAATGACTTTACAGTGTAGAGGAGGAGACAGACATGAATATAGATTAAATTATGGATATGTACCTAATCAATGGTATTTATTGTGCACTTAATGTGTGCAGAACCCTGTACTAAGCACTTGGCAGAGTACAATCGAACAAAATTAGCAGACAGGTTCCCTACCCAACCCAATTACCTTGCATTTACCCCAGAGCTTAGAACAGTGCCTGACACATAGTAAGTGCTTAACAAATAACATAATTATTGTTATTATAATGATGATAATGATAATAATGAATTTAGTCTATAGGGGGAGACAGACATTAACATAAACAGGTAATTTATACTGTATAATTTGAAGATATATACAGAAGTGCTGTAGGGTTGAGTATGGGGCGAATATCAAATGCCCAGAGGCCACAGTTCTAAGTGTATATATGACACAGAAGGGCGAGGTAGCTGGGGAAAAAAGAGGGCTTAATCAGGGAAGGCCTCTCGGAGGAGATGTGACCTTAATTTTTTTTAAGGTGGGGAGAGTGGTGGTCTGGCGTATGTGGAGTGGAAGGGAGTTCCAGTGGGAAAGGAGTCGGTGGCGAGATAGACTAGATTGGGGAACAGTGAGTAATCTGGTGCTAGAACAGCAGTGTGCAGGCTGGGCGGAGGGAGGGGTGAATAAAGGGTGCAAATTCTAGTGCAAGGATGATGCAGAAGGGTGTGGGAGAAGAGGAAATGAAGGTGTAGTTGGGGAAGGCCTCTTGGAGGAGATGTGTTTTTAAACACGGCTTTGAAGGTGAGGGATAGTCGTCTGTCAGATATGAAGAGGGAGAGAGTTCCAGGCCAGAGGCAGGATGTGGACGAAGGGTGGTAAGATAGGATGGCATTGGAGAAGCGAAGTATACATGCTGAGCTGTAGTAGGAAATCAGGGAGGTAAAGTGGGAGGGGGCAAGGCAATTGAGTGCTTCAGGGCTGATGGTAAGGAGTTTCTGCTGGAAGTGGAGGTGGATGGGCAATCACTGGAGGTTCTTGAGGAGTGGGGAAACATGGCCTGAACATTTTGTTAGAAAAATGATCAGGGCAGCAGCATGAAGTATGGACTGGAGTAGAGAGACACACAGAAGACATGGAGGTGAACTCTTATCTGATGGAAAAATGCCCGTGTCCCCCGCCCCCATTAAAAGTGGGCAACCCAAAGGCCAGGTGGTTTTATTTCACTAAATTATCACCTTTGCATTCCCAATGGTTTTAGCTAATAAAAGAATTCACCTTTTGGGAACTTCATATTAAGTGGCTTTCCTAATTGAACCTAGTATTTACCCCTAGTAATTTGAATGGAATCATGGGTACACATGAGGCTGAATCAGCAAGAGGGAAAAGCATTCCAAATAAGGGGGGGAGGGGCGGGGGAGAGAAACACATTTATAAAGCAAAGACAAAAGCCAACACCATTTATAATTGCAACAGATGTTCCCTAGAAAATTTCCAGAGTTAGCTATTTTTCCAGGCTGAAAGGTTTGGCATGAATTTCAGGTGGGAATCTGAAGTTACCAGCACATCCCCTTATTTGGGGGCAGAAATAGCTCCTTCAAAAAGCCCCACTGCAAGGATCGAGAGGGGTCATATGTTATGCACAGGAGTCACAAGTTCCAACTTGGAGACAGGGTGACTGAATCATTACAGCAAACAACTGAATCATTGTAGCCAAACCAGTTGGGTAGCTGATGTTCAGTCAGATGGATGTCTACCGCAATTTAAATGGTGTCAACCGTCTGTTTCCCTTTAAGAGCTTGCCGAGAGCTCCTTAATGCCAAGCAGCTAACATCTAATCACAGCAACTCCCCCAGCTACACCAAAAACCATAAGGAAGGTAAATTAAAAAAAGAAAAAAAGCCGACATCATTCACCCTATTCTCTTCTCCCTTCCTTCACAAAATAAAGCTCACAACAATGCAGGATGGAATGGAAGAACCTCCGCTGAAGACACCTGCCTGCCTTGTTCCCTGGAGCAGGTTCATCCCCAAATAGTCCCCGCCGAGCCCTGGGCTAAGGCCTAGCTTTGTTGGCTACTCGCCCACACTACTCAAATTCTCAGCGTGACAAGTGGCAGAGACAAACCCATTTCCTGGCCAGAAGGTTCTTTCCCCTCCTTCCCTACTTGTTCCTCGGGCTCCCCCAAAAAAGGGCATCGGGGATGGGAGAGATCAGCAGAGGGTTAGCGTCTCTGCCTCCCCCTTTAGACTGGGCACTGGTTCTGGGCAATTCAAGTCAATCGTATTTATTGAGCGCTTACTGTGTGCTAGAGCACCGGACTGTGCGCTCGGAAAGTACAATTCCAAGCAGGGAACGTGTCTGCCAACCCTGTTGTAGGATACTCTCCCAACAGCGCGCTCAGTCCAGTGCGCTGCACATAGTCGGCGCTCCATAAAACATCACCGATTGATTAAACTCAGTCGGCAGGTGCAGCGTGGCTCAGTGGAAAGAGCCCGGGCTTCGGAGTCAGAGGTCATGGGTTCGAATCCCGGCTCTGCCACTTGCCAGCTGTGTGACGGTGGGCAAGCCACTTCACTTCTGTGCCTCAGTGACCTCAGCTGTAAAATGGGGATGAAGACTGTGAGCCTCAGGTGGGACAACCCGATGACCCTGTATCTACCCCAGCGCTTAGAACAGTGCTCTGCACATAGTAAGCGCTTAACAAATACCATTATTTCCGATTAGACTGTAAGCCCGTCTTTGGGAAGGGACTGTCTCTATCTTGCCGAACTGTCCATTCCAAGCGCTTAGTCCAGTGCTCTGCACATAGTAAGCGCTCAATAAATACGACTGATTGAACTGAAAGGTCCCACCAGCGCCGGGGAGCAGGCCATACGCCAGAGTCCCCCCCGCACTGGGGTGGGGGGGGCTGTTAAAGGGGGACGGGGTTGGGGGGCAGGCGACCCCTTTCCCAAATGGCGGGGAGGATTTTAGGATCCCCATCCCAAAGGGGGTGGGGAGGGGGGAGAGAGAGAGCGAGCGGAGGGAAGGGCAAAGCCATCGCCTCCCCGGATCCGAGAGTGCCCGGGAGAGGCAAAGTCCCTTCGTCGACCCCCTCTGCGGGGCCCGGGTGGGAAGGTCGGAGCTGCCCCCTCCTCGAGTTACTAATTTGGGCCGAGTAGGGGAGCCTCACCGCGATGACATTGACGAAGGTGGTCTTGCCCGAGTACTGCAGCCCCACCAGGGTCAGCTCCATCTCCTCCTTCCAGAAGAGCGAGCGGAACCAGTCCAGGAGCCGGGAGATAAGCGCCAGCATGGCGGCGAAGAGCAGAGGGCCGGCCGACGGAGGAGGAGGTGAGGTCGACGGCGGCGGGAGCGATGGAGACCCCAGAGGCTCCTCCCAGCCCCCGGTAGGCCACGGACGACGACGGCGGCGACTCACTCGCCTCCTCGGCCTCTCTTGTGACAAGAGCGGCCCGCACTGGGCCGGCCCAGCTGGCCACGCCTCCTGCAGCGCCCCCTGCCAGAACAGCCAGGCGGCAGGCTCGGCGGCCGAAGCTCTGCGCCTGCGCCCTGAACTCCTTCATTCATTCAACCGTTCGATCGGATCTATTGAGCGCTCACTAGGTGCAGAGCGCTGGACGAAACGCTTGGAAGGGATAAGTGGGCGACGCATAGAGACGATCCCTGCCCAGTGACGGGTTCACGGTCTAAACGGGGGAGACAGACGGCAAAGCAAAACAGAACAAAACAGAAACAAGGCAACATCATCAGGATTAATAGAAGCAGCGTAGCTCAGTGGCAAGCGCCCGGGCTTGGGAGTCGGAGGTCATGTGTTCGAATCCCATCCGCCGCTTGTCAGCTGTGTGACTGTGGGCAAGTCACTTCACTTCTCTGGGCCTCAGTGACCTCAGCTGGAAAATGGGGATGAAGACTGTGAGCCTCACGTGGGACAACCTCATTACCCTGTATCTACCCCAGCGCTTAGAACAGTGCTTTGCACATAGTAAGCGCTTAACAAAATAAATAGGGTAATAAATAATAGATACAAGTGAGCATCGTGCTGAGGGGAAGGGGGAAGAGCAGAGGGGAAAGGGGGGGCTCAGTCTGGGAAGGCCTCCTGGAGGAGGTGAGCTCTCAGTAGAGTCGTTTCCATCGGGCCCGGCCCGACGAGTTTGGCGGCCTTGGGCTTCCTTCGCGGAACGGATGGGGCCGGCGGTTCTGCCCCTTCCTCCCCCTTAATTCATCCCTCCCCGAAGCACAAGGGAGAAGATAATCCCCGGCTAGACTGTGAGCCCGTTGGTGGGTAGGGATCGTCTCTATTGGTTGCTCAGTTGTACTTTCCAAGCTCTTAATACGGGGCTCTGCACACGATAAGCGCTCAATAAATACGATTGAATGAAGGAAAATGTGGTGGACTTTTTATTCTTTCTTGAAGGAAGGCCACTATGCCGACAGGAAAGCAAATACAGAAATAAATCCAGCTAAATAACTCCATTCATCTTGGATAATAATGATAATTGGCGTGTTCGTTAAGCGCTTACTGTGTGCCAGGCACTATACTAAGCGCTGGAGTGGATATGAGCAAATCGTGATGGACACAATCCCTGTCCCACGTGAGGCTCACAGACTCAATCCCCCTTTTACAGATGAGGTAACTGAGGCCTGGAGAACTGAAGTGACTTGCCCGAGGTCACTCTGCACAGAGTAAGGGCTCAATAAATGCTATCGACAGATTGATAAAGGCTTCTGCATCCATACTCCCTTCACACATAAAACCTGCCTATTATAGCACCCTCCTCTGTCATCTTTGAAACAGCTCATTTTTTTATGGTATTTGTTAAGTGCTTACTAGGTGCCGACCACTGTGCTAAGCACTGGGGTAAATATAATCAGGTTGGACACAGACCATGTAATAATAATGTTGATATTTGTTAAGTGCTTACTGTGTGCAGAGCACTGTTCTAAGCGCTGGGGTAGATACAGGGTAATCAGGTTGTCCTACGTGAGGCTCACAGTCTTCATCCCCATTTGACAGATGAGGGAACTAGGCACAGAGAAGTTAAATGACTTGCCCACAGTCACACAGCTGACAAGTGGCAGAGCTGGTATTAGAACCCATGACCTCTGACTCCCAAGCCCGGGCTCTTTCCACTGAGCCACGCTGCTTTGGGGCTCACAGTCTTAATCCCCATGATACAGATGAAGTAACTGAAGCACAGAGAAGTTAAGTGACTTGCCCAAGGTCACACAGCAGATAAGATGTGGATCCGGTATTCGAACCCAGATCCCTCCATGCTCTATCCACTAGGCAATGCTGCTTCTCAACCTATACTAACTCTGTATCTATTTAGTGGTCCTTAATATTCTAAGATGATTCCACTGATGGTGAAATTTGCCTATAAATTTTAGTGGGACTGAAAGGCTAATGAGGTACTGACAGTCCCAAGAACTGTGCCCGCCACCCCCCACCAAAAAAAAATGGATTTCTTAAGCACTTATAAGGTGTCAAGGACTGTTCTAAGTGCTGGGGCAGATACAAAATAATCAGGTTGAAAACAGTCCCTGTCCCACACCGGGCTCTCAATCTAACTAAGAAGGGGAACAGTAATTGAATCCCCACTTTACAGATGAGAAAAATGAGGCACAGAGAAATTAAGTGACTCAACCAAGGCCACACCGCAGACAAGTGGCAGAGCTGGGATTAGAACCCAGGTCCTCTGGCGCCCAAGCTCTTTCTACTTGACCATGCTGCTTCTCAAATATTGTCTCACATTGTTGCATTTATTGTTTTCAGCCCCTCACACTATTTTCACTCTAACCTCTTAGTCTCACGATTCTTTCAAAGTTCCAGTTAGAAAAAATGACTTGTGATTTAAGTGGACCAGGTGGAGCTCTTCTGCAGTTTTCTCTCAGCTTAATAATAATTATGGTACTTTTTAAGCGCTTACTGTGTACCAAGCTTTGTTTTAAACTCCGGGGCGGATACAAGTTGTTCAGGTTTGACACAGTCAAAGGACCTTCTCAAAGGTCACCAGTGACCTCCTTTTTGCCAAATCCAACACCTCCTACTCCATCTTAATCCTCCTCGATCTCTCAGCTGCCTTTGACACTGTGGACCATCCCCTCCTCCTCAATACATTAACCAACCTTGGCTTCACTTACTCCGTCCTCTCCTGGCTCTCCTCTTATCTCTCTGGTTGTTCATTCTCAGTCTTCTCCTTGGGCTCCTCCCCTCCCATCCCCTAAATGTAGGGGTCCCTCAAGGTTCAGTTCTCGGTCCCCTTCTATTCTCCATCTATTCATTCAATATTCAATAGTATTTATTGAGCGCTTACTATGTGCAGAGCACTGTACTAAGCGCTTGGAATGCATCTATACTCACTCCCTTGGAGAACTCATTTGCTCCAACGGCTTCAACTATCATCTTTATGCAGATGACACCCAAATCTACATCTCACCCCTGTTCTCTCCCCCTCCCTCCAGACTTGCAGCTCCTCCTGCCTTCAGGACATCTTTACTTGGATAATAATAATGTTGGTATTTATTAAGCGCTTACTATGTGCACAGCACTGTTCTAAGTGCTGGAGTATACAGGGTAATTAGGTTGTCCCACATGAGGCTCACAGTCTTCATCCCCATTTTACAGATGAGGGAACTGAGGCAGAGAGAAGTTAAGTGACTTGCCCACAGTCACACAGCTGACAAGTGGCAAAGCTGGAATTCGAACTCATGACTTCTGACTCCCAATCGCGTGCTCTTTCCACTGAGCCATGCTCCTCCTGTCATCTCAAACTCAACATGTCTAAGACAGAGCTCCTTATACTCCCTCCCAAACCCTGTCCTCTCCCAAACCTTCCCATCACTATAGATGGCACAACCATCCTTCCCGTCTCACAAGCCCATAACCTTGGTGTCATCCTTGACTCCGCTCTCTCATTCAATTCACATATCCAATCTATCACCAAATCCTGCCGGTCTCACCTTCACAACATCGCCAAGATCCACCCTTTCCTCTCCATCCAAACCACTACCACATTAGTACAACCACTCATCCTAACCCGACTGGATTACTGCATCAGCCTCCTTTCTGACCTTCCAACCTCCTGCCTCTCCCCATTCTAGTCCACACTTCACTCCGCTGCCAGATTATCTTTCTTCAGAAACATTCAGGGCATGTCACCCTGCTCCTCAGAAATCTCCAGTGATTGCCTATCAACCTCCGTATCAAACAAAAACTCCTCACTATTAGCTTTAAAACTCTCCTCCCCTTGCTCCTTCCTACCTCACCTCCCTTCTCTCCTTCTACAGCCCAGCCAGCACACTCCGCTCCTCAGGTGCTAACCTTCTCACTGGGCCTCGATCTCGCCTGTCTCGCGACCGACCCCTGGCCCACATTCTTCCTCTGGCCTGGAACGCCCTCCCTCCTCAAATCCTCCAGGCAATCACTCGTCCCCCCTTCAAAGCCCCACTGAAGGTGCTCCTCCTCCAAGAGGCCTTCCCAGAATAAGCCCCGCTTTCCCTCAGCTTCCCCTCCCTTCGCATCACCACGACTTGTTCCCTTTGCACTTCCCCCCTCTCCCTGCCCCATAGCACTTACGGATCTATGTATATGTGTTTTATCTATAATTCTATTTATTTATATTGATGCCTGTTTACTTGTATTAATATCTGTCTCTCCCTCTCCAGACGGTAAGTCCACTGTGGGCAGGGATTGTCGCTCTTTATTGCCATATTGTACTTTCTGAGCACTTAGTACAGTGCTCTGCACACAGTAAGCGCTCAATAAATATGATTGAATGAATGAACACAGTCCCTGTCCCACAATGGGGGCTCACACTCTTAATCCCCATTTTACAGATGAAGTAGCTGAGGCACCGAGAAGTTACGTGACTTGCCCAAGGTCACTCAGCAGATATGTGGTAGATCTGGGATTAGAACCCAGGACCTTCTGACTCCCAGGCCCATCCTCTCTCCACTAAGCCACTACAGTGCTTAAGGTTTTGCTTACAGAGTGTCCTTCTATTGGTTCTGCTGAGCTCTGGAGTAAGATGTGGGAGAGCAGGTGGTGGTGGCCGAGGAAGAGGGCGGGCCTCGAGGAGAACAAGTGGCTGAGAGGATGAAGGGGGTACTTGGAGAAGCTCTGAGACTCTTCCTTGCTACCTCTCCTCCTCCTCCTCCTCTGCCTTCACTGTCTGTCAGACCCCAGATCAATACCTCAAATTGGTAGCTCCAGGGCGAGAGACTATTGTGATGATAAGGGGTGGGTTCATGGTGCAGGAAGTGGGGCCAGCCATGGAGCTGATTTCCTAGAGGAATGAAATTCGTTCCTCTGATAGTTAACTATCTTGGTGCATGGTGATTCATGGACAGTGAGGGAAGTGAAGTGCTTGGGAGAGTGGTGAATGGGTGGAGTCCACACTGTGAGCCAAGTGGGGCCTAAAGTCTAATAACCAAGCCTTGCTTTAGATTCAGATCCAGAATCACCCTATCTCACGAGGGAATTATTGTATCCTCCGCTTGGACTCTATTAAATCACTCACTCGATGAGAAAACCAGGAAGAGAGGCTAGTGTGCCTAGGTGTTTCTGGTATTACTCTAGGCTTCAAACCTCACTCTAGGCTTCAAGGCTCTCCATCACCTTGCCCCTTCCTACCTCTCCTCCCTTCTCTCTTTCTACCGCCCACCCCGCACGCTCCGCTCCTCTGCCGCCCACCTCCTCGCCGTCCCTCGGTCTCGCCTATCCCGCCGTCGACCCCTGGGTCACCTCCTCCCGCGGTCCTGGAACGCCCTCCCTCCTCACCTCCGCCAAACTGATTCTCTTTCCCTCTTCAAAACCTTACTTAAAAATCACCTCCTCCTAGAGGCGTTCCCAGACTGAGCTCCTCTTCCCCCTCTACTCCCTCTGCCATCCCCCCTTTACCTCTCCGCAACTAAAGCCTCATTTTCCCCTTTTCCCTCTGCTCCTCCACCTCTCCCTTCCCATCCCCACAGCACTGTACTCGTCCGCTCAACTGTATATATTTTCGTTACCCTATTTATTTTGTTAATGAATTGTACATCGCCTTGATTCTATTTATTTGCCATTGTTTTTACGAGATGTTCTTCCCCTTGATGCTGTTTAGTGCCATTGTTCTTGTCTGTCCATCTCCCCCGATTAGACTGTAAGCCCGTCAAACGGCAGGGACTGTCTCTATCTGTTGCCGACTTGTTCATCCCAAGCGCTTAGTACAGTGCTCTGCACATAGTAAGCGCTCAATACATACTATTGAATGAATGAATATTACTGAAGTAGCCATAGCAATTGTATTTATCAAGAGCTTACTCTGGGCATGGCACTGTCCTAAACACTGAGAGAGAATATACAGTTGAGAATTAGCCATGGTCCCTCTCTCTTGGGGGGTTCTCAAGCTAGAAACATTAAAACACAACACAGATAAATGCACCCACTAGGCTCAAAAGTCTCAGCGGGGATGGAGGAGTCCATGCGCATGTGGGAGCAAGCCAGGAGCAGGGACTCTTGGTGGTGGGAGGGAAGGTGGCTGTTACCATAGTGCTTTTTTTTTGGTGGCACTGGAGGAGTTGGAGAGCCCGGGGAAGTGGCTTTTATCCTTGGCCTCGTGCATCTGGAGCATGGAGCGGGGACCCTCTATGATGGGAGAGAAAACAGAGGTTGCCACAGTACTTTTCTCAGCAGGAATCTCTCCATTTATCCCCAGATGGGGGACAGGACCAATAGCGATCATGCTGAAGATAAAAGGGTGCCACACCGTGGAGATCAAGGGTGCCCCTGTATGACCAAATTATTTTGATGCCTTACCTTCAGTGCCTTTGGCAGGTAGTAATTTCACCCATCCTTACGACTGGCAATACTAGGAACTATGGGAGATGTATTTTGGGGTATCCAGTAAAAAAAAAAAATGGCTGAGGCGTTGCACATATCTCGGCTAACGGGGGATTGCGATCAATCAATCGATCAATCCTATTTATTGAGTGCTTCCTGGGTGCAGAGCACTGGCGAAGCAAAAACCTTTCCTTGGAGTTTTTTTGTTTTTTGTTTTTTAGCATACTGATCAGTGCCCAGCCAGGAGCAGCATATGTCTGGAGGGGTTAGGCACGTGCACATCTGTCTGCATACGTGGTCTTCCCACTCCATCTGCAGAGAGGCCGAGTTCTTGTACCGGGATCATTAGAAAGACAGTGCAGATACGAATGGCGGGAAAACAGTGATTGGAAAGAGGAAAGATAAGTAGAAAAGTGAGACATCAAAGAAATATTTCACTTTCCAAGAAAATACAAATATTTTTCAGGCAAGCCAACTCGTAAATGAGATGAACTAGGCCAAGACACTCTGATCAGAATTTTTGTACTCTGAACTGAGGAATTTTAAGAGACCAAACTGTCCTTGAATATTTTCTTTCCAATTTAGCTCCAGCTAGTGGCTGAAGGGAAGGCTGCTAAGGTTGAGCCAGACAGGAAGTGACTCAGAAATGGTTTTATTGAGCGGAGCAGAGGTGTCTGGGAATCCTGGATGGTATTTGCCTTCAGGAACAGAGCGGAGTTCAGAGCTGAACGAGGCTATTCTGTCATGAATTCCAAGACAAATATTTTAGTGCAAATGAATGGACCAATGTCGGGTTTAAACTTCAAAAGGACAGACAAACCGCCATTTCTGACCACGGTTACTGCGTTCAGCAGCAGGCCAAGGAAAATGACTGCTTCTGAATACTAGATGCTTGATGACTGAAGGAAAAGTCAATTTTCCAGAAGCAATGTTACTGAGGCTTGTCTGTCTATGTACATACTTTGGATACTGGGGTTTTCTGTTTTATTGAAATGCAGGTACAGATGAATGGTAATATTCAGTCATTCGTTCATTCATTCAGTAGTATTTATTGAGCTCTGACTGTGTGCAAAGAACTGTACTAAGCGCTCGGGAGAGTTCACTATAACAATAAACAGACACATTAAAAAATGTTGGTATTTGTTAAGCGCTTACTATGTGCCGAGCACTGTTCTAAGCGCTGGGGTAGACATAAGGGAATCAGGTTGTCCCACGCGGGGCTCACAGTCTTAATCCCCATTTTACAGATGAGGGAACTGAGGCACAGAGAAGTTAAGTGACTTGCCCACAGTCACACAGCTGACAAGTGGCAGAGCTGGGATTCGAACTCATGAGCCCTGACTCCAAAGCCCGTGCTCTTTCCACTGAGCCACGCATTCCCTGCCCACAACGAGCTCATAGACTAGAGGGGGAGGCAGACATTAAATGTACATAAGTTAATTAATCAGTGATATATACATAAGTGTCATGGGGCTGGAATGGGGGATAAATGAAGGAGCAAGTCAGGGAGACGCAGAAGGGAGTGGGAGAAGAGAAAAGGAGGGTTTAGTTAGGGAAGGCTTCTTGGAGGATATAATAATAATACTAAAGAATATGACAGACATCACGGCTATCAATTAATCAGGGGTATTAATTGAGCATTTACTCTGAGCAGAGCACTATAGTAAGTACTTTGGAAGAACTCATTTGCTCATTTGTATATATTTTTATTACCCTATTTATTTTGTTAATGAGATGTACATCCCCTTGATTCTATTTATTGCTATTGTTTTTGTCTGTGTCTCCCCCGATTAGACTGTAAGCCCGTCAATGGGCAGGGATTGTCTCTATCTGTTGCCGAATTGTACATTCCAAGCGCTTAGTACAGTGCTCTACACATAGTAAGCGCTCAATAAATATGAATGAATGAATGAATGAATGAATGAAGAATACAAAAGGGTTGGTAGACACATTCCCTCCCCGCAAGGAACTTACAGTGCAGAGGAGGAGGTTACAGCAAAAATACAGGTTTGGGTATCAGAAGACCCTGGAGGTCAGAGGAAGAAGCAGATTAAGGGTGGAACACAAATGATCGCAGCATTTGGGTATAAGAAACAGTACGAGTAATTCTTTAAATACAAAACATTTTCGAAAGAGAGTACTGCTGAAATTATAATTGTCTTTAGCATTTATTCAGTTCTGTCGTAGATAATCATTATATAGTTGTATTCATTTAAAAGTCCTAGCTCAGGGGTAGTGATCTCAGATTCTCAATGGGAAAAGGTAGGTTTGCTGTTTCCCTTTTTGGTTTACTTAACATATATTAATAAGAAATACAGTTCAGGCTAGAAACTACCAATGCACCAAGAACAGGAATGCTTGAGTTGATTTTGGCCTTTGGCCAGAGGATTTACTGGAATACAGGAATTAAGACATGCTCAAATAACCAAATCAGGTTTTGGGGTTTTTTTAAAATTGTATTTGTTGAGCCCTTCTACGCTCCAGGCACCGTATTAAGCGCTGGAGTATTTACAAGTTAATCAGGATGGACACAGTCCCTGTCCCATATGGGGTTTATAGTCTTAATCCTCATTTTACAGATGAGGTAACTGAGGCACAGAGAAGTCAAGTGACTTGCCCTAGGTGACACAGCAGGGAAGTGGCAGATTCAGGATAAGAACCCAGGTCCTTCTGAATCCCAGGCCCATCCTCTATCGTCTAGGTCCTCGCTGCTTCTCTTGGTTGGTCTGGGGTGCAGAGAAAGCCGCCTGGTTCCCACCTGATGTACCTTGTCTGTAAAAAGTAGAAGCCCACATGTTGATCCAATCCAGTTCTTCCCAGATGGGGGTGGGGGAAGAGGCAGAAACAAGACAAACCTTGGTCTCTTGTGGCTGAGTCCATGAAGTTCTGGGATGCACCTGCCACCTCTCCCTGACCTGTCTCTTGAATAACAACAGAAAGCAGTGTGGCTCAGTGGAAAGAGCACGGGCTTGGGAGCCAGAATTCATGGGTTCAAATCCCGGCTCTGCTACTTGTCAGCTGTGTGACTGTGGGCAAGTCACTTCACTTCTCTGGGCCTCAATTCCCTCATCTGTAAAATGGGGATTAAGACTGTGAGCCTCTTGTGGGACAACCTGATTAACCTGTATCTACCTCAGCGCTTAGAACAGTGTTCTGCACATAGTAAACACTTAACAAATACCCACATTATTATTATTATGATTAAAGCATCATTTCCAGTTGCAAGTTATATTCTTTGAGCAAATGCCTACATAACACATTTGACGGTGTGACTGTCAGGAGTAGACAGCAGAGTCAAGGGGAAAGATCATGGGTCTGGGAATCGGAAGACCTGGGTTCCAGTCCCAACTCTGCCACAGCTCTCCCTGTGCGGCCTTGGACAGATCACTTAACCATTCTGGGCCTTAGTTCCTTCATCTATAAAGTGGAGATAAGAGGCATGGCGGAGTGGAAAGGGCCTGGGAGCCAGAAGGTCATGGGTTCTAATCCCGGCTCTGCCATTTTTCTGCTGTGTGACCTTGGGCAAGTCACTTCACTTCTCTGTGTCTCAGTTACCTCATCTGTAAAATGGGGATGAAGACTGTGAACCCTAAGTGGGACAACCTGATTATCTTGTATCTACCCTGTCTCCCCCGATTAGACTGTCTCCCCCGATTAGACTGTCTCCCCCGATTAGACTGTAAGCCTGTCAAACGGCAGGGACTGTTTCTATCTGTTGCCGACTTGTTCATTCCAAGCGCTTAGTACAGTGCTCTGCACATAGTAAGGGCTCAATAAATACTATTGAATGAATGAATGAACAGTGCTTGGCACATAGTAAGTGCTTAACAAATACCAACTTCACTTCTCTGGGCTTCAGTTACCTCATCTGTAAAATGGGGATTGAGACTGTGAGCCCCACATGGGACAAGGGACTGTATCCAACCCGATATGTTGTACCCATTCCATACAAGCTGTGTCCTAAACACTTATCTTGTACTTACCTCAGCATTTAGCACAGAGTTTGGGCACCTAATAGGAGCATAATAAATATCATAAATACATAGGTAATAGGCAAATAGGTAATATAGAGAGAAGCAGTGTGGCCAAATGGAGAGATCATAGGCCTGAGTATCAGGAGACCTGAGTTTGCCACACTTGGCCTGCTACGTGGGCTTAAGCAAACCACTCAACTTCTTGTGCCTCACTTTCCTCATCTGATTAAATCAATCGATCAGTCAAATTTATTGGGCACATACTGTGTGCAGAGCACTGTAATAATAATAATAATTATTATGACACTTGTTAAGCGCTTTCTATGTGCCCAGCACCAGGCTAAGTGCTGGGGTAGTTACAAGTTAATCAGATTGGACACAGTCCCTATCCCACATGGGGCTCACAGTCTTAATCCCTGTAGAGTAGAGTAGAGAAGCAGCGTGGCTCAGTGAAAAGAGCATGGGCTTGGGAGTCAGAGGTTGTGGGTTCTAATCCCGGCTCCACCACTTGTCAGTTGTGTGACTTTGGGCAAGTCATTTGACTTCTCGGTGCCTCAGTGACCTCATCTGTAAAATGGGGATGAAGACTGTGAGCCTCACATGGGACAACCTGATTACCCTGTATCTACCCCAATGCTTAGAACAGTGCTCGGCACGTAGTAAGCGCTTAACAACTACCAACATTAATCCCCATTTTACAAATGAGGTAATTGAGGCCCAGAAAAGTGAAGTGACGTGCCCAAGGTCACACAGCAGATAAGTGATGGAGCCGGGTTAATAATGTTGGTAATAATGTTGGTATTTGTTAAGCGCTTACTATGTGCCGAGCACTGATCTAAGTGCTGGGGTAGACACAGGGGAATCAGGTTGTCCCACGTGGGGCTCACAGTCTTCATCCCCATTTTACAGATGAGGTAACTGAGGCACAGAGAAGTTAAGTGACTTGACCAAAGTCACATAGCTGACAAGTGGCCGAGCCGGGATTCGAACCCATGAACTCTGACTCCAAAGCCCGTGCTCTTTCCACTGAGCCACGCTGCTTCTCTGCTCTGTACTAAGTGCTTGGGAGAGTAGGATATAACAGGGTTGATAGACATGTTCCCTGCCCACAAGGAGCTTACAACCTAGAGGGGGAGGCAGACAATGGACAAGATTCAAGACAGAGTGGGTGGATATGAACATAAGCACTGTGGGGTTCAGGGTGGGGTGACTAAAGAGGTCAAATCTAAGTGCAAGGGTGATGCAGGTGAGAGATGGAGTCAGAGAAATGAGGGCTTAGTCAGGGAAAGCCTCTTGGAGGAGATATGCTTTTAATAACGCTTTGAAGGCGGGGAGAGTGGTAGATGGTCATATATAAAGGGGGAGGGAGTTTCAGGCCAGAGGCAGATGTGGACCAGGTTTCGGCAGCAAGATAGATGAGATCCAGCTACAATGAGTAGGTTGGCGTTAGAGGAGCCAAGTGAGCGTTGAGGGTTGTAGTAGGAAATCAGCAAGGTGAGGTAGGAGGGGGCAAGGTGATTGAGTGCTTTAAAGCTAATGTTAAGGAGTTTCGCGGAGGGGGATGGGTAACCGCTGGATGTTCATAAGGAATGGGGAAACATAGACTGAATGGTTTTGTAGAAAAATGATCTGAGCAGAAGAATGCAGTATGGGACTGGAGTGGGGAGAGAAAGGCAGGGTGGTCAGCAAGGAGGCTGAGGCAGTAATCAAAGTGGGGTAGGATAAGTGCTTGGATTGTATACATATCTTTAAAGTGTAGGTTATAAATTATTTATATTCATGTCTGTCTCCCCCTCTAGACTATAAGCTAATTGTAGGTAGGGAACGTGTCTGACAACTCCATTGTATTGTACTCTCCCAAGCACTTACTACAGTGCTCTGCACATAGTAAGTTCTCAATAAATACCATTGATGATGTTGTTGATGATGATGATCAGCTGATGGATCCAAATGCAAGGCTAGACCTGTACGTTCTAACATCCCACTGATTTTTCCCACTAATAATCCATTCCAAACATAGAGAGTCTGTGAATCGATTGAACTCATATTTAAGCCTTCTACGACATTCTCCACTGACCTGTTTGGCCTAATGGAAAGAGCACAGTCCTGGGAGTCAGAAGAACCTGGGTTTCAATCCCGGCTCTGCGACTTGTCTGCTGTGTGACCTTGGGAAAGTCACTTCACTTCTTGGTCCCTCAGTTGCTTCATCTGTAAAATGGGGATTAAGACTGTTAGCCCCATGTGAGACAGAGACTGTGTCCAATCTGATTAATTTGTATCTATTCCAGCACTTAGAAAAGTGCTGGGCACAAAGTAAGTGCTTAACAAGTAACTGTATTACTATTACATGTTATAGACCTCTCAACCATGAAATTATCCAAGCCCTTCTTGAACATATGGCTATTTTCTACCTGTACAACTTTCTGCAGTAACATTTCCATAGTTTTACCCCCTCACAGATTCAAGTAGTATATGCTTCTGTTTGTTTTGAAGCTGCCACCTTCAAGGAGCATGGCCTTGCATAGGGCACAGCCCGGGGAGTCAGACGAACCTGGGTTAATAATAATAATAATGTTGGTATTTGTTAAGCGCTTACTATGTGCAGAGCACTGTTCTAAGCACTGGGGTAGACACAGGGGAATCAGGTTGTCCCACGTGGGGCTCACAGTCTTAATCCCCATTTTACAGATGAGGGAACTGAGGCACAGAGAAGTGAAGTGACTTGCCCACAGTCACACAGCTGACAAGTGGCAGAGCTGGGATCTAATGCCGGGTCCACTACTTGTCTGCTGTGTGACCTTGGGTAAATCACTTAACTTCTCTGAGCCTCAATCCTCTCATCTGTAAAGTGGGGATTAAGACTGTGAGCCCTATGTGGGACAGGGCCTGTGTCCAATCTGATTAGCTTGTATCTACCCCAGCACTTAGAACAGTGCTGGGCACACAGTAAGTGCTTAACAAATACCATTATTATTATTATTATTGTTAAGTTTCAATGGGTGCACCCCTAGTCCTGGGGCTGTAGATGTTCCCGCAGCAGTCAGGCAACAGCAAATGATGGATCAGAATTTGAAAGAGTGACTGAGGTAAAAGATTCCTTTTCCCCAAACCTCTAACATCCGGGTCTTTTTATTGCATTAATACCGAATTCATGAGACGGTCACAGTCCAGGTTCCTTCTTCCTTTACATTAGTGAGTGAATGCAAATTAGCACAGAACGCTCCTGGATCTGAAATAAATTAGGTTAGGTGGAAAACAAATTACTCTAGGGGCCAAGGAATCCATTTAAATTCATTTGTATACATTAATTTTTACATACATTTATAAAATGAAATTAAATCCCACATTAGCATTTCTAGCATCAATCTATGCATAATGACTATGTAAGCAGTTTTGCAGCCTGAAAGTTTCATTTGAAGTCTGCCCTTTTAGAAAAGAGCATAAAAAGAGCTTCCTGAAGTACTAAGGCACAGTATGTCTGTTTTCAACGAGGAAGCAGGACTTGAGTGTTAAAACATTTTCATATAGGGAGTAACGGTTTTAGGGAAGTTGTTACTAAATGAGATGTCATTAGTAAAATGGCAGAGATAACAGATGTCTCAGGAAAATATTCATTTCTCAATCTCCAAGCGAACCATTTTTCCCATAGAGTTTGCTCCTGAGGAAATTTACGAATGTTTTCAAAGTGGACTAAACCACCAATCTACCACAGAAAAGTTAAATTGATTCCGCTTTCTTAAAGGTTAAACAGACAGCGGAAAATTTTGAGACCTTAGAAAATGTATTTTTCATGAAAAAAACTTTCAGAATATCTAAGTTTCTAATCGACCTCTATATAATGATAATAATGTTGGTATTTGTTAAGCGCTTACTATGTGCAGAGCACTGTTCTAAGCGCTGGGGTAGATACAGGATAATGAGGTTGTCCCACGTGAGGCTCACAGTCTTCATCCCCTTTTTCAGATGAGGGAACTGAGGCCCAGAGAAGTGAAGTGACTTGCCCACAGTCACACAGCTGACAAGTGGCGGAGTTGGGATACAAACCCATGATGACCTCTGACTCCCAAGCCTGGGCTCTTTCCACTGAGCCACGCTGCTTCTCAAGCACATATCAAGGGCAATATGTTATTGACACGTTGTTACTGACAACTTTTCCCAAAGAACATTCTTCATGAAAAACTTAATTTTTTAGCAATAATAATTATGGCATATATCAAGCACTTACCACATGCTAAGCACTGGGGTAGATCCCAGGTTAGCAGATGGGACTCAGCCCCTCTCCCACAGGAGACTTGCAGTCTAGCTAAACCCCATTTTACAGATGAGAAAACCGAGCCCTAGAGAGATTAAAGGATTCATCCAAGGTCACACAGCAGGTTAATAGCAGAGGTGAGTCATTCAATCAGTCGGTCACTCGTGTTTATTGAGCGCTTACTGTGTGTAGAGCACTGTACTAAGCGCTTGGGAGAGTATAATACAACAATATATCAGAAACATTCCCTGTCTACACATAGTTTACGGTCTTGAGCCCCGGTCCTGGCCAGGGGTGTTCTCAGCCCACGACAGCCCCCAAGATGGACTGTCCCATCAGGGCTCCGCAGGGCCTGGGCTCGTAGCCGGGTCAGGTATGCGCCATGGGGACCTCGGGCATGGGCTGGAGTAGAGTGGAGTGAGTGAGGCCTTCTTGACCCTCCCCATCCTTCCCCAAAACTCCCTGACACTCCCTGACAGTCCCCGACCCTCACCCCGGGATGGGGGTTTGGGCGGATGAGCAGTCTGGTGAGGCCAATCATGGGTGCTCTTGCTAGGTGAGAGGGACAAGGGGCCAAACAGGGAATCTTGCTGACACCCCATGAGGAGATGGGAAGGAAGGGCTGGGGCCTGGACCGGGCCCCAGTTCTCTCAGGGGCTCCAGGCCAGGACCTCGGGTTTATTTTCACAAGATCCCGAACACTCAATCAGTCAATCTTATTTCCTGAGCCCCTACTGCAAGCAGAGCACTGTACTAAACACTGGGACCCCATGGATTTTGTCATCCACTGTGTGTGGTGGGCTGTACTATGCGCTTGGAAGAGAATAGTGAAGTGAGCCCCCTCTAGAGTGTAAGCTAATGTGGGCAGGCAATGTGTCTACTAATTCTTTTGTATTCTACTCTCCCAAGTGCTCGGTACAGTGCTCTGCACACAGTGAGCTCTCAGTACTACTATCGATTGATAAGTGATAGATACTTGCTGTGTGACAAGTCACTTTCCTTCTCTGTGCCTCAGTTTCCTCACCTGTAAAATGGGGATTAAACTGGGATGCCTGTTCTCCCCCCTACTTAGACTGTGAGCCCCATGTAGGACAGAGATTGTGTCCAAACGATCTACCCCAGTGCTGAGAACAGTGCTTAGTACTGTGCTCTGCCCACAGTAAGCCTCAATAAATCCGATTGATTGACTGGTTGATTATGGTGAGCTAAAATTGGGAAGTTAATGGCAAGATCAGAGGAAATGTTTGAAAGACTCAGAAAAACAAAGCCTCAGGTAATGCTATGGTGCTCACCCAAAAGCTTGGTACAGTTCTCTACACATTGCAAGTGCTCAATAAATAAGATTGATTGATTGATTGAATGACTTCAACTGTGGACTATTGTAATAATAATAATAATAATGTTGATATTTGTTAAGCGCTTACTATGTGCCGAGCACTGTTCTAAGCGCTGGGGTAGACATAAGGGAATCAGGTTGTCCCACGCGGGGCTCACAGTCTTAATCCCCATTTTACAGATGAGGGAACTGAGGCACAGAGAAGTTAAGTGACTTGCCCACAGTCACACAGCCGACAAGTGGCAGAGCTGGGATTCGAACTCATGAGCCCTGACTCCAGGGCCCGTGCTCTTTCCACTGAGTCACGCTGCTTCTCTAATGGCACAGGACTATGAACAAAGGAGTGATTCTTTTTGAGCAGAAGCTTTGTAAGCTCACAGTGGGCAGGGAACATGTCTACCAACTCTGTTGTACTGTCTCAAGCGCTTAGTACAGTGCTTTGCACAGAGTAAGCGCTCAGCAAATACCGTTAATTGGTAAGGATCAGAGGCTAGAAAGCAAGGTGGAAACAGCTCCAGGCACTGCAAACAACAACCAACAGCACAGAGGGTTCAGTGTTTTTGAGGCTCTGGCTCCTATGCTGGCCTCTTGGGCATGAGTTTTACCTTCAGATGTGAAGGACAGGTAATGGCAAATAACGAATGTAGACCCCTTAGCACATCCGTGTGTACAAGTATGATGATGTGTACACATAATTATTATTCAAATTTGTGCATGGGTAACCTTGAAAAAATCGAGAACATCCACTAGTTCCTTTTATTTTAGGCACCCTCTGGTGGGTAAAGTACTATCTCTCAATTCCTACAATTAATAATCAAAGCTCTTTAATACTAGTTAGGGCTTGTGTTTGAATTAAAAGAGGACCAAAAAAAAAAGCCACAGATGGAAACAAGTTTAAATAGTTGAAAAGGGTGTGTCAAGTGCCTCAACCTGGTTAAGAAAGGCATTTACAGTCTCTAGAGTGTAAGCTTGTTGTGGGCAGGGAACGTGTTCACCAACTGAGTTGTATTTTACCCTCCCCAGTGCTTACTATAGGGCTCTGCACACAGTAAGCACTCGATAAATACCACTGATTGATTGATTGACATATTGTAAGCACTTAACAAATCAACAAGGTGAGCCCGGATCTTTCCACAATGCCACATTGACTCCTATTTCACTGCCTACTTAGCACACTACAAGGCTTAAAAACTCTGCTCTTAATTTAAGAGTCGTGGTTATTGATTTGGTCACTTTTTATCCTAGAACAGCATAATCATGCTCACACGCATTCTTTCTGAAAGAGGATTCAGGAAACATTTTGAAAACCAAAACGTTTTTCTAACCTTGGAAAGTCCGAGGCTGCTGGTAATGTTCTCCTTCCTCATCTGGTCTAGTCCTTGCAGATTAGTTTTAGTGCACATGTGCTTCTCCTCCCCCTAAAATAGTCACTCTAGGCCTATGGCCTTAAATTTTTCCTCACACCCCCTTCGGCTTACCGTCCTGGGTTGTTAAATCATCAGCTATCTAATAAGTATTTGGCAGTGGATGAAACTAGTTTAGAGTATGTGTCATGTTTTGCCTTAGTCAATTTTAAAATGATAGCACAGAATTATTTAATTCAAAGCAATGTCCGTTTGCCTCCTCAAAAAGAAGCATTCACAAGATGGAAATAAATTGCATTTCTAATATTTGATAATAGCCAAAATGCCAGTTGGGGATTTTAAATTTTCCTCAGTGTTCCTAGCACTGTATGATCAGCCCAGACTTTTCATTTCTACAGAGGGATGGAGATTTCTGTGCAGCCTCCAATCTCTGAATTTCCAGGCAGAGTGATTCATTTCAAGTGCCTTCCACAGTCAGCAGATGGTGATAATGCCACGATTTAGCAAAGGGGCTTAGTAAATTAGTACAGCATGTTTCCACACTTGTCAGATACTTATATTTAAACATCATTTTAAAACTGCACTTTGATGATTTCTCTCTGAATAAAATCATCCCGATCTACTTATTATTTGGTCCAAAAACTTGGTCTCATCCTCGTATTGGGAAGTAGCAATGGACTGTACCATATTAACACAAACCAATCAGTCAATCAATCAGTGTCATTTATTGAGTACTTTCTATGTGCAATAGCACTGTACTAAGAGCTTGGGAGAGTACAACTGGATAGAGCCTGAGACTGGGGGTCAGAAGGACCTGGGTTCTAATCTTGGCTCTGCCACTTGTCTGCCGTTTGACCATGAGCAAGTCACTAAATTTCTTTGGGCCTCAGTTACCTCATCTGGAAAATGGTGAGTAAGACTGTGAGCCCCATGTGGGACAGGGACTGTGTCCAACCTGATTTGCTTATTTGCGTGTATCTGCCCGGCGCTCAGTACAGTGCCTGGCATAAAGTAAGTGATTAACAAATACCACAATTATTCATACAATAAAATGGAGTTAGTAGACAGAATCCTTTTGCTCAAAGAGCTTATGGTCTAGTGGGGGAAATAAAATGAAATTAAATTACAAATAGTGCAACAGCAAATTATAGGGCTATGTACATAAGTGCTGTGGGGCTGGGACTGGAGTGCTTAAGTTGTACAGACCCAAGTGCATAGGCACCAAAGAACGGAAGTCGAATAGGGAGGGGAAATGAGCCATTACTCAGGGAAGGCTTCTTGGAGGAGATATGATTTTAGTAAGGCTTTGGCCTAGTGGATGAAGCACAGGCCTGGGAGTCAGAAGGACCTGGGCTCTAATCCCGGCTCTGCCACTTGTCTGCTGTGTGACCTTGGGCAAATCAATTACCTTCTCTGTATCCCCGTTGCCTCATCTGTAAAATGGGTATTAAGAATGTGAGCCCTATGAGGGACAGGGACTGTGCCCAACCTGATTTGCCTGTATCTACCCCAGGGGTTACTGAACTGCCTGATGCATAGTAAGCCCTTAACAAATACCATAAAAATAGACTGAGAGAGTGGTTCTCTGTTGGATATGAAGGGGGAGGAAGTTCCACCCCAAGTGAGAATGTGAGCAAGGGGTCGATGGCAAGAAAGACAAGCTCGAGATGCAGTGAGTAGGTTGGTGTTAGTGGAGTCAAGGGTGCTGGTTAGGTTGTAATGGGAGATAAGTGAGATACTTTAGAAAAATGATCAGAAGAGCAGAATGAAATATAGACTGTAATATGGACCCAAGATATAAAGAGATGAGGCATATAAGGCAGTCCCCATATTTCACACTACAAAAATAGGAACAGGCTTTTTAAATTGTGTGCTTCTGACCTCCCTGCCTCCTGTCTCTCCCCTCTCCAGTCCATACTTCACTTTACCTCCCAGATTATTTTTCTGAAAACCTGCTGAGTCGACATCTACCCTCAGTGGTTGCCCATCATCTCCACATCAAATGAAACTCCTTATTATCAGCTTTAAGGCACTCAGTCAGTTATTTTCCTCTTACCTTACTAAGCTCATCTACAACAACCCAATCCTCACACTTTGCTCCTCTAAACAACAACCTACACACTGTATCTTGATCTCATCTTTCTCACCTGAATGTTTTTGTAGAAGAATGATCCAGGCAGTATAGTGGAGTATTAACTGGAGTGGGGAGGGACAGGAGGCAGGTAGGTCAGCAAGGAGGCTGAGGCAGTAGTCAAGGCAGGAGAAGATAAATACTTGGATCAGCAAAGTAGCAGTTTAGATGTAGATGAAAGGATGGGTTTTAGTGATGCTGTGAAGATAGAAATGACAGGATTTAGTGACAGATTGACTATGAGGGTCAAATGAGAGAGATCTAGACTGTAAGCTCGTTGTGGGCAGGGAGCATGTCTACCAACTCAGTTGTATTGTACTCTACCTTTAGTACAGAGCTCTGTACATGGTAAGTGGTACATAATGGTACATAAATACCATTGATGACGATGATCAAGAGGAGGAGGATAATGCCAAGGTTATGGGCTTGGGAGAAATAGGGAGGATGGTGGTGCTGTCTACAGTGATGGGAAAGTTACTGGGGGGACAGGGTTTGGGTGTGAAGATAAGAAGTGTGAAGTTTGGGTGTGAAGAAGAGTTCTGTCTTGGACATGTTAAGTTGGAGGTGTCCATAGGACATCCAAATAGGAATACCCTAAAGGCGGGAAGAAATGTGAGATTGTAGAGAAGGAGAGAGGTCAGGACTGGAAATGTAGATTTAGGAATCATCTGAGTAGAGATGGTAGTTAAATCTATGGAAATGAATGACTTCTCTGAGGGAGTGGGTGTAGCTGGAAAATAGAAGGGGACCCAGAACTGAGCTTTGAGTGATTCCCACTGTTAGAGTGTGGGAGGCAGAGAAGGAGCCCACAGAAGCAACTGAGAAGGAGAGGCCAGAGAGATTAGAGGAGAACCAGGAGAAGACAGTGTTGGTGAAGCCAAGGTTAGATAATGTTTCCAGAGGGGGGTGGTTCACAATGTCCAAAACAGCTGAGAGGTCGAGGAGGATGAGGATGGAGTAGAGTCCATCTGATTTGGGAAGAAGGAGGTCATTGGTGACCTTTGAGAAAGCAGTTTCTGTGGCCTGAAGGGGAATCAGTCAGTCAGTCAATCATATTTATTGAGCACTTACTGTGTACAGAGCACTGTACAAAGCCCTTGGGAGAGTACAGTATAACAGACACATTCCCTGCTCACATCGAGCTTACTGTCTAGAGGGGGAGAGAGGCAGATTGTAGAGGGTCCAGAAGAGAGCTGAAAGATAGTAAGTGGAGGCAGCGGCCATAGACAACTCGCTCGAGGAGTTTGTGGAGGAATGGTAGGAGGTTGATGAGGCATTAACTGGAGTGAACCATGGAGTCAAGGAAAGTTGTTTTTTTATTTTAAAATAGTGTATACATGAGCACGTTTGAAAGCAGTGGGGAAGAAGCTATTGGAAAGTGAAGAGTTGAAGATGGCAGTCAATGAGGGAGCAAATTTTTTGATAAGGTACAAAAGGATAGTGTGGGAGGCACAGGTGGAGAGGGTAGATTTTAAGAGGTGGTAGGAAATCTCCTTTTGAGGTACTGCTGGGACAGATGGGAGAGTTGAAGAAGGAGAAGGGGGAGGGAGGGACTGGAGAGGAGCAGGGGGGATTTTAAGGGCGATCACCCCTGATGATCTCTAGGTCATTAGGGCAAGAGATCAGGGATGGGGTGGAGACAGCAGGGCAGGGGTTTTTGAAGAGGAAGTTGAACATCTGAAACAACTGGTGAGGGCAAAGGGCACAGGAGTCAATAAGGATGGGAAAATAGTGTTGCTTGTCAGAGAAGAGGGCAGAGTTAGCACAGGTGAGGATGAATTTGAGAAGAATGAGGTTGACCTGAAATGCAGGTATCTGCCAGCAGCATTCTACTGCTCGAGCACAGGAAAGGAGGAAATGGACTGTAGAGGTGATCCTTGGATCTCTGGGTTGGTGGTATGAAATTGGCAGATGGGAGTGAGGTAGTCGAGTTTGATGGAGAGGCAGGTGTTGAGGGTATGGATTTGTGTGTCAAGAGAAGGTAGTTTGGGTATGGAGACGAAATGAAGAATGATGACTAGAAAATTGGAGTGGGTCAAAAGATCGGCGGTCTCTGTGGGGGAACAGGACTGGTTTGCGAGGAGAGGGTGTGCTGGGGAGAAGGCAGGGGAGGAGGTAGTGGTTTGAGAGGTCTTCCCTGCTTAAGCCCTCCTTCTGTGTCTCCTATACCAAGTCAAGTACTTGGTAATTGAGGCTGTACCACGTAAGCATTTTGATGTTCGTCCCACCAGCCCAGTCCACAGCACTTATGTACATAGCCATCTTTAATTGATTTTAATGTCTGACTCCCCATCTAGTCCATAAGCTCCTTGTGGGCAGGAGTCTTGTCTGCCTACTCTATTGTAATGTACTCTTCCAAACAGTACACTGCTCCCCAAACAGTAAGCGCAATAAATACCACTGATTAAGTTCCTCTCACAAAATCATCACCTCAATCCTTGAATTCAGCAACATCATCAAAAAACATTTATCGAGCACACTACTGCGTACAGAATACAGTATTAGATGATGGAGAAAAACACAGTGCCAAAAAAAAAAGTTATGTTCACAGCCCACAATAAGCTCATCAACTAAGAGATGCAGACAAGACACATTAAAACGGAGGTTAAATCTCAGGAAAGCTTAGAAAAATACTTCAAAAACAATAAACGAAGAATGATCTAACAGCCAGATGAATTTGCCTTTGCATCAACCTGCCACAGGTAGGTTTGTCCATTTCAGGCAGCAAGCTAACTTCAATCTAATGCTTTTCAGTCATTCTCTACTGAATAACACACAGTACCAAGAGCAGCTCTTCTAGTCTTCAGCTTTATTGGAATTGCTAGCATAAAAACCACCATAATCAGATCGATTACATGGTATTTTACGATGAAATCTGGATGTCACCTGTGGTCCCCAAGGGAAAGATAACATCTGGAAATGTATCTCAGATACAGATGTTTCCTACCATTAGTTGGAGAGGAAAGATGTGAAGACATATTTCTTTCATGTCTGAAAAGGGCACGTCTGTGTGCAGCTCAGCTTTAATAGACTGAAATCAAGACATAAAGGTCTTAATTCGTTTTTGGTTTCATTAACACAGCAAACTTCCCAATCAAGTGCGATGATCTAACAGGCTAAAATAACGGCTCCAATTAACCTTAAAAAAATGCTCAAGTGCTGCAACTTGGCTAAGTGAGAGGCAACAGAAGATATGACCCTAAAAATGCCGTCTACTTGGATTTACCTTTAATTGGCTGGAATATTTACTTCTCGATCAAAACGGATGGTTTCCTAGACAAAAAAGAGCACGTACATTTGTACATGCAAACAATGTCTTTAAAAAGAATAGAACCATCGTGCTAATAAATATCCCCTTTTTTCCTAGAAAACACTGCAAGATATTAACAAATTACAGCTCACCAATGAAGTGGAAATTTACATTTTCTACACTAAAGGAGTCAGACAACTCTAATAATGACCAGCAGGTGGTGTGTGTACTCTGTGACACACAAATTCACATTTTCAAGTTCAGGTTGAAGAGAAGCCTTCTTCTTGGGCTATGAAAAATGGATAAAGATCGTCTATTCCAGGAATCACTAAAGGGCTTAATTTAACAGTCATAGGAAATGTCGGTTGCGGGGGAGAGGGGAAAGGGGAAAGCCTAAAGATAGGTTTAAAGAATTTTGCAAAATATTCAAGTTTCCTAATGGCCTCGTCAGATTGTCCTTTGTTTAGCTTTAGGACAAAGTATATGAACCCCTCGCTACTCCTGGTTTGCCAGGGCTGACTGTGAGAAGAGGGAGGTTCGTGTCGGGAGAGGAAGGGAAGCGATGGGGGATGGTGGTGAAGGAATTTCTGGAATCTGAACTCCCCTGCTGGAATGCAATTCCTCATATTGCTTTGCCTTAAAATTAGGTTAGAAGTGAAAAAGATTGTGGTAAAAAAAAAGTGCACCTTTTTACAAATTTAAAAGTTAGTGAGTAGATCACAGCATCTTTTCTCACACACATAAATCCTAGAACCCACTGATAACTGGCAAGTTGACAAATATATGACATACAGCCCACCGATTGTGTTTAGGGGACATCAACAAAATTCTGAATATTTGGGTCATTTATTATGACTTTCAAAAATTCCCAACATTTAAATAACATACTTCTCAGCCTCACTTCTCTATTTTTTTCTTCCTTTTTCCCTGGATTTCTCCTATTGTTCTCTCTGCTGTTCTTCTCTGGCCCTGAACTCCTGCTGTTCTCTCTCTGTCTTCTGTTCCTTTGTGCATGTTGTGTATGTTCCTATATTGTCTGAGTTCTGATGCTCTGGGTATCTGTGAATCAGTAGTGTGTCTGTCTATCCAGGCAGATGGGAAGAAAGAGGGCTAAACCATAAACAGAATTACAATCCTAGGTGAACAGAAAATGACAAAGGCATAATTTATAGGGATAGCTGAGAAGGATCCAAGGACCAAGAGGTAAAATAAATCCACTTTTGTTTTCCTTAGGTAAGGTGTGAGAAGAGATTTCCATACCTGTAAGGAATTTTGGAGACAGGCACTGACACAGCTGAGGAGAAGAGGTTATCACGGTGTACTGGGTATCCTGTACTATCTGCAGATCTGCAGAAATAAAGAAAAATGAAGCAAGTGAAGTGTTTGCAGAATCTATTCCTGAGTTCATGGAAGATGCAGAGAGGAGAGAAAGATCTCATAGCTCAAGTAATAATATGACAGCCAATTTTTTTATGCCTAAACATTGAGGTAGTTGTTAAGCAACTTACTAGGCGCCAGACCCTGTGGTAGACACAGGATAATCAGATCGGACCCAGACCCGGTCCTATGTGGTCGAAAGAGGAGGAGGATCAGGTATTGAATCCCCCCTTTACCAGTGAGGAAATAATGATAATGATAATAACAACAGCAGCAACAACAACAATAATAATAACAATAATAATTGTGGTCTTTGTTAAACTCTTACTATGTGTCAAGCACTGTACTAAACGCTGGGGTAGATACAAGACAATCAGGTACCACACAGCGCTCACAGTCTAAGTAGGAGGGAGGCCAGGTATTGAATTCCCGTTTTACAGTTGAGGACACTGAGACCACCCAAAAGTTAAGTGTTGTGCCTAAGGTCAAATAGCAGGCAAGTGGCAGAACTGGAATGAGAATGCAGGTCTACTGGCCTCCCAGTTCTGTGCTCTTTCCATCAGGTCATGCTGCTTTTCTGGAATAATGGAAAAAGCAAATGAAACATGGCGTGGCCTTAAAAATTGCCAGTATCAGGGATATATATATATATATATGATATGTATCTCCCTTGCTAACCCCAAGAATTGAACAAATGAGGAAACTGTAAAAAAGGGATAAAAAAATACACAGCACAGACTTTGTTAAACAGCTCTAAAGTTGTGCAGGGGTAAAAACAAACAAAATGAATATAGATTACATTACATTATCTGTTCAATTCTTTAGATGTACAGTGAAAAAGTCACATTCAGTGACATTCTTGATTATTGATTTTTCAGTTTTATCCTAATGTGAAACATAAAATTAACTCACTAAAAATATTTACTCTGTCTTATTCTCAGAGACAAGAATTGCTGCAGAGGCAAATCATTTGCTTTATTACTACCTCTTCTTACTGGCCCAGCACAATATGAAGGGTGTTAGGTCCAGGTCTGAGTGGTTTTTTTCCATCTGTTTGAACTTGCCGGTGAGAAAATATGTTCGACATTTCATCTGAGATGAAAACCAAAACCAGCAACAGATAATTTTTTTTTTTAGCAAAATTCTGCCTGTTGTTTACTTGCTGTTCAGACAAAGTATCAAGGTTATTATCTGGAAACGGTCTATTTCTTTCTTTTTTTTTTCGTTCCACAACATTAGGGCTGGAGACATGTTCATTCTTGATGTCTGCTCTGGAAAGATTTCATCCCTGTAACCCAAAAACAAAGTTCCTCTATCAACTAACCCAATGTCTACTCGAAGCCATGGGAGTTTCTCAGTAGTGTGCTGCCTCAAAGTTGATCCCAGAGTCCCCATTTTCAGGGATGAAATAACCTATTACTCTCCACGTCTGTTCACACTTTATCCTCTCCACAGGACCTGATGTAGAGGCCATGGCCTTTGGGACTGGAACACCCGTTTATTGGGATGGACAATAAACAACAATTTGATTCCAACTGGGCAAGAAACATCCATGAAATGCTTTTTTTTTTTAAAAAAAAAACCAAAACATTACTTTTGGAGCTGGATTGGAAAACTTGACCTAAAATTGACAAACTCCACTTTCCAGGCTTTTCCACCAAGTGCAGCTTTTTCATGGATCTTGTCTTCTGCCATTGAGTAGTCTCCAACCCATAGCAACACCATGGACACATCTCACCCAGAAAGCCCCACCTCCATCTGCAATCGCTCTGGTAGTGTATCCATAGAGTTTTCTTAGTAAAAATATGGAAGTGGTTTACCATTGCCTCCTTCCACATAGTCAACTTGAGTCTCCGCCCTCCACTCTCTCCCGGGCCACTGCTGCCCAGCACAGGTGAGTTTTGACTCGTAGAAGATTGCCTTCCACTTGCTAGCCACTGCCCAAGCTAGGAATGGAATGGACAGGCCACTGCTTGACTCTCCCTCCCATAGTCAAGACTGGTAGAGTACTTGTCTCTAAGTTTGACCCTGAGAGGGCCTTTCATGGATCATGTGGTGCAAATGCATGAGAAGCACTGTGGCCTAGTGGATAGAACACGGGCCTGGGAGTCAGAAGGACCTGGGTTCTATTCCTGGCTCTGCCACTTGCCTGCTTTGTGACCTCGGACAAGTCACTTCACTTCTCTGTGCCTCAGTTACCTCATCTGGAAAATGGGAATTAAGAGTGTAAGCCACTTGGGGGACAAGGACTGAGTCCAATCTGATTAGCTGGTATTTACCCCAGTGTTTAGTACAGCACCTGGCACATAGTAAGTGCTTAACAAATACTCTTAAAAAAATGCAGATTGCCTCAAAAAAGCCCTCTTTACTCAATTACCCCAAGCTAAATCCATCTCTTGAGTGTGGAAGAAACTTTTTAAAAACATTAGGACCCCAATAAAAAACATGGAACTGTTTTCAAAAATAAGAAAAAAAATCCCAAGCCAAAATTGTTTGAGTTAAGACATCTTTGTTTCAAAGAAACTAAAATATCTATTCATAATAAATTAAGTTACACAAGGTCCAATAGTACCACCTATGTGGTTTCTAGGCCCCTTGAGTCTCTTCCCTGTCCCACTGACTGGCCCGCCTTAGGCTTTCATTACTCACTGGCATCTCTCCCAGAAAGGAACAAGGGAAACATTCATTTAGCCCCCACCGGATGCAGCGCATCGTACTAGGTGCTGTGGAATACCGTTGACAGAAGGACAGGCAACAGGCCTATTTTAGCCACTTCAAATTCATCTTTACCTAATACCCCTGCCATCTCTTCCGCCCAACAGCATTACTTCTCCTTCCTGATGCCCACTTCCCCCACCTAATCCAGATCTTAAATTCTTTCCTGAAATCCCCAGTGCCTCCACTTTCCCTCCTACTTGTCCATTATGACCTTGCCATCTATTTTGTCAAAAGGCAGCATGGCCTAGTTGAAAAAGGACAGGCCTGGGAGTCAGAGGACCTGGCTTCTAATCCCAGCTCTGCCAAGTGGTTGCTGTGTGACCTGGGGCAAGTCATTTTGCTGTACCTCATTTTCCTCAACTGTAAATTGGTAATTCTATACCTGTTCTCCCTCCTACTTAGATTGCGAGCCCCATGTGGGACAGGGACTGTTTCCAAACTGATTAACTTTTATCTACTCCAGCACATAGAACATAATAAGCACTTAATAAATACAGTAATAATAATCATAATCATGATCAATCATGATCATAATGAGCTTCCCAATATCTTTCCCTCCCCTCACCAGTTCCCTCCCACCTCCATACCACCCTCATTCCTCTCGGCAATCTCTAAACTGATTTCAAATCTACCCCCTCCACCTCTTCTCATCATCTAAAAAAATTTGTATCCATTCTTCTTCCCTCCCAAACTGCCATCTTCCACCATTCATCCTCTGATGGCCCTCTGCCTTCAAACATGCCCATATTCCCCTATCATTAAATTAAAAAAAACCTCTCTAAACCCCTCAACACCATCTGACTATTGTCCCATCTCTCTCTTCCTATTTCTGTCCACACTCCTCAGACAGGTTGTATATACCCTCTGAATAATACTAATAATAATGGCATTTGTTAAGCACTGACTATGTTTCAAGCACTATTCTAAGGGCTAGGGTAGATACAAGCTAATCAGGTTGAAGAAAGTCCCTGTCCCACATGGGGCTCACAGTCTTATTCCCCATTTTACAGATGAGGTAACTGAGGCACAGAGAAGTGAAGTGACTTGCCTAAGGTCACACAGCAGACAAGTGGCCGAACTAGAATTAGAACCCACATCCTCCTGACTCCCAGGCCCATGCTTTATCAACTAGGCCATACTGCTTCCACTTGCTCCCCTCCAACTTCCTTCTTGACCCTCTGCAATTTAGTTTCTACCCATTTCACTCCAATGAGTTAGCCCTCTTCAGTCATCCATGACCTCCTTCTTGTCAAATCTAATAATTCTAGCTTAATCTCTTTTCACTTCTCAACTGCCTTCGATCCTGTGGACCACCCCCTTCTCCTGGAAACACTACCTAAGCTTGGCTATCCTGAGACAGTTCTTTCCTCGTTCCTAGTTCTTTCCTGGCCAATATTTCTCAGTCTCTTTAGCTGGCTTTTCCTCTACCTCCCATCCCCATCTGTGGGTTTCCCTCATGGCTCTGTTCTGGGTCCCTTTCTTTGCTCTATTTATACTCACTCCTTGGGGAGCTCATCCACTCCCATCACTTCAACTACCATCTCTATGCAGATATTTACCTAGCTACCTCACTAGTCATTCATTCAATTGTATTTATTGAGCGTTTTCTGTGCCCTGACCCCTCTCCTTCTCTGCAATCTTGCATTTCCTCCAGCCTAGAGGACATCTCTATATGGGTGCCCTGCTGGCACCTCAAGCTTCATATATCAAATCTGAACTCCTCATCTTCTTCCTTTCTCCTTCTGCACTCTTGTATTTCTTCCTGCCTTCAGGACATCGCTACTTCGATGTCCCACTGATACCTCAAACTTCACATGTCCAGAATGGAACTCCTTATCTTTCCACCCAAAACCTGCCTTCCCCATGACTTTTCCAGCATTACCATCTTCCCTGTCTCACAAGCCCGTAACCTTGGCATTATCCTTATCTTTTTCATTAGACCCATATATTCAATCTGTTACCATATCCTGTCAGTTCAAAGTTAACATCTCTAAAATCTGACCTTTCCTCTCCATCCCAACTGCTACCATGTTCATTCAAGCACTTAGCCTATTATGCCTTGATCATGCCTCCATCAGCCTTCTTGTCCACCTCCCTGCCTCCTGCCTCTCCCCTCTTCAGTCTACTTCATTTTTCTACAAAAATGTTCAGTCATGTGTCTCTACTCCTCAAGAATCTCCAATGGCTGCTCATCACCTCCACATCAAACAGAAACTCCTTACCATAGGTTTTAAAGCACTCAATCACCTTGCCTCCTTCTACCTTGCCTTTTTGATTTCCTACTACAACCCAGCCTGCATACTTTGCTCCTCTAATGCCAACCTACTCACTGTACCTCAGTCTCATCTATCTCGCCTTCAACCTCTCACCCACATCCTGCCTCTGGCCTGGGACTCCCTCCCTCTTCATATATGACAGACGATCATGCTCCCCACCTTCAAAGCCTTATTAAAATCACATCTCCTCCAAGAGGCCTTTCCTGACTAACTGCTCATTTCCTCCTCTCTCACTCCCTTCTGCATCATCCTTGCACTCATTATTCACCCATCCTCAGCTCCACAACAACACTTGAGCATATCTCTGTAATTTATTTATATTAATGTCTGTCTCCCCTTCTAGACTGTAAGCTCGTTGTGGGGCAGCAAATGAATCTACCAACTCTGTTATATTGGACTCTCCTAAGTCCTAGAGAAGCAGCATGGCTCAGCGGAAAGAGCCTGGGCTTCGGAGTCAGAAGTCATGAGTTCGACTCCCGGCTCTGCCACTTGTCAGCTGTGTGACTGTGGGCAAGTCACTTAACTTCTCTGTGCCTCAGTTCCCTCATCTGTAAAATAGGGATTAAAAGTGTGTGAGCCCCACGTGGGACAACCTGATTCCCCTGTATCTCCCCCAGCGCTTAGAACAGTGCTCGGCACCTAGTAAGCGCTTAACAAATACCAACATTATTAAGTGACTAGTACAGTGCTCTGCCCACAGTAAGTGTTCAATAAATACCATTGATTGATTGATTCTTCCTGTAGACTGTAAGCTGCTCGTGAGCAGAGATCAAACCTACCAGCTCTGTTGTATCATACTTTCCCAAGCACTTAGCACCGTGCTCTGTACACGGTAAAAGTTCAATAAATACCAAGGATTGACTGATTGATCAGTTGATTCCTCCCAAATCCTTTCATTTACCTCACTTTCCCATCACACTCAACACCACCACCATCTTCTCCATCTTTCAATCCTCCAAACTTGGTATTATGCTTTACTCTTCCTTCTCTTTCAACCCCCACATCCTCTCTATCATTAGTGCTGGTTCTTTCTATACCACATTTCCAGAATTTGTCCCTTCTTCTTCTTTTAAACGGCCACCACAGGGGGCCCAGGCACATGTCATACGTCAGAATGACTAGTGTCTCAGCTTCCTGGACTCCAGGCTCTCCCCTCTCCGGTCCATACTTCCCTCTGCTGCCTGAATCATTTTTCTAAAATGCCTAGACTGTAAGCTCAGTGTGGACAGGGAATGTGTCTGTTTTACTGTACTCTCCCATGAGGTTAGTACAGTGCTCTGCCCAGAGTAAGTGCTCAATAAATACGATTGACTGACTGACAATCTCTTCACTTCTCCTCACTCCTCAAATGGTTGCCCATCCCTGTCCTCATCAAGCAAAAACTCTCAGCCATTGGCTTTAAAGTTCTCCATTAGTTGATTCCCCCTTTCTTATCCACTCCTCTCTTCCACTCCTCCCCATCTTGCAATCTTCATTCCTCCCAAGCAAACCTGTTCTCTGTGCCTTGTTCATGCCTCCTGGTCATGCCCTCCCAGCTGTCTTTCTATCCAACAGACCTTAGCTCTCCTTAAATTCAAAAAGGTTCTGAAAGCACATCTCTCCTCCAGAAAAGCTTCCCCAAGTAATCCCTGATCACCCCACCTTGGCCTTTCTACAGCATCTAAACACTTAAGTTACCACTGCCCCCACAACTTCTTATTCTCCCATCTGTAAATTATTTAAGCATCGGTCTCCCCTACTAGACTGTAAGCTCTTTGAGAGCTGTAATCATTCCAGTTACTTCTATTGCACTCTCCTAAGGTGTTTAATGCAGTGCTCTGCACACAGTTGGCCATCAATAAATGTGACTGATGATGTTGTTGATGATGATGATGATACTGAGTGCTTGGAACGATAGGAATCACACACATGGTTCTTTCCCTCAATGAGCTTACAATTAAAATTCAAAGTTAGTTGCTTCCAGCTCAACTGACATGATTGATTGCTGTGGGATGAAACATCTGACCACCACTTTCAACGTTCTCCCTTAGCTGCCTCCCTCCCTTGCATGTCAGAGGAATGTACTGGCTAGCTATTGCTGGCTCAAATCCTGGAAATCTCCATGTTCCTGCCAGCTGTGGTGAAGGTAAGCCATTCATTTTTATTTTCTTTACTCACCCAATCCCTCTCATGTCCTTGTCCCACCTTACCCCACCTTCCTTCAAACTTGGATCCTCTTTCCTGTGGTGAGCCCACTCACTAACTGCTGTTTTCCTTCCCCCAAATCCCAAATGCTGAACCCACTCTACCTACTTTATTTCTATAAATCTGTCCTGCCCTATCTAACTCTTGCTGCACCCTTCCCAGAAACAATGAGTGTGAAGATTGAGGGTGGTAGGTTAAAAACAAAAATCAGGAAATAATTTTTCCCCCAGAGAAGCATGTGGCATCTGTTACTACAAGAACAAATTGGCCAGGCTGAAAATATCCACAGGTTCAAGAGGGGTTTGGGGCAATTTTTTAATGGTATTTGTTAAGCGCTTACTAGGGGCCAGTCACTTTCTAAGCTCTGAGGTAGAGACAAACTAATCAGGTTGGACAGAGTCCCTGTCTCACAAGGGGCTCTCAGTCTTAATCTCCACTTTAAAAATGAGGTAACTGAGGCACAGAGAAGTTAATTGATTTGCCCAAGGTCACAAAGCAGATTACTGATGGAGCTGGGATTAGAACCCAGGTCGTTATGACTCCTAAACCTGTGCTCTATCCACTAGGCCAGTGGTGCATAGTGAGTGCCTTGAGGAGAAAAAAAAGGCATGTAGGAGAGAAAGATAGGGGTGTTGGATGGTACATCTCAAAATATTAGGATGGATGCCTAAGAAGACAACTGGAGATCATGAATCAGGGTGATTAAGGCAATGGGGGAGCCATGTGACCAGAGTGGAGGTTAGAGACCCAGAATAAAAACAAACTGACCCGATCTGCAGGGCTATTTGAGATGTTCTAATAAGCACTGCCAAAGCAGATGGAACCCAAGGCAGGCTTTCCAACAGGCAGATATAAAGCCAGGTAGCCGGCAAAACAGGAAAGTCAAGAAGCAGGTGTCAGGATGGTAATAGGCAAGCAGGAATGATCAAAAGCTCCAGAACAGGGATCGAGAATGCTATTGAATATAGCCTGCTGGTGGGGGCTTGCCAGATATTAAAAATAATTGTGGTATCTGTTAAGCACTTAATATGTGCCAGGCACTGTACTAAGTGCTGGGGTGGATACAAGCAAATTGGGTTGGACACAGTCCCTGTCCCACAAGGGGCTCACACTCTCAATCCCCATTTGAATGTCAAGAAAATAAAGATCATGGCTACTGGAAGTTTTAACACATTTGTAGTGGATAGAGAGAAGATTGAAAAAGTTGACAGTTTTTCTCTCCTGGGATCGATAATCAATAATAAAGGAACTAGTAGCCAAGAAATAGACCGAAGATTAACGTTAGGAAGACTTGCTATGAAGAGCCTGGAAAAAGTCACAAAATGTGCTGATGTAACAATTGCCACAAAAATACAAATTGTCAATTTTAAGGTGTTTCCAGTGGTAAGGTATGGAAGCGAAAGCTGGACAGTGAAAAAACAGGATAGAAAGAACATCGATTCTTTTGAAATGTGGTGTTGGAGAAGGCTTTTGCAAATACCATGGACTGCCCGAAAGACAAACCAATGGATTTTAGAGTAAATTAAACCACAGTGGTCTTTGGAAGGCCAAATACCTCGACTTAGATGAACATATTTTGGACACATAATCAGGAGGCCTAATTCTCTGGCGAAGACACTAATGCTAGGAAAAGTCCAGGGAAAAGGTGGAAGAGGAAGACCAGCAGCTATATAGATAGAGACCACAACAATGATAATGGAAGAACCATTAGAAAGGTTGCGGATTATGGCAGAGGACAGGACGTTCTGGAGAAAATATATCCATGGAGTCTCTATGAATCAAAAACAACTCAACGGCACATAATAATGATGATAATAATAATAATAACCTTAATGGAGTAGTCTTAGGATCTTGATGAACTCCTCCGGGCAGGAAGGTTTGCTTAGTACCAGAAAAGCCCTACTCCAACTCCCTGAGCAACCATGTTCCTCATTCTGAGAATTGCTAATAACCAGCTCTCATTTAAACATGACTCACCTTCACATTAGCAGCCAATGGATAATATCAGCTAAATTTGAGTGTGAAGGATGTAAGCATATACCTGAGCCTTAAAGAGAATCCAAGTAGTGTAACCAAATAACAGCTTCCTTTTCAAAATATGGGTGGACTTTTTTTCCCAGGCTTGATGGCAGCTAATGTGATCTTTTCCTTCAATAAAAGTCCACCTGCTACTAGACCCCATGGCCCCAGCTGTTTTTCTTAATTTTTTTTTGAGGCTCAATAGAAAACATTTCCTACTCTGGGATTTAAGCAAGCGCAACCAACTTTTTCCCTGCTATCCCAAGTGTTCAGTTCTGAAGGACCTTGTCTCCCCAGTGTTTTCAACTCTTCTTTTAAGTATCTCAGCTGCATGTGTTTTCCAGTGCATATAACCCTTACTTTAAAGTTCCCAGATGTTCTGAATTAGGTGTGGGGCATTTGGGGGAAGGAAAGCAGAGCAACCCCAGATCTAGGGGTTTCACTATTTTCCAAGGGACAAGGATAGCAGACACTGAGGTGATGGCAGGGAGACAGGCAGTAAGTAGACAGTTACCATTAACGCGGGATATTGACAGCAACCCAAAGTGGTGGTTGGTAGTTGAAGCCAGGGCTGATGCAATACAGCTGCTCATGATCACCCTGATCAGTGGCTGCTGTTACTTCCATGACTGTTATGCTTTTGTTCCCAGGGACCCAGTTGCTGCCCAAAGCCTGGTTTCTGACCTTGCCCTAGGGAAAGGGAGCCGGCTTCGGCTGGTCACTGCTTCCTGGCTAGACTTTGATCTTCTTCTCTATCCTGCACACGTCTTCCTTCTGGTCTCCCTCTTTTGCTCCCAAAGCTCCCAGCTATCCTGCTGTGGTTCCAGAAGCCGGCCCACAGGAAGCCACACGCTGACCCCCCCGACATCTGGGAAGGAAGGGAGAGGCAGATCCTTGGGAGCAGCCAGGTGGAACTCCAACCCTTTGTCTGGGGCCGGTCCCCGTCTCGCCCACCTGCATCTACCTTGAGCTGAGGGACTGGCTACATTCGGCGAAGGGGGGCTCAGGACAGGACTGGAGGAAAAGGCAGCCCCTATTAGGCAACAGGCCAAAGGCACAATTTCTAAGTCCCTCTGCCCTTGGGTAGAGGTCAATATCTGTCCTACCACTTCCCCTGAAGAGTGGCAAAAATGGCCAGGGAGAGACAAGGGAACAGGTCAGGGAGGAGGGGTGAGGCCAGGGGAGCTGGGGCTCTATATGGATGTGTCTCTCAGCGGTTCACACGGCTCTCTTTCCCAGAGCTTCCTGGAGTCCCGGGTATCTCATGTCCAAGATTCTCATTCCACCATACATTGTGGGAGTGAATTGAGCTCCAGCTTTTCATTTGCTCGTAGTCCCATTGTTGCCTAACAGCATAGCGAGGAGTCACTAGAGCATTTGGGTGAAAGAGGACCTAGATCTGGAGTTGCTCTTCTTGAACAAAGACTTCATTCGTTCATTCAGACATATTTGTTGAGCGCTTACTGTGTGCAGAGCTCTGTACTAGGTGCTTGGGAGAGTATGATACAACAACAAACAAATGCATTCCCTGCCCACAACTAGCTTACAGTCTAGACGGGGGGAGAAAGATGTTAATATAAATAAATAAATTACAGACAGATTTCACAGTGAAGGGGTTGCCAAGAGTTAGATAGAAAACAGAGACAGGCCCCGGATGGGACAAATCCATTACTGCTTCAAGGATCTATCCTTAAGCGCAAATGATGTGGGAGGACCTGTTGGTCATAGTTGCACACATGGTTACATTCTTACTACCGTACCCTGCTGGAGCTCTGACCTCCACATCTGCGAAAGGATTTGGAGAACTTGGAGATGTACCTGGCCTGGACAGATTTCCTACACCCTTGCCCAAACTGTACCCAACCTGAAACCCCAGCTGGGCCCAAGAAGGAAGGGCCACAACTGTGAGGTTTGGTAGGGGGACATGGTAATCCCTGTGGGCTGTAACATTTGTACACACTGCTTTGGGGTATTTACAACAACACCAAAGGCACTGCACTTTACTGGGAGTCACTGCCCCTCCCTGGTCCAGGGGAAGTGCAAAACCAGCCAGGGAACATCTCTGCTTATTGTTCTAATATACTCTCCCAAGCGTTTAGTACAGTGCCCTGCGCATAGTAAGCACAGCATAAATACGATTGAATGAATAAATGAATGAATGAATGACAGAACCTGACCCAGTCACCACCATTCTGTGGCACAGCCAGACCTGGGTCTCGTGTTGTGTGGATGCTGAAGCAGAAGCCTGTGGTGAGAGTATGGATGTCCTGCGGCACATGACCAACCTGAAACCTGCTCATAGCATAACGCTAGCCAAGAAAATCTCATTTGTTTTATTATAGCTGTGGATTCATTATGGTTACTTTCTTCGGGCCATGATATTGTAAACATACTGTTTGCTCTCAAGTAATGCTTCGCGAGCTCAGCTTGCCTTTGCATGTGTAACGTTAAAGCCACACTCTAGAAATACAGCTTGAGACATGCTGTCTTATAATAGCTTAGAAAACACAGAGATTGTGAGGGTGGACAGGGGTCACAGGTGAGGGGGTGGCGTTGATGCCAGGGATAGAGGGAGTCTGCAGAATGGCCTAGTGGATAGAGCACGGGGCTGGAAGTCAGGAAGACCTGGGTTCTAATCCCGGCTCTGCCACTTGCCTGCTGTGTGACCTTGGGCAAGTCACTTAATTTCTCTGTGCCTCAGTTACCTCAATTGTAAAAAGGGGATTGAGACTGTGAGTCCCATGTGGGACAAGGAAGGTGTCCAGCCTGATTAGCTTGTATCTACCCCGGCATTTAGAAGAGTGCTTGACACATAGTAAGCAGTTGACAAATTTCCTCAGAATCATCAACATTATTATTATTATTTCTGACATTCGTTAAGTATTCATTTTGTAGAAAGCACTGATCCTGTGCTACTCTGAAATGTAGAGGGGGAGGAAGGGAGGCAAGTGGGAGCAACAGAAAATATTGGGAACGAGGATCCCAGCCACAGAGAAGGTAGCTGTGGCCACTGGTGTCCTAATTTCAAGTCCCTATGAATGGGAGCAGCCAGAGAGGCCCTGGGGTAAGCTAGCTTTGGGATTTTTTTTGAGGTTTGTTACATCATTTTTGCTGCATGACTTATATTAGAATTCACCACAGCTGCGACCAAGACCTGCCATCCTGCCCCAAACTGCATAGAACTACATTCGGAAGATGTTCAGAGGAGTGAGTACAGTGCTGAGCACACACAGTAAGTGCTCAATAAACACCATTGATTGATTGATTGATTGATTGATTGATTGGCTGACCCTTGAAGATGAATAAAACCTTGCAAAACGATGACTTTGAGGAAACATTAATGAAGGAACTGGGAGGATTCTGCAAGGAGAAGAAAAGGTCAGAGGATTCTTCCTATTTGCCTTCACATATAGGAAGGATTCCCCTACTTGTGATGTAGTTAGCTGTTCTCCAAATCCACTGAGGATGGGACAAGAGGAAATAGATTTTGTGACCTAATGCATTAGAGCACAGGTCGGGGAGTCAGAAGGACCTGATTTCTAATCCTGGCTTTGTCTCTTGTCAGCTGTGTGACCTTGGGCAAGTCACTTAACTTGTCTGTGCCTCAGTTCTCTCATCTGTAAAATGAGGATTGAGACTGTGAGCCCCATGTGGGACATGGACTGTGTCTAACCTGCTTAACTAGTATCAATCCCCGCTCTTGGCACATAGTAAGTGTTTAACAAATACCATAATTATTATTATTACTAGTATTGCAGCAGGGAGGATTTAGGATAGAGCTAAAGAATGATTTCCCAAGTGTGAGAGTCTTAAAACTTGGGACAAAATGCAGAGTGAGACTGTGGAATATCTGTCATCATTCAACTGTTTACGAAGTATACAACAAGCATGATGTAGGTGCTGTGGCAAATATAAAGTAAATAAACAGACACAGTCCCCTGCCCTCAAGGAGCTTGCAGTCTAAAATGGTGAGGATGGGAAGGCGACATGAAATTAAGTCCAGCTCTCCAAAGTTTTTCATTATTGCCTAATTAACAGAGCACAAATAATAATAGTAATTATGGTGTTTCTTAAGCGCTTACTATGTGCCAAGCACTGTTCTAAGCACTGGGTAGATACAAGGTAATCAGGTTGTCCCACGTGGGGCTTACAGTCTTAAACCCCATTTTACAGGTGAGGTAATTGAAGCACAGAGATGTTGAGGGGCTTGCACATGGTCACGCAGCAGATGAGTTGCGAAACTGGGATCAGAACCCATGCCCTCTGACTCCCAAGCCCATGCTCTTTCCACTAAGCCATGCTGCTTCTGTATGTCTATGGAACTTCTGAAACCTGCTTCAATAGCTAATACCCTCTCCAGAGAATTTTCCATCAAGGATAGGAAACTGGCTAAAAGATAGGAAAAGAAAGGACAAAGATAACTAGCAATCTCTGAGGCTAGATAAGTCTCCCCAGTTCTAGAAATGGTTTTATTTAACATCTTTGTAAATGATCTAGAAGAGGTGTGCACTGAAATTGTCATATATTGTAGATGACACATGGAAAGCACCACCATCCTCCCTGTCCCAGAAGCTTAAAACTTCAGTGTCATCTTCCACTTCTCACTGTCTTTCATTTCTCATATTCAATCTTTTTTTAATGGTACTTGTTAAGTGCTTACTATGACAAGCACTGTAGTAGATACAAGATAATCAGGTTCAATTTATTCTCGGTCCCACATGGGACTCACAGTCTTAAGCAGGAGGGAGTAGGATTTAATCCCCATAGCTTGTTGTGGGCAGGGAATGTGTCTGTTGTTATATTCTACTCTCCCAAGCACTTAGTACTGTGCTTTGCACACAGTAAACGCCCAATAAATAAGATTGAACAAAGATGAGGTAGCTGAGGCATAGAGAGGTTAAGCAACTTGCCCAAGGTCACACAGCAAAGTGGCAGAGCAGGGATTAGAACCCAGGTTCTCTGACTCCCGTGCCCAGGCTCATTCTGCCAGGCCAAATTCCGCTGGTTTCTTCTTCCACAACATCTCCCAGATCCACCCCTACCTCTCCAACCAAGCATCTACCATCCTGTCACAAGTGCTGAGCATATCATGGCTAAACTATTGGCTAAGCCTCCTAACTGGTCTCCCTGGGCTTGAGCTCTCCCTTCTGCAATCTGTACTTCATGCTGCTGCACTTATCATCTATCTGAACCACTGCTTGGCAAACATCTCTCATTTCCTCAAAACCTTCCACTGGTTTCCCGGGTTCCTCTGCATCAAAAAAAAACCTCCTCACATTTGGCTCCAAGGCTTTCTACCATCTGGCCTCACCTTACCTATTTCCTCTCTTCAACCACTATTTTCCAACTTGCTATCTGAGTTCCTCCCAAGCCAACCTTCTAACTGGACCTCATTCTTGACTCTACCACCTCCATCCCTTTATTCACACTGTTTCTCCGGCTTGGATTTACCTTCCCTTGGCAAATCTGACAGACTACAGCTCTCCTCACCTTTAAAATCCCCCATAATTCCACCCCCTCCAACAACTAGCCTTTCCTGATTAGTTCCCTGCACCCTAAGCTGTATAAATCCTAGACTGTAGACTCCTTGAGGGCAGAGACCATCTCTACCAACTCTAGTGTACTCTCCTAAAGGCCTAGTAATAATAATAAGAAGAAGAAGAAGAAGGATGGGAAGAAGAAGAAGAAGAAGAAGAAGAAGAAGAAGAAGAAGAAGAAGAAGAAGAAGAAGAAGGATGGTATTTGTTAAGAACTTACTATGTGCCAAGCACCGTTCTAAGTGCTGGAGTAGATACAAGGTTATCAGGTTGTCCCACATGGGACTCACAGTCTTCATCCCATTCTACAGATGAGGTAACTGAGGCACCGAGAAGTTAAGTGACTTGCCCAAAGTCATACAGCTGACAAGTGGCGGAGCCGGGATTAGAACCCATGACCTATGACTCCCAAGCCCGTGCTTTTTCCACTACGCCATGCTACATAGTATAGTTCTATACGTAGAGTAAGCACTCAGTAAATACTACTGATTGATCGATTGATTAACCCATCAGCCATCTCTAGCACTCATGAACTTATTTTTACCCATCCTCAGCACTTCCGTACATATGTTTTTTCAAGTACAGGCATACTTCAGGTTACAGCTACCCCATGATACATCCGTTCATGCTTCCCAAGCATTTAGTTCAGTGTACTGCACTGAGTGGGTGCTCAATAAAAAACTCTGATTGCTTCTAATTTCTTCTGGGAGGTGAAATGCTGTACGTAAGGGGGTAAAGTACAGGAAGACTCATGAAGCTGAGTGAGGAGACTTGAAAAATGGTAGATTAGGTTCCATGTGATCAAGCGCAATGTAACACGTCTGAGGAAAACTAATCCTAACTGTAACTACAAGGTGGTGGGTTCTGAGCTATCAGTCACTATTCAGGATAAGAACATGGAGTTAACCGTTTGGTCAAATTATTGGTGTAATGTATGGTTCCTTACCCCTCCCAAGTCCAGCCGTCCACTCCTCTCTCCCTTCCCCTACTGCCCCCACCCTGGCCCTGGAGCTTGCCAAATGTGAACAAAATGCTGGACATCATCATGAAGAGGATAGAAAACAAAAAGTAAGTTTAGCCACCACACAGACCTTCGGTTTGGTCTGAATCCTGATGCTGTCTGTCTCCCAAAGGACTTTCTAGCCTTCTTGATTTGGTTTTCTACCTTTCCTTGTCTATCACCACCATCCTCATCCTCATCCTCATCAGTATTTAGTGAGTGCTTATTGTGTTCAGAGCACTGTATTAGGTGTTTGGGATCATACAATAAAAGAAAGCAGCATTTCCCCTGCCTTTGAGATAGAGCACAGGCCTTGGAGTTTGAGGACCTGAGGTCTAACCTCAGCTCTGCCACTTGCCTGCTGTATGACCCTGGGCAAGTCACTGCTGTGCCTCAATTACCTGCCCTGAGAAATGGGAATTAAATACTGACTGCCAAAATACTTGAGAAGCAGCGTGGCCTAGTGGATAGAGCCTTGGGGTCAGAAGGACCTGGATTCTAATTCAGGTCTGCCACTTCTCTGCCGTGTGACCTTGGGCAAGTCACTTCACTTCTCTGGATCTCATTTACCTCATCTGTAAAAGAGGGATTAAGACCTATGAGCCCTATGTGAAACAGGGACTCTGTCCAACCTGATTAACTTGTACCACCCCAGCTCTTAGTACTGTGCCTGACACATAGTAAGAGCTTAACACCATAAAAGCAGATCAGCACAGCCACTGTCTGTAAAGCAAATTCTATTACGTAGCAGTGAACTCCAAATAAAAAGAAGGAAGAGCCCTGTCCTACAGTTGAAGAAGAAAAACGAGAAAGAGAAGGACAAGAAGGAAGAGGGGGAGGAGAGGAGGAGGAGGATAAATGGGTGAGCAAAATAAGGCACTGCCAAGAGGAGGGTAGGGCCAAAAGGAGGGGAGAGGGGTTTATGGGAAAACTGTGCTCTCTCAAGATTGTTCTCATTATTTTTCTCACTTTCGCCATTTCTCTTTCATCCACTGTTTCTCTGTGTGCTACTCTTGTGCTTCTCTCTCACTATCTCCCTGCTTATCTCTCTCAGTGACTCTCTCAGTCTCTGCCTCTGTGTCCCTATTTCCCTCCTATCTCCCCTTCCACTTCTGCTATTTCAGGTTACCTACGATTGTCGATCAGCTCCCCAATCTGAGCATTCTTTCCATTATTCTGCGAAAGGTATTCAAACGGCTAACCTAACTGAATAACTGGCTTCTCTTAAGGCCAGGAAAGGAGCACTGTGCTTGCACATTTTATCTGACTTTACACATATGAATAAACGTCTATTTGTATATTCAAATTGTGCGGGACACCATCTTGAAACTTTTTCCAGGAGGCAAAAACATCTTGTTCCAGTTTTGCTCTCTCAGGAGCATCAGAGAGGAAAGCAACCACCCTCCACCCCCTCATTTATTCACTGGAGCATCACCTCCTCAGCGGCAGCTGCTCAGGCACCACAACTCCCCGCAGGACTTCTGTGAAGAGTGCTAAGTTGATTTCAGAAGAGCAGCGAGGCAACGGCAACAGCCATATCCCAGTAATCCCAGTCCCTCTGCCCCATCCCCATCTCTATCCCCCGCCATATCTGTCAATGATACTCTGTAGCATCCCTAGAGCACCGTGCTAAAGGGCACCAAATGGTACCTTTCAGCTCTTCCCGGAAGAGTAATGCATTCCCGCTCCCTCCCCATTTAAGTCTTCATAGGCACTTATGAGCTTGGATGGCCCTCGCTGTGATTCTTCCTTCCTGCAGCGTGGCTCAGTGGAAGGAGCACGGGCTTGGGAATCAGAAGTCATGGGTTCGATTTCCGGCTCTGCCATTTGTCGGCTGTGTGACTGTGGGCAAGTCACTTCACTTCTCTGTGCCCCAGTTTCCTCATCTGTAAAATGTGGATTAAGACTGTGAGCCTCACGTGGGACAACCTCATTACCCTGTATCTACCCCAGCGCTTAGAACAGTGCTCTGCACATAGTAAGCGCTTAACAAATACCAACATTATTATATCAGGAATTTCCGACTTTTCCCACTTAAGCACTGACCATGTGGCAAGCACTGTGGTAGACGAGACAGTTCGGGAAAGTTCGCCCATGACTCCCAGTCTAAGGGGGAGGGAGAAGAAGGGGGATCGCATGCCCGTTTTACAGATGAGGAAACTGAGGCCTAGAGAAGTCGACCGACGGCCCCAAGGTCGCCCAGCGGGCAAGCGCTAGAGCTGGGATTGGAAACCAGGTCTCTTGACTCCCAGTCCTGAGTCCTCTCCGCTAGGGCCACGTCACATCTACCTCCTCGGCCTCCTCCCTTTCCGAAACGACTCCAACGGTGAGCACGTTTTTCTCCCTTCGTCCACGAGCGTATCCAACCAGAAGGTTAACTCAGATGTGGGGCTCCGGTAACTCTTGCTGAAGATTTAGAAGTTGTCCTTAAATAACTCACCCTTATTAACTGTTGCATTATTACACTGAGCCGTGGTAACCACGAACTGGCCGCCCATTGGATGGATCCATTGGACGGATCTGGTTTTAAGGCAGGCAAGTCCGTAATGGTGCGGACTACGGGAGGTTGACTGTAATATTTCCAGCAGAGGGAGCTGTGGCTTCATCCTTCCTCAGCCTCTCCCTGAAGTCTCCAACCCCATCCACATCCAGAGCTACAAGTCATTTGCGATCCTGGGGCTCTTGCGGGGGTCGGTGGGGAGTGGGGCACCTGCCACTTTTCTGGCACTGAGCTGACACTGGGGTGGCCAGACTACTTCTTACGCTTTGGCACCCCTAAAAAGCCCCCCGCGCAATAAGCCGGGAATGAAGGGTGCTGTTCAGATTGTGTCTCCTCTCACTTGGAAGACGTAGAAGCCGAAGGTATCGATGGAAAGAGGTCCAGACGTTCTTAGAACACGACAGAAGGAAAAAGGAAGAGCGAACGTTATTTGGGCTTTGACCTTGAAGCAAGGATACAGCTTTTCAGCTGGATTTGATTTGATCTCTCTGAGGGAACTATCCAGGAACTGTCATTCTCCCGAAAGCTAAGGGCGAGGGGATAGATAACACCTCAGGAGCCAGTGGAAGGGCAAAAAGAGCCCCAAATTGTCTTTATTTGCCAAAGCCTTATCCTAGGTTTACATTTTCGTTTCTGGGGCAGGCAAAAGCAGGGATATAGTTGCAGCTGAAAGCGTCATCTGTCTTCCCAGAAGAAATTCACTTCCTGCAGAGGCCCTTGTGTATGCGTGAGGAGGGGCCAGCCCTGAGCAGAAATAATGTCTGTGTGGAGGTGGGGAATTTTGGTTTTGAAAGATGACGCTCTTACAAGTCTCCTCATTTAACACTTTGTTGTCATAGAGATAGAAAGTAACACCCTTTCCGGAGCTCCAGTTTTAACTCTGCACCACGAGAGTGACCTTATCTAGAGTCCAGTGCTGGGAAACTACCAGGCTTTGTGGAATGGGGGGCAAGAAGGCATATCCTTCCATGGCTGCTCTTTTAAGAGCAGCTTGGTTTGAGCTTCTTGTTCTTAGGTCTCACTTGAGCTGCTCTGTGCCGTTTCCTAGTTAACAGTGCAAGACACATGGCTGATCTCATCCATTCTTTATTACCGAAATCTGGCTTTGAATCAAATGTATGTCTCTGCATTGATAAGTACTCACTGAGAGTGGGTTTTTTTTTTATAATGTAGAAAAGAGCGGAAGTCAATGCATTGACTTCAGTCATTAGTAGTTCAACTGTTCCAGTAGAATCAGGGAGTGGAGAAAACTGGCTTCTGTTTTCAGCTCTGCCACTGGTCTTTCCTATGACCTTAGGAAAGTCACTCATTTTTCTCTTCTGGAAAATGGAGATGATATATAGCAGTTCGTTTCAATCGATCAATCAACGGTATTTAATCAATCATTTCCAAAGATTGCCCAACTAACGATGAAAACCTATCCACGCATGCATCAATCAGTCAATTGGTGATATTTATCATTAATAATGATAATAATATTTATTAAGATGATTATGGTATTTTTTAAGCACTCACTATGTGCCAGGCACTGTTCTAAGTGCTGGGGTAGATACAAGTCCCTGTCCCACTTAAGGCTCACAGTCTTAATGCCATTTGACAGATGAGGGAAATGAGGCACAGAGAAGTAAAGTGACTTGCCCCAGGTCACTCAGAAGACAAGTGGAGGAGCCGGGATTAGAACCCGGCTTTAGAACCTGGATTTATTGAAGGCCTACTGTATGCAGAGCACCGTACTAAGCTCTCGGGAGAGTATGGTATAAGAGTTGATAGACTTGTTTCCTCCCCGCAAGTGGCTTACAGTCCGGAGGGGAAGACTGTGGCATGTGGTTGAAAAGACCAATGTCTGACCAAGGGACAGGGCCCGTTTCCATTTTCAAACCCCCCTCTTAGTATCCCAATTTTCTCCCAGTCGCCTCTCAGCCCCCCTCCAAACTGTAGCCTGCCAGGCTCGTGTGACTGCTTCTGTGGCTTCCCAGCATCCCACTGCTATGTCGCAATGCTTAAGACTGTGCTTCACTATGTGTTTACATTTTTTCTCTGCTCTTCCTGCTTCTGTGTGTCCTCTTTCAGTTCATCACACAGCAGCCACTTGGGCATTTTTCTGTTATACATTCTCCTCCTTAGACATCCTGCCCCAAATAGGTATGAGAAGTAGCTTGGCCTAGTGGAAAGACCACAGGCCTAGGAGTCAGGGGACATTGTGTGACTTTGGGCAAGTCACTTCACTTTTCTCTGCCTCCGTTTCCTCATCTGCAAAGTGGGGATTCAGGACCTATTCTCCCTTCTGCTTAAATTGTGAGGCCCATGGGGGACAGGGACGGTGTCCAACCTATCATCTTGTATCTACTCCGGAGTAAGTGGTTGACAGTACTAAATGTGACTGTGAACATTACTTCAATGCTAGTGGAACTGACTGCATTCTAGAAGGTTATTGGTAATCCTACTAGGTCCTTGTGGGCAGGGAACATGTCTGCCAACTCTGTTACAGTGTACTCTCCCAAGCATTTAGTACAGCACTCTGCACACAGTAGGTGCTCCATAAATACCATTCATTGATTGATTGAGTGCGCTCTCATTTAATATTGATTATGATCAATGGAACTGCTTAAAAAGCTGGATATGTCTTCTGTAGTAGGTCCAGGACTCACAGCCATATAGAAGGGTGGATAATCAACACCCTTAAAACCTTCAACTCGGTATGGCGCTTGATGCCCCAGTGTTACTGCATTCTGTCTTGCAGGCAGAAAGTCATGCCTGCCACCATTTTGGATTCTGTCTTCAACCTCTTGGTCTGTCTGTGCATCGTTGGATAGTGAGGTCCTAGGTAACAGAATATGGTGACAGTTCTGCATTGCCGATTGAAATATTTGGTTGTGTGTAGGGTTTCCGGGTTGCCGGCCAGCCCTTAGATTTATTGTCGGTCCATACCACTGTTAATAGATCTGCAGAGCTGATCATAGTCATTTGCCTGTCTTGTATCTGTGACTCAAGAGCACATTATTTGCATAAAGCAGTTCCTGCACCACTGTATCAAGGACTTTAGAAAAAGCTCTTAGACTTTTGAATTAGAAGAGTTGCCCAGTGTCTCAGAAGCATATCTGGACTCCAATCTCCAGAACTCCTGTGGAATCCTCAAGCATGTCTGATCCTAACATGGAGTCCCGCTTCATTCTGAGGTGACTGCAGCCCTGATTCAACTAACCATAGCGTTGTTGCTGTGGAGTAGCCTAAAGAGTAGATGAAGTAGTAGCCCGAGTAGCCTAAGGTGAATTGCAGGACACCTGAATTTCCTTAGTAATTTCCAGACCCCTGGTGTTGATGATGTCAAATGTTTTTGAATGTCAATGAACTCAGATAGCAGTCTTGCTTTCTGTACTTTTCCTACATCTGCGAAGGCCCAAAGAACATAGGTGCTGTTAAGTTTTGTGCTGAAGCCCCATGACGATTCAGTAGAGCATGGTTGATTAGCTACTCTAGTAACCTATTCGGAAGAATTCTGGCCAAAATCTTACCTTTAGTGGAAAACAGTGAAATTCTCTGTTAGTTTCCCCAGTCTGCTCTCCTCACTCTCTTCTTGAGGATGATGACTATGGTGGGCATCTTGAAAGTCTGACAGCATTTCCTCCAGAGGAACAGCTTGTTCAGATGTCCAAGAATTAGGTCCCCCCGCCCCCATGCTTGTAGATTTCTTCAGGAAGCAGCGTGCTCTAATGAAAAGAGCTTGGGCCTGGGAATCAGAGGACCTGAGGTCCTAATTCCAGCTCCATGACTTGTCTGCCGAATGATCCTGGGCAAATCATTTGACTTCTCTGTGCCTCAGTTATCTCATCTGTAAAATGGGGATTAACACTGTGAGCCCTGTTTGGGACATGACTATGTTCAATCTGATAAGCTTGCATCTCGCCCAGTGTTTAGTATGGTGCCTAACACTTTGTAAGTGCTTAAGAAATGCCATTAAATAAAAAAAGGAATGCCATTAGAGAAGCAGCATGACCTAGTGGAAAGAGCAGGGGCCTGGGAGTCAGAGGACCTGGGTTTTAATCCCAGCTCTGCCAGGTGTCTGCTGTGTGACCTGGGGCAAGTCACTTGGCTTCTCTGTTCCTCCATTTCCTCATCTGTAAAATGGGAATTCCATGCCTGTTCTCCTCCTACTACTTGTGCTGTGAGCCCTATGTGGGACAGAGATTGTGTCAGATCTGATTATTTTGTATCTACCTCAGTGCTTAGAACAGCGCTTGGCACATAGTGAGTGCTTAGCAAATACCATAATCATAATAATAAGATTTCATGGCTTTGACTGAGGTGGTTACTTCTTCAAAAGTCAGAGCTCAGGTTATGCCTTCCCACGTTGGTTAGCTTTCTGTGCTCTGGAGGACCTTCCCCTCAATGGTGGAAGTCGTGCTCGGGTGTTTGTTGCAGGGTACTTGCCGCCTGGGAGGGATCCTCTCTCTTTTCACTCTTCGGTGGAGCCCTTGTCCTGTGGTTGGGACCCTAGAGCTTCTTTAGCGATGAGTAAAAGCCCTCGGTTTGGTAATGGTCAGCATATCTTCAACTTTGAAGTTCTACTAGTGGTCCTATATGTTTCTGAACTTCACTGTATGTTCTATTGCAGGTTTTTCTAGGACTCCATTCTGTTATGGTCATGAGGGACTGCCAGGTGTTATCGATGCATTTCTTTGCTGAAAGTAGTTTTTTTTTTAAATCTCTGGGTTGTTTCAGCGTCTGCCTCTCCCTATCTCACAGGTCAAAATGAGATGAATAACATTAGGCGTTTTGTAAAAATGAAAGTTCTATACAAATTCAAGGTCATATTATTATTACAAATGCAAATATGGCCTATTAAACAAATATAAGAAACAAGTTCTGCCTCCCACTTCCAACTCTATGGTCCAGGAAGTATTGTGATTGGGGTAGGACTCCACAAGAACCAATCAATGGCATTTATTGAGCTCCTACTGCATTCAGAGCACTGTACTAAGCATTTGAGCAAGTATGCTAGAGTTAGAAAACATGATCCCTGATGTCAAGGAGCTAACCATCTAGCAGATGTTTGACAGTTGATGTCTAGAGATGGCAGCAGCTCTGCTCTCTTCCTCTGAACTCTGCCTCCGGTGTTTCTGCACTCTGTGGATTCCCTTGGGATCAATCAATGGGATTTATTGAGAGTTTACTATGTGCAGAGTACTGTACTAAGCGCTTGGGGGAGTACAACAGCAGAATTAGCAGGCACGTTCCCTGCCCACAATGAATTTACAGTCTAGAGGGGGAGACAGAAACTGATATAAATAAGTAATTTATAATATATAATTTAAAGATACATAAACAAGGGTGGGGGCGGGGAAGATATCAAATGCCCAAAGGTCACAGATCCAAGTTTATAGATAACACAGAAGGGAGATGGAGCCGGGGAAAAGAGGGTTTAATTGGGGAAGGCCTCTGGGAGGAGATGGGACCTTAATAATGGTTTGAAGGTGGGGAAAGTGGTAATCTGGGGTATATGGAGGGGAGGGAGCTCCTGGCTAGGGGGAAGAAGTGAGAAAGAGGTCGTCAGTGAGATAGATGAGAGCGGGGCACAGTGACTTCATCTGTAAAATAGGGAATTCATTCATTCATACATTCAATTGTATTTATTAAGTGCTTACTGTGTGCCGTACTAAGCACTTGGAAGAGTACAATATAACAGTGAACAGACGCATTTCCTGCCCACAACGAGTTTACAGTCTAGAGCGGGGTGGGGACGGGGGAGACAGGCATCAGTACAAATAAATAAATGACAGATATGTACTTAAATGTTGTGGGGCTGTGAAGGGGGAAGAACAAAGGAAGCAAGTCAGCATGATGCAGAAGGGAGTGGCAGAAGAAGAAAGGCGGGGCTTAGTCTGGGAATGCCTCTTGGAGGAGATGTGCCTTCAATAAAGCTTTGAGTTGGAGGGGGGCAGGGAGGGGAGAATAATTGTCTGTCGGATTTGAGGAGGGAGGGCATTCCAGGCCAGAGGCAGGTTGTGGACAAGAGGTAGGTGGAGAGATAGAAGAGATCAAGGCATGAAACCATGAGCTCTATGTGGAACAGGGACTGTGTCCAACCAGATTAGCTTGTATCTACCTCAGTGCTCAGTACAGTGCCTGGCACATAGTAAGCATTTAACAGATCTCATAAAACCAAACCAAGTAATCGGTTTGAACCCAGCCACTGCCCCACTTAGGCCTCAAAGTCTAAGTAGGAGAGAGGAGGATTTAATCCCTAATTTGCAGATGAAGAAACTGAAGCACAGAGAACTGTGACTCACCCAAAGTCCTACAGCAGGCAATTGGCAGAGCAGGGATTAGAACCCAGCTCATCTGAGTCCCAGGCCCGGGCCCTTTCCATTAGGCCATGCTACTTCTCCTATGTTCTTTGTTCCTAGGATCTATTTTCCAACTTTTAACTATTTTGGTCATTCTTTTCTGGACCCCCTACAGTTTTTCTATCTCTTTTCTGAAATGCAGTGACCAAATCCTGACCGCAATATTCTACTAAGATTCTGATCAGAGCACTCATTTTCTGACTCTTGCATGTCATATTCCTGTTCACACATCCCAGGATCCTGTTGGCTTTGTCTGTTGACTATATTGCTGATTCAGAATCAGTTCCTGTTCAACTATGACCCCCAAATCTTTTTCTGGTACTCAGTACTTCTGCCTTCCAATCATTCCCCAATCTGGATCTATCGTTTGTCTTTCATCTGTAAGTATACTACCTTGAACCTGCCCCCCCCCACTTTTTAAACCAATCAACAGCATTTATTGAACCTCTACTGTATACTAAACATTGTGGAACATACATAGGAGAGTACATCAGAAGCAAGGTACAGTGCTCTGCACACAGTAAGCACTCAAATGTGATTGAATGAATGACACATGCTCCCCCTCTAGACTGTAAGCTTGTTGTGGGCAGGGAACCTGTCCACCAACTCTGCTGTACTGTACTCTCCCAAGCACTTAGTACAGTGCTCTGCACACAGTAAGTGTTCAATAAATACCACGGATTGACTGATTCCCCCTCTAGACAGTTAAGTTCATCGTGAGCAGGGAAAGTGTCTACAAAGTGTAGATTGTACTCTCCCAAGAGCTTAGTACAGGGTTCTGGATGTAGTAAGTGCTCAGTAAATAACAGTGACTGACTGATTGATTGATACCCTCAAAGAACTTGCAAACTAATGGGGCTGTCCTTTGTGAGACCATTTCCCCCAATTTTTATAAATCAATCAATTGAGGGTATTTATTGAGTCCTTAACGTGTACCAAGAGCTGTTCTGGGCATATGGGAAAGAACGATACAGTAGAGTTAGTAGACATGTTCCCTGCCCACAAGTAGCTCACAGTTATTTTGAATTTTATTTGTGACTTTAGTGTCTTCAAAGTGTTATGTATCCTGCTCAACTTATTCCCATTTACAAAATGGACGAGCATGCTCTCAATTTCTTAGTCCAGTTCATCAATAAAAATATTTAATAGAGGCCAGAACAGGGATTGATCACTTGGGACACTGATTGATACAAACCCATCATGACAAAGAGCCATTAGTATCATTCTTTGGGTGCCCCCTAATAATAATAATGATTATGATATTTGTTAAGTGCTTACTATGTGCCAGGCACTGTACTTTGCACTGGGGTGGAGACAAGCAAGTCAGGTTGAACACAGTCCCTGTCCCACATAGGGCTCACATTCAGATGAGGTAACTGAGGCCCAGAGAAGTGAAGTAATAATAATAATAATAATAATTTTGGTATTTTTAAGCACTTATTATGTGCCAGGCACTGTTCTAAGCACTGGGTAGATACAAGGTAAACAGGTTGTCCCACATGGGGCTCACAGTCTTAATCCCCATTTTCCAGATGAGGTAACTGAGGCACAGAGATGTTAAGTGACTTGCCCAAAGTCACACAGCTGATGAGTGGCGGAGCCGGGATTAGAACCCACGACCTCTGAATCCCAACCCCATACTCTTTCCACTGAGCCATGCTGCTTCTCATCACACAGCAGACAAGTGGCAGAGCTGGGATTAGAACCTATGACCTCCTGAGTCCCAGGACCACGCTCTATCATTCATTCATTCAATCATATTTATTGTGTGCTTACTGAATGCAGAGCACTGTACTAAGCTCTTGGAAAGTACAATTCGGCAACAAAACTACATCATGCTGCTTCTCCCCTAGATCCAGTTGCTCACACGCCTAGGTGTCAGTGCAGGTGTCCCATAGGAAGGAATCAAAACCTTTCATGAAATTTATATCTGTGACATTACCAGGGGTTTTCAGCCCTAAATCCTGGCTGAAAGAGCCCTTGGAGTCATTGATCAGCTTCTCCTGGGTCCTCTAGCTCTCCAGTTCTTTGGGTCTTCTAATGCAGATTGAAGTTCAATGCACCCCAAGTCCCTTCTCCTTATCTCTGTCACCAATGATCCCAGGTATCTCCCCAAAGGCATAGAGGTCATTGGGAACTAGCCTACCACCCCGTTGCCCCCTTCCCGGGGCTGGACGCAGGAATCTCAGGGAGACAGTACCCCTCCCCTACCCTTGGCTCTCCCAATCTCCATGTTTCCCTGGCCACTACTGCAGGCAGACACCGTGACCTGAGCTCTCCACAATGTTTAAGGAGCTCTTAGCGAAGTAGCACGGGAAAACAAATCCAGTTCAAACTGCCTTTCCCTGGATCTACTACGCCCTCGCACCCCGCCATCGAGAACCCTCTGTACTTCCCTAAAGTCAACCCAGAGCTCACATTTTTCTCCTCTTCAGGGGTAGGAGCCTTGCTCCTTTGGAATCATAGCCACTGGACCCCAAACTTCCAAGGTATTCCAACCTTAATCCAGGATCCTCTCGATCCCTCCCTGTGCCCTGTGTTCAACAGTGCTTGGCACATAGTAAGCACTTAACAAATACCATTATTACTATTATCCAGAGTCCAGTTGATGAATCAGTCATATTTATTCATTCAATCATATTTATTGAGTGCTTACTGTGTGCAGAGCACTGTACTAAGAGCTTGGAAAGTACAATTCAGCAGTAAAGAGTTACAATTCCTGCCCATACCGGGCTTACAATCTAGAAGCGGGGAGACAGACATCAAAACAAGTAAACAGGCAATATAAATAAATAGAATATATATATACACATCAAAACAAGTAAACAGGGATCATTATAAATAAATAGAATTATGGATTTATACATATATACATGAGTGCATTTATTGAGCACTTACTGTGTGCAGAGCACTGTTACTAAGTGCTTGCGAAAGTACAATAAAATAGAGCTGGTAGACATGCTCCCCACCCACAATGAGCTTACAGTTTAGAGGGAGAGACAGACATTAATATACATAAATTAATTACGGACAGGAACATAAATGTTGTGGGGCTGAGGGCAGGGTGAATAACGGGTGCAAATCTAAGTGCAAAGGTGACACAGAAGGGAGTGGGGGATGAGGAAATGAGGGCTTAGTTGGGGAAGGCCTCTTGGAGGAGTTGTGCTTTTAATAAGGCTCTGAAGGGAGAGGGGGGGAAATGACCATCTGTTGAATATGAAGAGAGAAGGTGTTCCAGGCAAGAGGCAGGATGTGGGCGAGGGATTGGCTGTAAAATAGATGAGATCGAGGTACAGCGAGTAGGTTGGCATTAGAGAAGCAAAGTGTGTGGGCTGGGTTGTAGTAGGAAATTAGGGAGGTAAGTAGGAGGGGGCAAGGTGATTAAATGATTTAAAGCCTATGGTAAGGAGTTTCTGTTTGATGTTGAGGTGGATGGGCAACCACTGGAGGTTTTTGAGGAGTGGAGAAACATGGACTTAAAGTTTCTGTAGAAAAATGATCCAGGCAGCAGAGTGAAGTACAGACTGGTGTGGGGAGAGACCGAGGCAGGGAGGTCAGCAAGGAGGCTTAATGCAGTGGTCAAGACAGAATAGGATAAATGCTTGGATTAACTTGGTAGTAGTTTGGATGGAGAGGAAAGGGCAGACTTTAGAGATGTTGTGAAGGTTGAACCGACTTTATTTGGAGACAAATTGAATATGTGGCTTGAGTGAGAGAGATGATTTGAGGATCAAGCTAAGGTTATGGGTTTGTGAGACAGGGAGGATGATGGTGCAATCTTCAATGACAGGAAAGTCTGGGGAGGACAGAGTTTGCGGGGGAATATGAGGAGTTCTGTTTTGGATATGTTAAGTTTATGGTGTAGGCAGAACATCCAAGTAGAGATGTACTGAAGGCAGGAGGAAATATGGGACTGGTCCACAGAATGAGCTCTCCCCTTGTCCTGCACTCCCAGACACACATCTAACTTCCCCCTCAAGATGGCTGAGGGCCTTCCTCTCCCCGCTGACCCGGGCCGCCCCCCCCCCCCCCCCCCCACTTCCTTCCCAATCCCTCTCCCTGATTGGCTTGGCTAAGTCTTTTCACTTCCCTCAGGGAGGGACACACTGGAGTGACTCTCCTGACTTCCTCCTTCCTCTCCTAAGGGGTTGGGGGGAAGCAGCTGAGCTAGTCATCACAGGATTGATTGCTTCTCTCTTATCTAAATGATCTCTTGGTCTACCATAAAAGAAATGAAATGGGTCCATCCCTGTTTGCCCTACAGGAAGCCATGTCAGTTACTTCCTAATTTCTTATGCTATTGCTAGCAGGCTACCAATGAATTGTTTGATGCCGCCATTTATTCTATTATCATCCCAAGGTTCACTGTTAAATTGACTGGTCTTTTTAAAGAAGGACACCACATTTGCCCTTTGCCAATCTTCAGGTACTTCTCTTTGAGTTCTCAGAAATAATTGCAAATTCCTTAAACATCCTAGGTTTCATGTCATTTAGCCTGACTGATAAGTGCACCTCATACTTTATGAATACCTTTTAACTCTTTCAAACGCCTAGGCTATGTTGTCATCAGCACCATTTTTTTTTAACATCTATTGAAAGAAGAGTGCTGTACTGGGCACTGTGGAGCATACAACAGAAGTAACAAACAAGTTTCCTGCTCTTAAGGAGATTACATTCTACTGAGGTAGTTAAGCAGATGAATATTGTCAAATCTAAAATGGGTAAAAGCATGGAAAAAATAGATATGAATGATAAAAAACACAAATAAGTAATGAATTAAATGAATAAAAAGGAAGATGGGGGAGGACCAGGAAGGGCCTAATCTGGAAATGTTTCTTGGAGGAGGTAACTTTTTAGGAGGGCTTTGAAGTGAGAGAGAGCCATGATTTGGCAGGATTGAGCAGCGTAGGGGCTCCGGAAAGTGGACAGAAATACAAGTTTATAGATGGAGAGAGAACATGGCTAGAGATGCAGATTCAAGAGTCATCAGCCTAGAGATGGTAGTTCAAACCCTCCTCTAGACTGTAAGTCATTGTGGACAGGGAATGTCACTGCTTATTGTTGTATTGTACTTTCCCAAGTGCTTAGTACAGTGCTCTGCACGCAGTAAACCCTCAATAAATACGATTAAATGAATGACTGAATGAATGAATGAGTGAATCATAAGAGTGGATGAGTTTCTCCAGAAAATGAGTGCAGAATGAGAAGAGCTGAGGACCCAGATTTGGATCTTTTTGACACCCACAGCTAGAGGGGAAGGAGAGGAAGAGGAACCTGCAGAGGAAATTGAGAAGTGGTTGGAGAAACAGGACCAGAACCAGGAGATGACTTTGTTTAAAATCAAGACCGGAAAGAGAGTTTCTAGGAGGAGGGGATAGTCAAGAGTGTTGAAGGCAGCCAAGAGATTAGAGAGTAATAGGACCTAAAAGAGCTCGTTAAACTTTTTTAAGGTATTTTTTAAGCACTTATTCTGTTCCAGGCACTGTTTTAAGCACTGGGGTATATACAAAGTAATCAGGTTGGACACCGTCCATATCCTACATGAGGTTCACAGTCTTAATCTCAATTTTACAGATGAGGGAACTGAGGCACAGAGAAGTGAAATGACTTGCCCTAGGTTACTACACAGCAGACAAGAGGTGGAGCCAGGATTAGAACCCAGGTCCTTCTGACTCCCAGGCCTGTGCTCTATCCACTAGGTCATGCTGCCAGATGCAGACTCAGTAGAGCAAAGATGGCAAAATTCAGACTATAGGAGGTTGAGAACAAAATTGATAGAGAGGAAGGAGGAGTCAACCAGGGAGTTTTGATGAGAATGGGAGAAGAGAGAAACCACAATATCAGGAGGGTGCAGAAAAGGCTGGTCTGAGCTCCCCAAAATCACCCCTCCCTCCTCCAGCCCCCTTCCTTTCAACCTCCTCTTCTATTTTCCCATACTTCCCAGCAGTATCTTCAGAGGAGATCGCCTCCCTCCTCTCAAGTGCCACCCCCTCCACATGCACTTCAGACCCCATTCCCTCCCACCTTATAAAAACTCTCACCCCTTCCCTCCTCCCCTCTTTAACTTCCTTCAACCGCTCACTCTCCAACGGCTTCTTCCCCTCTGCCTTTAAACATGCCCTCGTTTCCCCCATCCTGAAAAAACCCTCTCTTGACCCTCAGCCCCCTCCATTTATCCCCCCATATCCCTCCCACCCTTCCTTTCCAAACTCCTGGAGCAAGTCATCTACACTCGCTGCCTCAAATTCCTTTCCTCCAACTCTCTTCTGGACCCCCTCCAATCTAGCTTCCCGTCTCCTCCACTCCACTGAAACCGCCTTCTCCAAGGTCACCAGTGACCTCCTTCTTGCCAAATCCAATGGCTCCTATTCCATCCTAATCCTCCTCGACCTCTCAGCTGCCTTTGACACTGTTGACCATCCCCTTCTCCTCAACACGTTATTCAACCTTGGCTTCACTGGCTCCGACCTCTATTGGTTCTCCTCTTATCTCTCTGGCCGTTCATTCTCAGTCTCCTTTGCGGGCTCCTCCTCCTGCTCCCATCCCCTAATGGTAAGGGTTCCTCAAGGTTCAGTTCTTGGTCTCCTTCTATTCTCCATCTATACTCTCTCCCCTGGTGAACACATTTGCTCCCATTGCTTCAACTATCATCTCTATGCGGATGACACCCAAATCTATATCTCCGCCCCTGTTCTCCCTTGTCTCCAAGTGCTTAGTACAGTGCTCTGCACACAGTAAGCACTCAATAAATACGATTGAATGAATGAATGAAGGCTTTTTCATAGTAGTAGAGCTGGTTTAGACAGCTGAGAAGGAGAATGTGGACGTTTTGGGTAGAACTTTGAAAAGGTGAAAGTGGTCTTATGGGGAAGTTTGCAAGTGACACCCTTGCAAGTTCATTCCCCACTCTTTCCTCCAATTCAGGGACCCAGCAATATTAACTAACAAATATTGCCAAGAAGACTTCCAAACCAGGTAGGAGTCAGAGGACAGGACCTTGGATTTTTGTCTCATCCTGAAATGAAACGAAGCAAAAATGATTTTTATGTGTGGCCTTTTTAAACCCAAATATCCAGATTAATGGAGAAGTGGCTCTCAAACAGATTTATACAACAAAAGTATCCAGAGATAGTATTCCTGAATCACTATCAATGGTATTTATTGAGTGTTTACTCTGTGCAGAGCACTGTACTGAGCGCTTGGGAGACCACAATACAATAGAGTTGATAGACATGTTCCCTCCTGAACCAGAAGGCCAAGGAAATTGAGAGGTTTGGGTCCTGAATGACCCAGATTGACTTTCTAGCCTGCCTGAATGACTGACAGTTGTGCTATTCCCGTGTATTTAGCTATGTTCTCCAAAACTATTTAAATACCATCTTGTCTGTGCCAGGATACAGTGGTGTCAGTAATAGTTTACAAAGGCTGTATATACACTTTCAAAATGAATAGGAAAATTGAAGCAAATACCTTGATATTTCAGGACATCAAATAACCCCTCTAGCCTGAAATATCCAGATAACTGAGATCAAAATATATTTTGGGGCAGGGTGGGGGGAGGCTCAGTTATCCAGGCAATTTGCTGGTGCAGACCTGCTGTACGATTCCTGTGTTTCTATTGCTCCTTCTCTTTTTAAAATGCCAGGCCACTGAGGTGCTTATGAATCACAGTGGATGGCCTGTAGAAATACTTTAAGGGAGCCTTATTAAATCTGAGTGGGTTCATCTTCGTAAATGTTATTGCAATAGCCATCAAAGAAATGTTCCGTGATGAAGTCTTGGAAGTCTACCCAGAACTCTAATTCTGCAAGTGATCCTTTCTTCAGTTTCTTGAAAAAAGAAAGTTCAGTATGAATCTGGACCAAGAAGGAAATGTAACAACAACCCCCCCCACATCCACCACCACCCCCCATCTTCCCCACACACACTCAATCTCAGACTCACATATGGAGAAATTAACACTTGAAACTTCTAACAATTAGTAAGTTCCTTTAGGTGACCTGGCCCAATCAAAACCAAAAGGCCCTCTCAGTTCTCTCATGTCTGACTTAATTTGATTAGGTGTGTGAAGCTTAGGTGATCCAAAGCAACACAATTCTCACAGTCCCTTCGGTTGGAGTCTCTCGCCTGACCTGCTCTTCACCCTTGTCTAACAAGGGGCAGCCCAGAAGTCTAATGAAAGAGAAAGGAAGTAAAAGTCAGTGCTAAGACAGCATTTAATTTGCATGAGATAAGCGTCTTCATTTTAGAACATGTAGTGACTAGAAATCCAGAGTAATTGGCATTCTTAGTGAGACTGGTATCTCTGGTTACCCAAAGGATAAAATGCATATTAGGTTGGCAAGATGGGAAAAAAAAATCCATTGAGCAGCCCTGGTCAAACCCACTGCAGAATACCATTCTACATCCTATTTTACATGAGGAAGGAAGGGCAGCTATACTTGAGAAAGCAGCAATAATTGAGCTACTTCATAGCTATTTTTCGGTAGCCCTGATGGCAGGAAGTCCAATTTAAACTAAATATAAAACATTCACTGGAACTTTGAATGCCACACACAGTGGTATCTAATGATGCTGAAATGTGTAAGACCTTCTGCATGGAGGTTGACTTTCAAGCGTTTGACAAAAATGCATTCCTCTGCTGCCATTCTGTTTACATACCAGCTGCCCACGGTTATAGTAACCAAGAATTATTACATCTCCCCCAACCGCGCCGCCCCCGCCCTCCCCCGGCCCAGCCGTAACCCCGGTGTCCCTCCCCTCTACCCCTCCCCTGGTCTCCTGCCCAACAGTTGTTCCACCACCGGTGGAATTTGAGACGAGTTGATAGTCACCCGCCAGTTCCTACAGGACAGATGTCTATCTCATCAAAAGCATTGGCTCAACCGACCTTATGGTTGGGAGAATGCCCAAAGATTGAATAGATCCGCCGGATACCCTGGGTGGTGTCTTCTGGGGAGGGTTGAGGACCTGAGACAGGCGGGGGGTGGTGAGAGTAGGCTGAGTAAGCAACCCAGCTGCTCCATGGGCTATTTTCTAGTAAAACAGTGGACTTCAACTCCTCTGGCTAGTTGGCACTGGCAGATTTTAAAAATCTATTAGATATGCAACGATGGGAATTAGCACAGGCCTGTTCAGGGCCTGATCGAAGTTAGGCAAGTCTTAAAAGAAATCAGGCCAAGACAAATACAAATTTGAATGTATTTGAAGGCAGCTTGGCTAACCCAGTGAGTTAACCAAACTCTAGATATGGGAGTCACTTATAAATGGCTTAATAAGTATCGCGTTTGATGCTCCACCCTAAAGCACCTTTTATCACATGCTAAGGAGTGCTGCCAAGACTCTCTGTATCATGCCACTTTGATTTGCAATGGCCTTATCTGGAGCTTGATGGTAAGGCAGATTCAGAGCTCAGCTGCAAGTCTTCCAAAAGGAAATTTTGCCAGCCTTCCCCATTTGTAGTAAACTGGTGAGCGTGGAGGTGGAAGGTGAAGCAAAGAGCTAAGGAAAAACAACAACTACATCCACCCTGAATATCCAATTGGATCGACGCAGATTAATTTCTCTTGTTCAGAAAACTACTCTTTAATCTAGTGTAAGGTACTGAAAGCTCTTTCCAGTGCTCTCTCTCTTTCTCCCCTCTTCCTCTGCTTCTCTTGCCATTTTTGCTTCTCTGGTTTCCTCTCTTCCCTTCCTCCCTCTCTTCATTCCTCCTCTCCTCCCCTCTCCTCCTTCCTCCCTCCTTGCTCTCTCACTTTCAACTGCACACAAGCTATGACTAAACATTTTTGGTGGTGAAGGAAGACATTTTCAGAAACTCTCTGTTGGCCTTGGCTTACAAAAATCAAACAATGCAGGGTCTGTAAATTGTCTCAACAGAAAACCTTCACTGGTCAGAGAGCACACAGACTTCAAGCTGTATTCTCCAGGAACTGTTAAGCTTTCATCCAGTCCCTCTATCATTAGCTGGTAACTGCTACAAATTATCTTTCGGGGTTGCAGCTCAATGTCTTGCCTTCAAAATTTGAGAACTAAAAAGTTGCAGACCCACAACATTTGCAACAGGCAGCTTACCACAGTCTGGAGCCTAATTTTGTAGCACATCTTTTACACAAATGTTACCCCCAAAATATATAACCAAGTTAAGTAAAATTAACATTTCAAAAATGTAAACAAAAGAAAAGAGAATTTTAGTGGCAAAGGAAAGAAAAGAGGAATCTTCTGACATGATTTGAAAACAAGCCTTAAATTGGTGATGCGGAGGCCTACAAAAACAAGCCTAAATTGGTGAGGCACAGACCCACAAGAAAGCAGATTCATCTAACGAACCAAATATAGCTAGTTTTCCTTTGTTTTCGAAGATGACATTACAGATGGTAAGAGCCTATCCACATGGCAAAATAATATTTCCCTGAGCATGGTCCTCTGGTCAGCCTGGTTTAAGTTTGATGTGGCAGATAATGTTTATAGAGCCCCTTCTCCATTTTGCAAGGGCAAGGCCCCAGGGGGTCAGTCGCCCAGAGCCTCCCCTTTACCGGGATGTTCTAATCCCGGCTCCGCCACTTGCCTGCTGTGTGACCTTGGGTAAGTCACTTCTCTGGGCCTCAGTTACCTCATCTGTAAAATGAGAATTAAGAATAAGTCCCATGTGGGACAGGGACCTTGATCACATTTTGCCTCTGGCTTCTCTTCCTCCTCAAATCTGACAGACAATGACTCTCCCTTACTTCTAAGCCTTATTGAAGGCACATCTCCTCCAAGAGGCCTTCTCTGACTAAGCCCCCCTTTCCTCTTCTTCCACTCCCTTCTGCATCACCCTCACTTATTCCCTTTGTTCTTCCCCCCTCCCAGCCCCACTGCAATTATGAACATATCTGTAATTTATGTATTTATATTAATGTCTGTCTCCCCACCTCTAGACCGTTAGCTTGTTGTGGGCAGGGACTGTGTCTGTTTATTGTTGTATTGTACTCTCCCAAGCTCTGTGTGCTCTGCCCACAGTAAACTCTCAGTAAATATAATTAAATGAACGAATGAGGGACATCTTTACTCAGATGTTCGGGGTGTTTTTGGGAACTGCTTCTGCCTCATCAACTATCAAACAACCAATATCATGAGATGCCTACTTGCATAGGGCTTTTATTTAGAGGTGGGGGATAAGGTATCCGAGGGTGGGGAGAGAGAGAAGTGGGGGGGGTGGAGACAGATTGAGAGAGAGAAATAGATCAAGAGAGAGAAAGAGGCAGATTGAGAGAGAAAGAGAGAGAGAGAGAGAGAGAGAATGGCTCTCAGCAGACAGAAAAAATGAGTGATGGGAGACTGGAGACTTGAGTTAGAGGAGTGAAGAGACAGGGACAATACCAGTAACTCAGTCTACACAACCAAGCAAAGCAGATGACTCTGCTCTGAGAATTGGAACAATAACTGCAGATCTACTGAGGCCACTTTTACGGTGGTTGTTTATTTAGTCTGAAAAGGATAACTGAAGATTTTTGTATTTTCGGGAAGTCTCCTATGGGGCAGGGACTGTGTCCAACATGGTGATCTTGTATCCAGCCCAGCCCTTTGTACAGTGCTTGGCACAAAGTAAGTGCAGAACAGATTATTGTTATTTATTCTGTTTCACCAATATGCAACCGAGGCACCCAGCTTTGCACCCACCTTCTATTTCCTTAGCAAGGAAAGAGGTGAAGAGTGCTGACAGACACAGTAAGCACTCAATAAATATGATTGATTGATTGAGAGATTCATCTTCTGTCTGAGGGATCTCTAGAGTGACCAAGAAATTAAGTGCATGTACTAGCCTCCAGGAAAGGCTTTAGAAGTGCCTCCGGTGTCACTTTTCTACAGCCTCTGTGCAGATTCATTGGCTTAATTGATCTGGGTCCCTTCTAGGCTCCAGCCAGCGTTGCTGCCCCACTTGCCCATCCTTGTTTCTTCCCCTGGGTCTAAGCAATTCAGATTAGCTGTTCAGTCTGCCCCATTTGTCCAGATAACTGATCATCCTCTGGTCCACTTTGGATAGAACAATGGCCTGGGAGTCTGAAGAACCTGGGTTCTAATCCCGGCTCTGCCACTTGTCAGCTATATGACCTTGGGTAAGTCACTTAACTGCTCTCAGTTGCCTCATCTGGAGATTGGGGATTAAGACTGTGAGCCCTATGTGGGACAGGGACTAACTGTGCCCAATTAGGGGTAATTGTGTCCAACCCAATTACCTAGTATCCACCCCAGCATTTAGTAAGGTGCCTGGCACATGGTAAGTGCTTAACAAAGACCATTATTACTATTGCTATTATTATTTGGACTTGGCCAACTCAGTTATGCTGGAGCCAGTCCATTAAACTGACCTTGTTCCTTTTTCTAAGCAGGTGGCAGAACTTTGCATCTTAGAACCCAAGGAGCTAGCACTAGGAAGAAGCCTGGAGAAGAGCGAGGGAAAATCATGGGTGTTTGTGTGTGGGTGTACCCATACTGAGGCCAAATAAAGCAAAACCTCAATTACTGTGGCATAGACATAGACAGATGAGACACAGGGGCAGAAGAGAGATCAGTCTGGAATGGGGCTTTGAACAGAAGCTTCAAGTAGATTGCAGTACAAACAGGGAGGAACAAAAAACAGTGGTAGCAAATACATCAGGGCAGCAAGAGATTATCTTTATGGGCACATGATGTGGAAGGAATTGCCAGTCATGCATCTTTCTTATCAGCCACACTTGCACACGTTTATAAAATCTTGCCATCATAGTGTCACCTGTGAACTCAAAGGACAGTTTTCTCAACTGATTATATTTTTTGCATACCTACTGTCTGCTGGGCCTTCTACAAAGCACTTTGGAGAGCACAGTAGAAGCAGAAGACTTGGACTCTGCCCTCAAGGATCTTACAGTCTGTGGGTGAAGCCATCCACACATGAGTGGGCACACACAAACTCACGTATATCTCTAAGGGCAGGGCAAGAAGATGAGGGTGATTAAAAGAAGGCTGACATGAGGGAGGGTGCTGTGGTCCGGTGGTGGGAGCTGAAGAAGAATGAGGAAGGAAGAACTGTTATCAATAGTTGAAAAAAGGGAAGTTATTTTAGTTTAGAAAGATACTCTGGTTCTTGTGGATTCCTCATATCTCTATTGCAGCAAGGTCATTGGCAAGATCCTCCTTTAAAAACATAGTGCTAAAAATGGTAGGGCATCAGAAGGTTGGAAGTGGTCATTCTCGTCAAACACAGAGGAACCGAATAAATCCTTTGGCTACGTGATTTTTGGTAGATCTTGCTTGGGCTTGCCAAACATTTGCCCAATACTCTCATTTACCTGTCTTAGGTTGTCTTCTAAGGTAAGTGAGCTCAGTGTTTTGGAAGACATTTCCCTTATTCGTTTGAATTGTCCCATAATGCACCACCCCAATCTCACCACCATCTCCTTTGAGGTCTAGTGGGTCTCTGGGCTTCTTCTGACATGCCATTGGCTCCCCAGAGCATTTGCTGAAAGCCTTGCAGAGAATTTGAAGTTTGTTTTATGATGTTCCATTTTTGACCTCCCAAATGAACTCTCATTTAATATGTTTACCAATTTGAAAAAATAATATTTTCTTGTTAGCATTTAGGACCAGAGCTTTTTCAGAATAACAACATCTTGGATTTGCATAACAACTTTCTTCCAAAGAGCTCAAGAAGCGATTATCTCCTTTGTGCATCTGTTATCTCATTTGTGCTCACAACATATCCTGATGAGACAGGGAGAGGCAGAATTTATTACTATTTCTATTTTACACATGTTGAAATGGAAACACAGAGGCCCAGAGATGCTAAATAACTTGCCTAAGATTCCAGAGAAAATCAATGGTTTAGCCAGGTCTAGAACTCAGGTCTTTTGAGTTTCCAAGAATGGCCCTTGAAGTGCGCAAAAAGTGTACCTCCCCTGCCCCCACTCCAATACACACACACACCTACCCCCCACCCCCTCCTCCCATCTCCTACTAAGTATTGTGGTTAAAGGAGTACCAATAGTAGTATCTATTGAGCACCCACTTGGCAGGGTGCCCTGTACTAGGTGCTGGAGAAGTACAGGATAAAGAATTGACACATTTCCTGCCCACAAGAATCTTATACTCTAATGGAGGGCACAGATATAAACATTTTCACAACTAGAGAGTCAAAATAAATCATTGAATGAGCAAATATACTTGAGTGCAATAAATAGCACTGACTGGTATTTAGACGAATACCCACTCCTTACCATTGGCTTTAAAGTACTCAATCAACTTGCCCTCTCCTGATTTCCTTCTACAATCCAGCACACTCACTTAGCTCCTCTAACTCCAACCTTCTCACTGCACCTCCATCTCATCTATCTCACCGCCTATCCCTCACCCACATCCTGCCTCTGGCCTGGAACTCCCTCCCCCTTCATATCCGATAGGCCACCACTCTCCCCACCTTAAAAGCCTTATTTAAAATCACGTCTCCTCCAAGAGGCCTTCCCCGACTATGCCCTCATTTCCCATTTTCCCTCTCCCTTATGCGTCACCCTTGCACTTGGATTTGTGCCCGTTATTCACCCCACCCTCAGCCCCACAGCACTTAGGTACATATCCATAATTTGTTTTAGTGTTTGTCTCCCCATCTAGACTGTGATCTCCTTATAACCAAATCTGTTATATTGTACTGTTCCAAGCTCTTAGAAATGGTGCTCTGCATAGAGTAAGTGTTCAATTAAAATAACTGATTGATCGAAATGAGTTAATAAATACTAGAGTTGGCAGATGGCTTAACCCGGCTTAGGTGACTGGAAAAATTAAACAGAGGAAGCTTGTTGGAGGAGGTGGGATTTGGGGAGGGCTTTGACTGTGACTCTATTGGATTTGGGAGAAGAAGGGAGCTCCGGGCCGAGGGAAGAGCATGAGCAAGGGGACGGAGGCGGGAGAGTCAAGACTGAGGTAGAGCTGGTAGCTTGGCTTGGGTGGAGCCAAGAGAGCAAGTTAGGGAATAGTAGGTGAAGAGAGCAAATAGGCAACGCAGGGTGAGTTGCAGAAGAGCCTTGAAGCTGATGGTAAGGATTTTATGCTTGATGCGGCAGGACAGGGGAAGCCAGCAGAGGAGAGATGTAGACCAAGTGACTCTTTAGAAAAATGGTCCGTGCAGCACTGTGCAGCAGTGCAGCAGAGGCTGGAGGCTGGGAGACCAGGGAGGATGCTGTTGTAATAGTCTAGCCATGATATGACCCGAGCGTGTACCAGTGTGGTGACAGTTTGGGGGGAGAAGAAGGGGATCCTGAAGATGTTGTTCAGGAAGAACCAGCAGGATTTGGCAGGAGACTGAGGTGAGAATTGAAATGTAGCTAGGAGTTGAGGATGGAACGGTGATTATGGCTTTCTGGGACTGGGAGGATGGTGATGTTGTTGACTGAGATGGGAAAGTTAGGGAGTGGAGTGGGTTTAAGGGGAGAAGATGAAGAGTTGCTCTTGAGGTGTTGGTGGAGCATCCAAGTGGAGATGTCTTAGAAGCAAGAGGAGATTCAGATTGCAGATCAAACGAGAAGTCAGGGCTAAAGAGAGAGATTTGGGAATCCCCCAAAGAGGTGGTAGCTGAGCTACGTGAACAGATTAGCTCCCCAAGAAAGGGGAACTCTTACTCTCCTCCAAGTATAGTCTCATCTCCCAGGACAGAGATTTAGGGAACACCCCCAGTAAGATGATGAGAAGCTGAGGAGGAGCCAGGGAACAAAACTGAGAAGGAGCAGTCAGAGAGGTCAAAGGAGAACCAGGTTAGTACTGTGCTTGCAAAACAAAGACCCAATAGTGTTCTTAGAGGAGGGAGTGGTCCGAAGGGTCAAAAGCAGCTGAGAGGTCTAAGAAGATCAGAGTGGAGGAGAGTCCTTTGGACTCCACTATAAAGGAAATCATTGGTGCCCTTTGGTGGAGGGAGAAAATCGAAATCCTGACTGTTGAGGGTTGAGAAGGGACCTGCTAAAGAGGAACTTAAAACAGAAGCAGGGAAATGGGACTATACTTGGAGGGACCCAAGGGATTGAGAGAAGGCTTTTTTTTGAGCGGTGGACACTTGAACATGTTTGAGAGCAGAGGGGAAGGAGCTTTTGGAGAGCAAGAGGTTGAAAATGGAAATGAGGGAGGGGAGGAGAGAGAAAGAGCAGCAAAGTCAACATTGTAATTAACTAGAACTGTATTTGCTCTTTCGATGTGGAGATGGTGCTACTGATTCTGAGATCCACACATGTGAACTTGACTGAAGAATCCACTCTACACCACCGGCAGACAGTTCTCTTCTTCCTGTCTCCCCACGGTCCTGAACCTGAACACATCACCCCACACTTACCAGGGCAGTGGTGGGCTAAAATAACTGCCAGGAAGGGGAGGGTACATGTGAAACCACATGGTGAGCTTTGGCTTCATCGGGGGTCACTGAATACCAATTTGCCGGCCCGTGACTTGTCTAAGACCGACCTTGTGAATCCCACTTCGGCTCTCTCTACTAGATTTTCACTGGCACTCATCAGTGTATTTAGAGCCACTCATTTCCTCTGAATGTGGACATCAGTGAAAACGAAGGAATATCAATTAGTGATCTTTATTGAGTGCTTACTGCGTGCAGAGCACCATACTAAGTGCTTGGGTGAGTACAGTGTAACAGAATTTATAGACATGTTTCCCGCAAACAACAAGCTTACGGTCAACAGAAAGGTCTGCACAGGGCAAAACTAAAGGCAGGTTTCAAAAATGTCATGGATTCCACCTGTGACATAAAGGCATTGTTGGTACTTGACTCATTGCCAGCAAACATTTTGGGGATTTACTTGTAGTACTTTCTGTTGCAATTCAGCATGGAAGACCAGAAAAAAAAGGTTGAGTTTGTGGAAACAATACTGTTTCCAGGATATTGCTGCTTCAAATGGGTGGAACCCTATCAAATGATCATGCGGTAAATGACAACCTGCGCTCCTTCCTCCCAAATCCGAATGGGAAAGGACAGTGGTTTGCCCAGTCCCTCCTGCCTCAGTGTAAAGTTGTTTTCCATTATTATTATTTTTTTTAGTTTCTCTTTTAGGATTTTTCCTTTGGGGGGGTGGCAGTTCTGTGAGGGAAATCCCCAAGAAGAAATTTTTAAATTTAGAAAAGAAAAGGAAAAAGAAAAAGAAAAAAAAGCCACAGAGCCACTATTCTCCTGCCTCTCCATTCTGAGTTTGCCACTACCATAGAATGATCATGAGACAGTTCTCTGGTCTCTGCCAATAATTGGTCACAGCTTCTATTTGGACTCCTTGATCGGCCCAGGAATCCACCCAATCACATTGCCATTACGTTTGCATGGGCTCCTGTGCCCCCATTCTATCTGGCCACCTGCCTAAACTGGACTCTGGAGGCCATTTTGACATCCTGAAAAGTAGCATGGGGCAGGGAAGGGATGAGGCTGGGAGGAACAAAACCCTGAAATTCTCTTGCTGGGGCTCCTGGGACCACTCAGAAGAGGGATTAGGAGCACACGACTCTAAAAAGATGGGTCTTGTCTGTCTGGGCTAATTCTCACTTATGTGAGGTAAGTACTTAGTCTGAGACTTATCCTGTGCATATTTAGAACAGAAATAGATTTTGGGAAAAATTATTTTCAAAAATACTCTGGAGCAGGACCTGACCCCTGATTCAGTTTCCCTTGTTCATGCTGTATTCTGCTGGAAAAATAAATGATGATTATTCCAGAATCTTGATCAATAAATAACTCAGTATTCAACACTCAGTAAAGTGGTCTGCACACAGTAAGCACCCAAGAAATTTCTTGAGTGCTTGCTCTTTGCAGACCACTGTACTAAGTGTTTGGGGGAGTACAGTATAACAGATACATTTCCTGATGGATTGATGATACAGGATCTGAACACTCCTTCAGTAACGACCAAACAGATCTACATTTCCTCCTGTTCTAGGTCCCTACCCTCACTCTACTTCTTGTGCAAGCCCTGTCTTGTCAAGTTACCATCTGCACAACTTCATGCTGAAGGTCCTTTCATTTCTTGACTTAACCCACCACTGCTGAAAGCATTTGGCTTTCACCAGCCTCTGAGAGCACACGCATGAAGGGTTCCTGGTTCTGTGCTAGGCACGGTATAATGCAAATGAAACAGACACAGTGTTTGCCCTCTATGGATTTACATGCCTACAAATTTCAGATCAGAATGCAAATGACCTTTTAGGTTTGAAAATTCAAACTGTAATTTTACTGTGCCATTTTTCCAGGTGGACCCACAGTAATCTTCATTCAAGTGAAGGTCTTTGGGAATCAGCTGTCAATCCTCTCTTGAAAGAAACCGAGACTACTATGTACTGGAGCAACACGAGTAGTTTGAAGATTTAGAAAACGTCCTACTTTATTAGAAGACAGTGCTAGGGTTCTTTCGGGTCCAATTTATACCTTTTGTTTTTGGCCATAATGGAATATTTCTTTGGATGTTTCTCCGAATGTCTTCATACTTCCTGACTTTCTGTTCTTTTTTTAAAAAAAAAACATTGGCAATCAAGGTTATTCTTTGTAGATGGGTGAGTAGCTTTCTTTTTAAAGTTAATGAAGATTAGAAAGAAAGAAAAGACAGTTGGCTACTTTATAGCCTGGATTCATCCCATTGCAAGTCATATCAGTGAGGTCACTCAAAAAAGCTATCTGAGAGCTCAGGACAGTAGGGCCTCAGGCTTCACTTTGGGAGCACAGGAATGTGAGGGCAAAGGGTGACATGATTTCTTATTCATTTGGGCTCAACCTGGACAGCCAACACTTGAAAATGAGGGCAGGACTAAAAAAGGCTTTCTCATCCCGGGGGTCTCAGGAATCTCTGGACCAGGACAACAGCCCCAGCAGAACACCTGTTCCCTGGCCTCATCAGAACAAAAAATTAAAGAAAAAAAGAGTTGCTGGCTTGCTGTCTTCATGGGACTTGACTACTCCTGAAATAAGCAAGCAAAGTTGAGTTTCCACTTCTGAGGGAACTTACATACCTGCCAAATAATCACCAGCTTGAGAAGTTCAGGGCCAGAATTCTCCCGTGGGGTTAGGTAGGGGCTTTCCTGTTTCTTGGTAAACAGCACTGACTTCTTCATTTCATGCAGTGTCAAGTCTTCTCTACAGCTGCCCTCGTTGGAAAATCCCTCTGAGCCTCATCAGTTCATGACTGAAGAGGCAGGAAACCATGACACGCAAGAGAGCAAGACAGCTAGCTTGTGGGGTTTAGTCTCAATGTGGGGAGAAAATGGTGAAAGATTGAATATGAAAAGACCTTTTGTGATTCCCAGGAGTGGTGCAACTTCCTCCGGCTAGCTTTCCTCCCTCGCCCTCATGACTGGGTCTCTCTTTCCATTTTGCCCAGTTTAGATGGCCTTAGGAACAGTCCCCCTGCACAATTACCTGGGGCTTCCAGGGCTTATACTCTGTGAGGAACTTTCACCACTTCTGGGGGACTAGCGGTCCTGGCTGTGGTTCTGGCCTTGCCCCCGGGCTGCACCTCCTTCATCTCAGGCCTTTCCGCTTCCTGCACTGGTCCTCGTTGATCCTCGGCTCAATGGGACCTGTTCTGCAGAGAGCTTCTGGAAGAATTACGAGTTGGACACTCCTATCAAAATGTCCCTCTCCCTGCCCCAACCCCTCATCACCCATGTAGCTCGGCTCTTCTTGGCAATGTCACCCAGAGCCGCCCCTGCTTTCCAGCTAGGAAGGGCTGGGTGGGGCCCCCGGGACTTGTCAAAACTCAGACTCCTGTAATCAGCCAGTGGGGTCATTGTTGAGCAACGTGAGGTAAAACCTCCCTTCACCCTAAGGGGCTTAGGGTGCTGCCTCCAATGCTCTCCCAATCAAGAGAAGAAGAAACATGGTCTTGAACCCTGGTCTCTCTCCTGACCATGAACTGAGCTACCACTAAGACTTCTGGGGTAGCGCTTGCTGACCAGCAGATGAAGAGGTTTGCCTTTTAAAACTTGTGCAATACCCTCAGAAGAATAGCTCTGTGGACTTTTGAGTTCCTCCGTGACCTGCCGAAGGTTGCCAATAATCCGGAGGAGACAGATACACAGGAATTAGAGACAAAGGCTAAAGACCCAGCCACTGTGAACCTGCCTTATGCTGGTGATGAAATCTCTCGTGCTGCTAAGGATGTTGAAAATAGACTGTTACGTGGAGGGCAGGCCATAGTTCCAGTAAGTTGTAAGGGGCCGTCAGGGGAATCACAATGATGGTTATCAGTAAGCAGTGGATTTCCTTTTCCTCCCTGGGCTGAAACAACCCTCTACATGAGAGGACTCTTTGAGCAGGCCCATTCAGATTTCACGCTCAGAATCAAGTTACGGTAAAACCTCTCCAGGTACTATCCTGAGGCAGTTTGCTGCTCCTCCTTCGGCCCTAGTCTGGGTTGATTTTTGCGGGGTATAAGGCATCTCTGGTTTCCCTTAACAAATGGACCTAAAGCAGAAATGTCTTAAGTGAGCAATCCTTTTCTTTGTGTGAAGAAAACTGAGGCAAGTCTTTTTTTTTAAATCTTAAAAAAAGTCTGCAAAATTTAGGTCCTGTCAAATATCTGCAGGGATCAAACCAGTATGGAATTCTCTCAGACAAGAAAAGACTTCAATGGTGCAGAAATTCTCCATCACCTTCTACATTAATATGACACGTAGTTCTCGGCAAGCCATTGGATAGTAGTGGTAATGGTACTGTGTACTAAGCTCTGGGAGGAAATATACCAGTGGGAATTAGACATGGTTCCTGTTACTCATGGGGCTCACAATCTACACATTTAAGTGAGGAGAAGAGATTGGAGGCAGACGCAACAGGAGCGATGAAACATTAAAAGACAACACAAACAGCCGTAATAGGCTCCCAACCTTGGTGGTGATGGAGGAGTCCGAGAGCACGCGGGAACAAGCCAGGAGATCGCTCTGGAATATACAGACAGCTCTCAATTATCTGTGGTAGTGAGAAACAGGGATCACCTGGATTACTGAAATCCAAAAATAATCCAAACCTTTTATTTTAGCCAATATTTTCAACCACCTGCTCCACTTAATTTTCTACCAGAACTGTTACCAAAATAGCATAGCAAAATAAAAGAGGTTACCATGGACCAAGATTCAATGTTCAGGAGTCAATTATTCAATGAGTCCAGTTGATTATCCATCTTGTGGATATTTAAAGCCACTGGTCCTCCTCCATCCTCCAACTTCATTATTAATTTCATTGATTGCTGGTACCTAGCAAAGGATGAGGGGGTGAAACATACACCAATCCATTTTAAATCTTGTTAGCATTTCCAATAAAAATTTAGTGAGGAGGAAATTGAAATTAGTGGCTAAAATGAACTTTTTGGATTACCTGTGGATTTAAATTTTCGGTGCTCTTCTCACTTCCTTCACCAAACATATCACTACCAGGGTAATGTGGAAATTTGTATTTTCAAATAGTGACCCTCTCAAGAAAGATATGTGATTTGTTTTATGAGCCACCCCATCAGTGGCTTGGTGGATATTTGTGGCCAAGGGTCAGGTTTCGTGAACAGGGTTTCCACTTAGGCACTCTGAGCGGGCGGGGAAGCGAGGGGTTCACCTGTTCACCCCAGGGTTCACACTTTTGCTCCACACCCACCCTCGTCAGGTTTTTTTTTGGGGGGGGGGAGACTATTTTCAGGAAAAAAAAAAACTCTGCTTTTCATTGAATATTAAGCAGGGGAGGAGGTGTGAAGTCATCTTACCTAATGCTACTGCCACTGCGTGGTTCCAACCCTCAAGGAGCAAGACCTGAGCTCTGACACCCCAAGGGTGAGTAGTTTCCAAGTCCCTGCCTTTCCATCTTGGCACACAGATCTGCCAAGAGCTCTGTGGAGGGGCAAGAGGGAAAGAAAATGGTGGGAGAAGGGAAAGAGTGGAGCTCTACGGTGCGTACCCCCTGCCTCTCCCATCACTGTAGACAACACGACTATCCTCCCTGTCTCACAAGCCTGTAACTTTGGTGTTATGCTCAATTTATCTATCTCATTCAAACCACGCATTCAATCTGTCGTGAAATCCTGTCATTTCTACCCTCACAACAGCACAAAAATCCTCCTTTCCTCTCCAAATAAATACTACTATGCTGGTCTAAGCACATATCATATCCCATCTTGACTACTGCATCAGCCTCCTCACTGCCTCCTGTCTCTCCAGTATTTACTTCACATTGCCACCCAGAACATTTTTCTAAAAAACATTCAATCCACGTCTCCCCACTCCTCAAGAACCTCCAGTGGTTGCTTCTACATCAAACAGAAACTCCTTACCACTGGCTTTAAATCACTCGATTGGCTCATCCCCTTTTACCTTATTTCACTGACTTCCTACCATAACCCAAGTCCATAGACATCACTCCCGTAATGCCAGCTTACTCACTGTACCTTGATCTCATCTATCTCACCGCTGACCTCTTGCCCAGGTCCTCCCTCTGGTCCAGAATTCCCTCTCCCTTCATATCCAACAGATGACCACTCTCTCCACCTTCAAAACCTTATTAAAATCACATTCCCTCCAAGAGGCCTTCCCTGACTGAGCCCTCATTTCCCCTACTCCCTCTCCCTTCTGCATCACCCTTGCACTTGGAACTCTACTTTTAAACGCTTGATATTAATAATGATGTTATTCATTAAGCCCTTACTATGTGTCGAGTACTGTTCTAAGCACTGGGATAGATAGAAGTTAGTCAGGTCAGATCCAATCCGTAACCCACATGGGGCTCACAGTCTAAGTAGGAGGGAGAAGCGGTATAGAATCCCCATTTTACAGTTGAGGAAACCAAGGCACAGGGAAGTTACATGCCTTGCCCAAGTTCACCCAGCAGGTAAGTGGCAGAGATGGGATTAGAATCCAGGTCCTCTGACTCCCAGGCCTGTGCCCTTTCCACTGGGCCAAGCTGTTTCCCAGCCCCACAGCACTAATGTGCATACCTGTAGTTTATTTATTTATATTGCTGCCTGTCCCCCCACTTCTTGTGGGCAGAGAACATGTTTCCCAACTCTGGTATACTAGAAGCACTCAGTACAGTGCTCCAAACAAGATGAATGCTCAATAAATGTAAGTGATTGACTGTAAGCTCGTTGTGGGCAGGGAATGTGTCTCTTTATTGTGATATTGTACTCTCCCAAGCACGAGTACAGTGCTCCATGCACAGTAAGTGCTCAATAAAATATGACTGAATGAATGACTCATTGATGAGCACTGTACTAAGCACTTGGAAGAGTACAGTATAATACAGTTGGTAGTCATGTTCTCTGACCACAGGGAGCTTACAGTCTACAGGGGGAGACAGAGATTCAAATAAATTACACATATGTACATAAATGCTGTGGGACTGATATTGGAAGAGATGTAATTTTAATGCGGTTTTAAAGGTGGGGAGAGTGGTGATCTGTCAGATATGAAAGGGAAGGGAGTTCTAGGCCAGAGGGAGAACATGGGTGAGGTGTCGGTGGCAAGATAGACAAGATCGAGGTACAACAAATAGTTTGGCATCAGAGGGGCAAAGTGAGTGTGCTGGATTTTAGTAGGAAATCAGTGAGGTAGATTGATTGATTCATGATTACTGAGAAAGGAACCAGTTTGGACAGGGTGAGAGAAGTGTGTGAGGGGGTAGATGGAATGGCAGTTAAGAAGGTGGAGGTAGAGATCAGGGCAAATGTTTTTCCACAGTTAAAACCATTCAGAAGCCTGCCCCAAAGAGGTCTGGAAATACAAATAGATAAAAATGCATGGCCCAAATCCTTAGGAGAATTGTAGTCCTTTCCCCAGCATGGCTTTCTACAGTCACTGTGTCAAGTTTCCCATTGCTACTACTTTTTCCTTCCTCGCCCCTCCTACTCTGGTGGAATTTCTTTTGGATTTACTACCTATCGCTGCTTCTTTTATTGTCTGATTTCCTCCTCCTCTTGTCATGGCTCTCTTTCAACCTCCCTCATTCGTCTCCTACTTTGTGACTGAGAGATGCAGGGAGTTTGCATTTTCCTTTCCCTCTTTTTCACCTTGGATTCTGATTTAAGGAATATGGTAAATTAAACACCTTCTCTCTCACAGGAACAAAAGTCAGGTCAAAAATCACTGGGAAGCAATTCTGAAGTACCCGTCTGTTAGGCCAAAACAAATGTCAAAAATATAAGCCAAGGCGAGATAAGGATAATGTAATGAGAAACCTGTTCAAGACCCATGAAAGCAATAATCCTGGGCTCCAATCCTAAGAAACGAGCACGGGTGTCTTGGCCCCTAGCTCGAACTCTCTGTTCCTTCCTGTCTTAGACTCTGTCACCAATAGGGTTGACTTAAAGAACCAGGAAACATACAGAAGTACAGGGGAAAGACGAATGGAGAGAAGAGTTCTTTTTCCATTCTGAAGCATCAGATTTTAGGGAACTGTCTTAAAACTGGGACTGTCTTTATATCAGAGCAATACAGAACGGACCATTGCAGTTACCATTTTCAAATGAGATCCATTTAAAGCCACATTGCATGAAATGAGACTGATTTTTTACTGGGCCTCCCTGCAAAAGACTAACCTTACTAAGGATTAAGCTGTCTAGAATAGAAATAAAAACTAAATCTTCTCTAAGCTTCACAGATACACCATTAGCATCATATATAGTCTCAGACCAAATTGCAAAGAGCAGCAATATGACAATCTAATCCAAGCACATCTGGAACCTCGATCAGGGTCATGAGTAATATTTCAGACCTCTCCGCTGAGGTATCAGTCAGCGCTTTGAAGTTGGAATGTGCCTTTTCTTGTCTCGGTTTGGCATAGCACCAAAGCTAACAAGAAATGAGTCCGTGAACTAGGGTAAAACAGATAGTGGCAAGATCTCCAACCATGATATATAGCAAAATCTATTCCTAAAGCAAAGGCATGCAACAGACTAAGTTACATTGCCTAAGGAGCATTATTATTTCAGTCCTCCATCTGTTCAGGTGGCTTGAAATGCCTCATAAGGAAAGTTTTTTCTGCTACTTGCCCTCTACATAGAGTAGTCTACAGTGCACAGCAGTGTGACGATATGTCATAGGATGGGTACAGTGTCAGGGAGTAAGGTCTTTCTTTGGATTTGAGACTGGAGAGATCAGTGATTGAAGCTAATTTACAATCAAGCCTCAGTTGTTTTCTTTGTGGCTTATCCATGACAAATTTTCAAGTTGTCAACTCCCGCGAGCCCTAGGACTCTTTACATTATGGCACCGGCAGGCAGCAAAAGTCGCATTTTTCCAGGATAAAATGCTCTGGGGTCCGCTCCCATCAAACTCAGGAAAGTCCCAGAGGCCCAACAGGAGCTCAAGCCACCCTTCCATTTTGAATGCTCCGTTGTGTTTTTAAGAACTCCTCCATTAGTGTTGATAGTTGAGGATTCACCATTGAAATCCAATGTTTTCTATATTGCATTGGAACATTACAGTTTTTTTTATGGTATCTGTTAAGCACTTACTCTGTGTCAGGCACTGGACTGAGCGCTGGGGTAGATGCAAACTAATCAGGTTGGACACAGTCCATGTCCCACATGGGGCTCACTGTCTTAATCCCCATTTTCCAGATGAGGTAACTGAGGCACAGAGAAGTTAAGTGACTTGCCCAGGGTCATACAGCAGACAGATGGCCGAGCTGGGATTAGAACCCAGGTCCTTCTGATTCCCAGGCCTGTGCTCTATCTACTAAACCACGCTGCTTCTCCAAGTGAGAATCATTTCTAAACAATAAGTTAAAAGCAAAAGTCCCTCTTTCCCAAGACAAAAGGTGCAAACCTGTTTCTCCTGTCCAGGAAACACGACAAGAATGAGTCTAAATCCAACAATGCCTGAGTGGTCAACACATCTCAAGGAAGAGTCAAAGGAGTGAAAATATTGACAGGGATACCTCACAAGATGAACAGCTCTGAAACCAGATCTCTAGCAGAGCACTAGGGCACTAGTGAGGCAAGTTCACTAAAGGTAACATTGCTTATTCTAAAATTCGAGAATCTGCAGCATTGTTTTTCAGGAAAGTTCCTTCAGTAGCCTAGAGTGAGGAATCTAGGAGGTTCAACCAGACCCTGGACCTGGAGCATCTCTTCACCTCCACCACCACCATCACAATATGTCCAAGAAAAAGTTGGGGCATAGGAATCACTTCTGTCCCCCCACTTCCTGCACCAAGAAAAACTAGTCACAAACTTAAAATGTTGACTAAACCCATCCATTTAGGTCCACACCTCTATAATAGAAAGAGCTAAAATTTCAACTGTATTTCAGTCATATTGGTCTCAGTTAAAATACAGGGTCTCCCAGGTAGCCAAGCTGAGAGAAGAAATAACATCCCTGACCCCTCTCTTACTTTAAAAAAAAAAAAAGACTCATGACAGGGATAAAGAAGGTGAAAATCTGGAGGGTGAAACCTCTGGACACAGTTACTATTTCTTTCTACAGCGAAATGAAGAGAGTAGAAGCAGCAATTGAATGGTTCAGTCTAGTGCTGGTAGCCTGGAACATGTCTAGGCAAGGCACTCCCTATTTGAATACCTCTTTTATACTAGGACACAGTTCGGGGAGCTTCCAACGCCTGCATTTGTAAACACCAAGCACGCAGCTACACGTTGTGAGAGCGAAATGGAAGCAGAGAAGAAAGGGATTGCTCAGCCTCTTCTCTTCTTCCTCCTCTGACCATGTCTGTGTCTCACCTGCCTTAAACGAGGGGGGAAAGAACAGATTCTGGACAACCAGGTCCAATGGCTTCCCTCTGGAGAGGCGAAGAATGAAGAAGATCCCTACTTCAAATTCTTCAAAAGTCACTGCATGTGCTCCTATTCTGCTAATTTCCGAATGGCACCATAATCCACCATATCACAAGACACAAGTAATCCCCACGAGATGAGCTTGTAACCTCTAAACCAAATTTGAGATGCTTACCCAGCCTAATAACGTTCAGTTATGGTAGCAGGCCAAACAGATGGCTACGGGATAAATATCAGGGGTGAGGAGGGGGTCTCAATTACTTCAGTCTTGTTTTGGATACTAATATATCAGGAGGGCTTTAGGTTGGTTTCTCTTGCCGCTTTAATGGTGTTTTCTATAGAAATATTCTGGAACAGCTTTGATTAGACTCTTCTTTCACTCCCCAAAATAGGAAGCAATGAGCTTAACCAGCCCTGATCGGAGCAGAAATCTAGCTGGATTTCACAGGAAACCAGGATCCGGGAACCTTTATTTTTAGATCTGGTTCCTTTTATAAGGGAATAAGTGATCCCTCATGTGGCATGGGAGGAAATGAAATCCATTCTTTCTTTTTTTTCCCTTCTTTTCTTTTTTCTTCTCTTTTTTCCCTTTCCTTTCCTTTTTTTCCTTTCCTTTTTTTCTTATTTTCCGTCTTTTCTTTCCTTTCTTGTGCTTTCTTTTCTTTTTTCTCTTCTTTTCTTTTTTTTCTTTTCTTTCTATCAGACCCCTAGTCCTGATCTCGATAAATTCAGCCCCACCATCCAACAGGCGGCACACATACTTTTCCCTTGGTATCTGGGACCCTAGCCACTCTGGACCTCAGTGTCCCCATCTCCAAAACAGAGTCACCCTTGGGACCAGCTGAAAGTGTTGTGATGAGTTGCCAGTTCACTTTTCAATTTGAAAATAGAAAAACCTTATTTAATCAGCTCCAAACTGCCTTAATCCACTGTCCCCCCTCTACCTTTCAATTTCCTTCCCACTGGACTTTCTAATGTCATCCCATATTTCTTAGTGGGCTTCAAGGAGTTTGGTTGACAAGCCCTATTTATGGGTCGAAATGCTGCTGAAAGACTTGCTGTCGTGTTATCCCAAGGCTGTGCCAAGCCCTGCCTGGGGATCGGGTTTCTACTGAAAGGGTGCCAGGCACGTCTGCTTCCAGGAACCAGCAGCCGTATTTAGCCTCAGGCTGCACATGAAAGCCTGCAGTCGGAAACGTGACATTGTGTCAACATTTGAGGCAGGTCAGAGCTGGGTGAGACCATCAAAACAAGCCAAGGGAACTCAACACACCCTGTCTGAACAGTATGAGATCAGAAGCGTTGAGCAAGCCACCGCACTCACAGACTGATCCTGTTTAGTTGCAGCGTTCCCTTGACTCCTGGGAGGTTTTCTTTAGTCATTGCCAGGGTCTTTTTTTCTTTTCTAATCTCCCCATTGTAAGAAGCAGTCGAGCATGAATGTTGTAGCAACATTTCATGGAAACAAAGGGAATAAAGTACTTAATATTTGCAAGGTGTTGGCTATTGTTTAGGAGCTAACCCATACTACCCCCATCAGGCCAGTAGGAGTTGGTCATTCTCACATTCATTTTCCCGGGAGCCGTCCAAAGCCCACAGAGGTCATGTAACTTGCCTCCACGTACCTGGTCATACAGCAGCAGAGCTAGCATCACACTATAGATCTTCAGAGACCCATCCTTTGCTTAACCCCACAGAGCCATAGGGGTCACAAGAGTCATTTCATGGGTACATTTCCAAGGCAAATCATATCATCGAGGCACCCTGTATCTTGCCTAACAAGGAGAACAATTTATACTGGAAAAACTTCTTCCTATATTTTGTATTTTTACTTTAAGATGCACACACACACACACACACACACACCCCTCCGCCCCCCCCCCCCCCAGGATGCAATTCACCTCAACCATTAATTTCCATCAGTATTTTCTATGAGATAGTGATTTCTTTCAGAATATATTTCCGGTTCTATTGCACTGAGCCAAACCTGAATTTCTTGCACAGGTTCATCAGTACTCTGTAGAGGAAATAGGGAAGGTGATATTGGAAGGAAATAGTCATTACCGGTGCCTAGCAGTTGGTGTATTTTCCGAGCATTGGCTCACAAAGGCCGCTTTCCTTGCTTGGGATGTGACCTAGGAAAGTGCTTACTTTGGCAGGAGGCTTCATAAGCTGAACCGTGGCAACCAGAACACTGATGATCACCGTCTTGGAAAATATTTAGGGTTTTCTGATGGTTGGTGTGGCCTGAGATGCTGAAAGTCCAGACAAAAGAATGTTCCCCAGAACCGGGTTTTAAAACATTGTGGTCGCAGAAATTCGCATTACAGTCACTGAGCCAGTTTACTAAACGTACTTTCTTCATATCTCAAAAAAACAGAGCATGAGATTAAAGTACACCGATAGACCAGAGGTGTCCACCGTTGCTTCTGATCGCGGGGGCAGAAAAAATGTGAAGAGGTTTGGGGAAAGGAGGAATGGGCAGAATGGGACTTCTGAGACGCAAGAAGTTTTAGAAGAGCTAAAAGATTAGAAAGATATGATTTTGGAGGGGGAGGAGAGTGTCTCAGATCTTGGTGGAGACCTGGGATGAAGGGGATTGAGAGTCCAGCACGGAGTCCTGGGTGGCAAACACAGTGGTTTTGCCTCCACTGCAAGAAAATCACGGGGCCAGTGGTCCCTGTCGCTCCCAGGGTGTTGCACCTACACAATATGTATTTACACACTCAGGTTCTGGGTGTTCAGAAAGAATGAGAAAAAAAAAAAAACCCAACCACATAGAATATGTCCTCGTGCAGGGAGAGGAGGGGGATTTAAGAGGTGCATTTTTAGAGATGAGGCTTATAGAGGAAAGACGTAGTCTTCCCATTCTAAATTAATATTTCATAATCAGCTAGTATTTATTAAACCCCTACCGGGTCCACGGCACTGCATTACGTGCCACAGAATAATTTTCGGACTTGGGCCTTCTGGCCGTGCCAATGGACTAAGCAATAACTCACTTTTCCTTGATGTCAGGACAGACAACACAAATGAACAATACTGGCAATAGTTGATTGAAAAATGCTTACCTCTCCGGTCTATTAAACTCTTCCTAGCCGACCACGTGATCCAGACACTGAATTATAGTCTGAGAAGATAATCAGCTACAACCTTTTATTATATAGTTGTGACCTATTGATTAAATGGTAAAAGCAAAAGGAGACACCCTTATCTTCCACAGGAAAAGGATGATTTTTATTAAGTATTTTAAAACGACTACTTAACATTGACTCATAGATAAAAATATGTACAATTTTCCTCCTTCAGTAAGGTTCCAAAATATAAACACTGTACCTCTCCCTAGAGAAAATTATTCTCTTCAAAAACAGGAATACATTCATAGTTCTCACTTTTTGGATCAAGTTATTATACAAATAAACATCTGAAACATTTTACTTTTTAATATATTTATATATATAATATATATTTATAACAGTTTTACAAATAAAGGCAACAACTTTATACCAAAAAAGAAGTTAAAACACAATCTGCAATCAAGCATAGTGCATCTCAATAGCTGGTGCAGTGGTAGATGAACAATTCAGAAAACAATTACTCTGGACACAATATCTTTGAAAAATAAGGAGATAAAATGCTCTTTGTAGTTAAGATAGTCTCTTTAAGCCATTGGACATGACAATTATCACTGCAGAAACAATCTTGTTTTGCTAGGATGAACAGGCCTTGGGGAGCTAAGATTGGTTAATAGGCATTTTAGAAAAAAAAAATGAAACCATGTCCAACTTTGCTTAAATTAGCAGCAGCTCACTACTTTGATTTGTGAATTTATATGCTTCGCAAGTGGAAAAGCTGGCCACTTGGACTCAAGCAGGTCACACAACGTTGCTTTTCAGCTGTTCCAGGCTCGGGACACCTGTGCAGCTGGAGTAACAGAGGGCTACAATGAAGCATAGAAGAGGAGCATGAAGCTCTAAGGATCACCCTTCCCCCCCTCCTCGGCAGTCCAGCTTCTACACGAGACCCCATTTCAGTTCCTCAAATGAATTGACACCCTATAAAGCTTAAGCAGCAGCTATCCTCTTTGTTTTTTGTTTGCTTGAAATTTAGGCAGAGGAGTGGGAGAAACCCGTCTTTAACCTCCCTGAACCAATATTATGTGATGCCAATGACTGTTACTCTGCATCTCTTTAGTGGAGTTAATGCCACTGTTCAAACAGTCCTGCATGGGTGTGATGGGTGGAGTAGCATCAGTTCAGCTACAGCTTTTGGCAGGGAGCCATACTGTGAAAGTCCTCATAAGACGTACCATATTCTTGGATATTCCATGTATTCCTCCCACAGATGCCTGGCTAACTCAATAGTATTTCCTGCTTTTTGAAAAATCCATCTGATAGTTACTCACTTTCTGCACTCTAGGTGGGGATGATAAGCACAGGAGTTTTAGAAACTTCTAAAATGACTAAACTGGATCCATCCTTCATGTCTCTCCTAAGCTTTCTGGCAGTTGGAACAAAGAGGGCTTACATGTCCTACAAATACACGCACACGCACAGACAGACACACCCCACACGCCAACCCTAAACTGTACACTTCGGTTTATTGGAGAAACAAACTGAAACAGTCTCGCTCGACTTGAAACAAATAAGAAGGCGGGTGGGGGGGGGGGAAGGGCGGTCACATCGTGTTTAGTCTTTGGTTTCCAAGTTTAAAGGCGGAATATGCTTCAGCGCTTGCAGCAGAGCTGAGGAGTCGATGGAGGAATGCATTGGCAACGGAGACGGGAGTCTCTGGGGCATCAGCAACGGGGGAGAGATTTTATCTGGGTTCATCAACCCTGTCAGAGCTGCAGCAGAGGTGGAGAGCCCTGGGTACAACACCGGCACCGAGGTGGGGTACCAGCACTTCTCCAACATGGGCAGATAGGCTGTTGCAGAGGGTGGAATCAAATAAAAAGGCAGGCATAATGGAGGCTGGTGAGGGTGAGGACCCAGAAAGGGTGATCCGATCAGATCACTACTGAAATGGGCTTCGTCTTCTGATATTTCCATCCTGGTCCTTTTAGCCGGCGGATCTTCAGATTCTTGTTTGATAGAGTTAATTCTTTCGCCCACGGTACTACATTTACGATCATTATCATGTTTTAAATAGGGTTGATCAACTTTAGAGTCACTTTTCTCCGATTCCCCGCCGTAGCCGCTGTCGGTGTCTGTATCGCTGCCGCTCTGCTCGCCACTTGAATTTGCAAAAGTCCTCTGGATGACGGGCACGCAGTTTTTCCCATGCCCTTCGGGGGCCTTCGTCAGAGAACTGGGCTTTTCTTTGCAGTCCATGATTTTGGTGCCGGAATCTCCTGGCTTTCTGCCGGCTCCACCCTGAAGGACCTCAGAGACCATTCGGTGGAGGTGGTTGACGAGCGGTGAAGATTTCAGATCTCGGCCGTTCTCATGTTTCGCCAGGTACTGCAGCACCTCCCTGGCACAGGTCTGGAAGCCAGAGCGGAACATTTCCTGACCCGCTTCCAGGTTTCTGGACGACAGTTCACCTGAAAAAACACAGGCCAAAGTCAATTGCAGATGGGCTTAAGGGGTCTTTTATTTGCACCGGCCACACACCGTCTCAACCTTCTACAGGATAGTTAACCTTCCCTAATTCAATGCACGTCCACTCTGCCACAGGCACAGTTACTGAGTGGGCAATCATGAAGTATCAGGCCCAGATGAGTAAAGCGAGTTGATGTCCAGTGAGCTCCACATAATGTCATTTTTTAACTACAGAACAACCTGGCCGTCTCTGGGTCCTCACAAAGCCCCAGAAAGATAGATAAGGAAGCATCGCTGTTGCCAGTTTGCAATGGGATAGACTCAGGAAGACTGGTTAAGTGAAGCGCCTCAAATCATCGAGGAACTGGGTAAGTGAGTGGAGACTCAATCCTGGTTTCTAGTCCTGTAGCTAGGGCATTAGACAGTGCCTACAGATGACTAAAGGAAAAGAGCAAAGGAGTGGAGAGAAATTGGCTCATCAACCTTCAGAATGTTATTTGCAAGGGACCTTGCAGCTCCTGCTCTCTGAAAGCCAGTGAAAAGGGGATGATAAATTGTGGATGGTTTAATGAGGCTGGATAACTCGCCGATACGTCTAGTGGCTGTTCAGAGAGCGGCACGAAATACCTGGAAAATACTGGTATACAGTGCTCTGCACACAGTAAGCACTCAATAAATGCCAACGATCGATCACAACGCCAGGCCTGGGTGAGTCCCCCACACGATGACGAGACCTGGAAATCAGTGAAGAGCTATAGCTCTCCTTTATCGTTACGGGGGGCTGGAGCCGGGGTGGAGAAGGCTAAGGAGTCTGATGCAGATAAAGATAAATGTGGTATTGACACTAAACCCAAGCCGAGAACCCTGGGGCCCTAACGGAGAACAAGCGGCATCGAAATATTCCGCCCCCCCCACCCCGGCCGCCCGCCCGACATGTTCCTTCTAACTAGAGTATTACAATTTTCTAAGAAGAATACCCCTCTTTTAAATAGATGATTCCACCTCACAGATCAACGGCTCAAAAGTTGTTAAACGTGGAACGGTCTTAACCACGGATGTTGAAAGAAAAGCTCAGATCCCAAGGGAGGTCGGATACTCACCAGCTTGTAGACCGTTCTGTAAGGCAATTATTTTCTGTTGCTGCTGCTCGATTAGGTTGGTTAGTGCTTTCACATGCTTCAAGGTAAGTTCAAGAACCACTGCCTTTTCCAAATGACCCAAAGTCTGAAATAAAAGGAGTCCGGGTCAGCCATATGACAGATGTAATTGTAATCTAAGGCACCCAGTGAGCGACCGAAAGCGCTAGTACTTTATTTCCAAGTTCTCTCCGTACGATGAGTGCAATCGTCATCTAAGCCTATTGAGATGATCACCGACCACATTTTTCGCACGTATTTTTGAAAGAGAAGTTGGTGATGTTAGAGAGTGGGGGGGGGGGGTATATGGGGCGTAGCAGAATACTTCGAGGAAAGGATTTTATGGCTCTGTTCTGCCGTCCCTGATCAGACCCTGACCTTAACCCAGGGGAATCGGGCCACGAGACTTCTCTGCGGTGGTGTCAGAGAGAAGGGAAGCCTCCCGAAGGCCAGCCAGAAGTGCGTGCCTCTCCTTGCCGTTCCTCCCCCTGCCCGCCCCTCTTTTCTTTAAAAAGTTGCCAGCTCCTTCTTTTTAAAATTCTCGCTTTCTGCGGATCTGGCCGAGGGGAACGCTGCCGTTCTTCCCTGGCGGAAGGTGTCCCCCGAGCCCCCCGCAACGTGACGCGCGTAATAAAGGCTGCAGCGCGGGCGCCACTCATAGACGGATTTGCTCCTCAAACCCCCGAGCGGGCAGGCGGCCCGGTAAGCGATATCGATCGACTGTGGGCAGCAATCTGGCGACCGTTCTAAATGAATCTCCTCAACCCCTATTGCCATCCCTACTCCCGAAACGAAGCGTGCAGAGCACGGAATTGGGCCTGGGCTCCATCCACCCTCCCGATCTACGGGCGAACGGTCAAAAATTCGCCTTGCGGGGTCCCCGGGGAAGCCAACGTAGAAGGGGGACTTAAGGGGCCGACGACGGGGGGCTCCGGGCGAGCGGGCGGGCGACTGCGGGGACGGCCGCAGTCGCCTGCAGGTGGCGCGTTGGGCCACCCCACCGCAGCGCACGCACTAGGAGAGTTCGGAGAGGGGCCAGATTTGCACTTACTGTAAGTTTAAGATGCTCGGGCAAGAGATCTTTCAGCTGGGCGATGCACTCGTTAATGCGATCGCGTCTTTTCTTCTCGATCAGTCGGTGAGGCAGTTTATAGGTCTCCTGGAAGGCAAAAGGAGGCGGTGGGTTAGGCGGGGAGGAAAAAGGATGCTAAACGCCCTCCCCCCCTCGGAGGGGAGAGGGAGAACGGCGTTCGGGAGAGGGACAGCAGCGGAGAGGAGAGGAGAGCGCGGAGCGGTCAGGAGAGGAGAGGAGAGAGGACAACTAGTCGGAGGCTCCAGTCCCGACCCGGGGGCAGCCAGGGAGCTTAAACCGTAACGGAGTACGGTCTCCCTTTCCCCTCCCCAATCAGAGCTGACTGAAATGCTTCCCGCCCGCCCTCCCGGCGAGTCCTCCGGCTCGCTCTTCCTCATGCAGCCCCGGACCCCGCAGAGCGGGCCAACTTTTCATTGAAACTCCGGGGATGGGCAAAGCGCAGGCGGTTCTCACCCGGCAGCGCGGAGTCCCCGGCTGGGGCGGAGTGAGGAGCTCGCCTCGCCTTACCTTGTTATCCTCGCTCCTTTTTAACCCCCTTCTCGGCTTGTACACTTGGTACATATGAGTAAAATCCATCCTGCGAGAAGAGAAATGAAATGGCAGTGAAGCAAGGTGGTCCTAAACCCCAGCGCGAGAGCACACGCGCGGGCAACAGGCGGTGGTTTAAATTATCTAAAGTTGGAGGCGAGTCCGGCGAGGAACGGGGAGGGCGGGGAGGGCGGGGAGGCGCGGGCGGGCGCCGATGCAGTAGCTGCCGGGGGCACCGGAGATCCCCGGGCAATGGCCAGGGGCCGGCTGGCAGCGCAGCGGCGGGGCCCTTACCCTGCCATCTCGCTGGGCTCTAGCCCTGGCAGTTTGGCCAGGCAGGCGGGAGGGGGCTGGGCGCTGGTGATCCTTTCCATGGCAGGCTGATTTCGCTGCAAACTTATTTTTCTCTTTGGCTCACGGATCGGGAGCGGCACCCCCCCGCCAAGATCCGGACCCCCGGGAGTCTCTATGGCGATCGGATCCCCGAGCCCCCTTAATCCACTGGCGTCGAGGAGCGGCGCGGGGTGCGGGCGGGCGGGCGGGGGATCCCTGGCTGCGGCCGGATGGGCGAGGGCTAGATATTTAGTTCGAAGTTGGCATGCCCCTGTCGCTCGCCCTGGCTCTTCTCTGTCCGTCTCTTCGCACAGACTGTCTCTCGGTTCTCTCTGCGCCGTCTGGACCGTGCAAGCCAAGTGAATGAGCTGGTGGAGAGGGAGGGAGCGAGAGAAAGAGGGAGGAAGAAGGGGGTGGAGGTGGTGGTTGGGTGGGGGGGAAGGCTGAACTGAGGAGTAATTGGAAGGCTGCAGGCTGGGTTAAATGTGAGCGAGTGGGCGGATTGGAGCTTCGTGTTCCACCCTGTGACTCCAGGCACGTCTGGTGGCTGCCGGGGAGGGAAGGAGCGACCTGCCCTCCCCTCTCCGCCCTGCTCCCCCCGCCCCCCTCCTCCCCCCTTCTCCCCCCACCTCCATCACATGAGCCTCACGTGTTGGACAACGCTCCAGCTGCCGAAAGAGGCCTCCCCGGGCGCGCGCGCGCTCGCACACATGCACACACCTTCTCACTACTGCGCCCCCGTCCCCCCAGCCCCCCAAGGTGTCTGTGGCTTCTGCTTTCCCCAGACAAGAGGGGGGCTCCCTGGCCCGGGCCGGGAGCCCATGGGGAGAACAGGGAGGGGTGGGCGACGGCGTGGGCGAAGCTGCCCTCGGGAAAAACGGACACCGCCCGTCGCGAAGGGGAGGCGGACAGATCCGCCTGCGTCTGACTCAGCGGGGAGAGGAATATCCCCTCTGCCCAACCCTCTTCCTCCCCCTTGGAGGAACCCGCGCTGGAGAAACTCGGGCAGCCTCCATTCCCCAGAGGGATCGGTTTCTTTCCGTCCTTCTTTCACCCCCCCCCCCCTCCCCCTCGGCCGGCCGTTCCCTCCCCCGGCCAGGCATCGCCCGGCCGGGGGGGGGGGCGGGGCCGGGGGGCGGGGCCGATGTCACCCCATTGAACGGCCCAGCCCGGCTCGCCGAGCGGATGGCCGCGCTCCAGGGTCAAGGGCAGCGGAGGCAGCCAGCCGAACATGCCGGCTGCACCTGACGGCGGAGCGCGGCCTCGCAGCTCCCCGGCAAGCGGGGCGGGGGAGGAGGCGGGGAGGACTGGCGCATACCAGACACCGTCTGCCCTAATGCACCCGGTTGCATCATCCTTTTTTCCCCGTGCTTTTGGCTTCCCTTCCCTCTCCCCCTCTTCCCTTTCCCCCCACCACCCCCGCGGCTGCGGCTGGCAGGGGAGGAAGGGAAGGGGGGGAGGCGACGACGACGAGGGTTGGGGGCAGGAGGGGGGCCGAGCTGCCCTGCCCTCCCCAGCTCCGCCCTGGCCCGGTCCCAGAGGACAGAGGATAGCGTGGCCGCTCGGGGAAGGAAGTCTCCGCTCCCTTCCAGCCGAGGTGTTACACAACACTGGGCGGTGGGTGGAGGCTGCGGGAGCCCGTACGGCTGGCTGGTCACTGGGCCCTGGCCCGTGGGGACTGTTCACCGGCTAAAAGAGGAAGAGGGAGAAAGTCAAGGACCTCGGCCTTCTGTGACCAAAATTGACCCCGGCTCCTCTGCTGAAGCCAGATGGGCGTTTCAACGAGTCCTACTGGTGCAACTTTGGCCCCAGACTGATCCGCATTGGGTGCCCCGACCCCAAACCTACCTCTCACTGACGGCTCCTCCTCTCTCCCGACACCGACCTCTTGTTCATCCTTCGCCTTCGAAAGCCCCACTGCTACCCCCGTAGCTCTTCCCCCAGGTGGTCTTCCCAGCCTAATTTCGATTGAACTGGAGGAAGCGGCGTAACCTAATGGAAAGAACACAGGTCTGGGAGTCGGAGGACCTGGGTTCTAATCCCAGCTCTGCCACTTCCATTCATTCGATCTGTTAGATTGAGGAGTTTACTGTGTGCAGAGCACTGTACTAAGCGCTTGGGGGAGTACAATCTACCAACAGACACATCCCCCGCCCACAACGAGCTTACAGTCTAGAGGGGGAGATGCGGCACCACACACAGCATCACCTGTCTGCTGTGTGACCTTCATCAAATCACTTCATTTCTCTGTGTCTCAGTTTCCTCCTCTGAATCACAGGCACTAAATCCTACTCCCCCCTAGTGAGACCGTGAGCCCCATGTGGGACAGGGACTGTGTCCCACCTGATTATCTTGTATCTACCCTAGCGCTTAGTACAGTGCTTAGCACATAGTAAGCGCTTAATGCCATAATAACGATACTCTCCCAAGCGCTTGGTACCGTGCTTTACACACAGTAACCTCTCAGAAGATGCCATTAATTGATTCTATGAACCTATGTCCTCCACTTGACATTTCAGAACCTCTGTGCCACCTGAGCACTTAAATGCTCACAGCTCCCCATAGCACTTACGGTACATATCTTTATACTCTCTTACTTTCTCCTGTCTGTAATTCATTTCATTGCCTGACTCCCTTGCTAGATTTTCAACTCCTTGAGAGCAGGGTTCATGTCTATTAATTCTATTTGTAGTCTCCCGTGTCCTTAAAGGGGACACGTGAGTGACTGGAATCTTTAAAGATCTGGCTTCCTTGGTGATGGGGTTTTCACAGACATCTCTCCCTTTTCCCCTTCCCTTTTATCTGCCTCCTCCAATCAGTCGGTTACTCGGCCAATAGTATATATTGAGCACTTGCTGGGTGCAGAGCACTGTACCAAGCATTAGAGGGAGTACAATTGAGTTGGTAGGCACAAACTCAGACCTCGAGGAGTTAATAATCTAGGGGTGGAGGTAGGCGTTAAAATAAATAACAGGTAGGAGAAAGCAATATAATGTAAGGATATCTTTGTAAGTGATGGGGTGGGGCGTATTGGGGATATAGATCCAAGGACGTAGGCGATACAGAAGGCAGGGAGAATAGAGTGGGGAGATGAGAGAGTAGTTGGGGAAGGCTTTCTGGAGGAGATATGATTTTAGTAGGGCTTTAAAAATGGTGGTCTTTCAGATATGAAGTGGGGAGGGAGTGAGCAAGGGGTTGGCGGTGGGAGAGACGAGATCGTCGGTGCCGGAGGAGAGAAGTGTGCGATTGGGTTATAGCGCGAGATGATCAAGGTTAGGTAGGAAGGGGGATCCGATCGAATGCCTTAGAGCTGACAGTAAAGCGTTTCTGTTGGCTGCAGAGTTGGATGGGTAGCCATTGGAAGTTTATGAGGAGTGGAGAGATGTACACAGAACGATCTTTAGAAAAAGGATCAGGGCAGCAGAGCGGAGTAGAGACTGGAGCGGGGGAGAGTCTGGAGGCAGGGAGGTCAGCGGGGGGGCTGGAGCGGTAATCAAGGTGGGATAGAGGTTCTTGGTAGGGTGGTAGCAGTTTGGATGAGGAGGAAGGGGTGGATTCTAGATATGTTGTGGAGGCTGAACCGAGAGGAGGTGGCGACTGTCTGAAATATATGGGCTGAATGAGAGAGATGAGTCGAGGAGTCCCACCAAGGTTGCAGGCTTGTGAAACAGGGAGGATGGTGGTTTTGTCAACTGTGATGGGAAAATCAGAGGCAGGAGAGGATATGGGTGGGAAGACAAGCAGTTCTGTTTGGGACAGCATGCCCAGGAAGGTTTTGTTACAAGGATGAATGAAAAATTCCTGATAATATGGCCACTCTCAAATATACCCAACTTTTGAATATTGGGACTGATTATTTGGGCTATGGATCATCCAGGCCCTGTGTTTTGCCTCCTTTTTCCTCCCGCTGCTTGTCTTTTAATCACCTTACTGCTCATTATTAGTACTTCTGCCAAAGGGAGGGCAGGAACAGAGAGGTGAAAGTCCAGTCTGTTCTACATGATAAAGGCTTGATGGGGGAGAATCCATTGAAACCAATGACTAATTGAGGTTTCAGATTTCGTTTCTCCATGCCGCCCTCAGATAACTGTCTTCCAGTGTCCTTCGGTAGGAAGTTAATATCACTCGCCGAATAAAACCTGCCGCTGTGTGCTCAAGATACCCCTTTGGAAAGCTGTACATTGGGAGATGAGAAAAACCAAACCGGTATTGGTGATAGCATTCTCCAGTGCCTTTTCACCTTTCTCTGGTACCCTTCCTTTCTGTGTTGCCATTTTCATGTGGTCTAGGCCAGGTGTTGAACTTGATTATCTAGCTACTCCCTTCTCCTTTTTACTGCTGACAGTCAGAAAATTAGGATCCTTATACTGACCCAATTACATGACAACCTAAGTGAATATTCCTTAAGTTCTCTTTGACTACAAGGGTCAAACTCATTAGCAAGCATGACAAATGCTTCCTTCTTATTTAACTGGTTTGTTGCCTAACTCTAGAAAGTAGCAATCATTCCCTAGAGTTATTCATTCTAGAAAACAAATTTTCATGCTGTCTGAATCAGCTCTTCCTTTTAAAGTATCTAGAACTTCCTTCCCCAGGGAAGATAACTTGCTATTCCTTACTAAAAGAGACTACTGGTTCTACGATAGTTTCTTGTTTGTGTCCAAAACGTGCATTAGTTGCTGACTGAAATGTCCACTACAAGGGCAAAAATCTGTTTTAGTAGAGGTGTTATAAGAATGAAGAGATGTGTATGTGGGATGTCACCAAACTGAACCCTAAAAGGCAGAATGTAAGAAGGATGAGAAGCAGAGTGGCTTGATGGAAAGAGCCCGGGCTTGGGAGTCAGAGGACATGGGTTCTAATCTTGGCTCCACCACTCGTCTGCTGTGTGGCCTTGGGCAAGCCGCTTAACTTCTCTGTGCCTCAGTTACCTCATCTGTAAAATGGGGATTGAGACTGTGAGCCCCGGCAGGACAAACTGATTACCTTGTATCTACCTCAGTGCTCAGAACAGTGCTTGGCACATAGTAAGCGCTTAATAAATACCACAATTATTATTATTATATTATCTAGACTTGTGAGCAGGGAGTGGGTCTACCAATTCCACTGTATTATATTCTCCCAAGCGCTTAGGACAGTGTTCTGCACATAGTAATAAATACCATTGGTCGATTGATTGATCAGACTTTTTACACTGCAAGTCTGAGTTGGCGCATTTTCCATAGCTGGAAACTTAGTACACCCCAAATCTGAAGGAATCAGCAAGTCAGTGAAATTGACCACATTAGAAAGTCTGTGCTAGACGTCTAAATTTTTCTCCAGGATGGCAATTGCTTCTCCACGACTAGAGGGTGTAGGAGACTGGTGGTCTGCCATTTTCCCAACCCTCCCTGCCCCAGGCTCTGCTCATGCACCTGGATCAGCCTAACTCCAGTTCACTTGGCTTCTCTTACGCCAACCTACTGACTGTACCTTGATCTCATTTACTTCGCCAACCCCTCGCCCATGTCCTGCCTCTGGCCTGGAACTCCCTCTCCCTTCATATCCGACAGACCACCACTCTCCCCACCTTCAAAGCCTTATTAAAACCCCTCTCCTCCAAAAGGCTTTCCCCAACTTAAGCCCTCATCTCCCCTACACCCTCTCCCTTCTGCGGCACCCTTGCACGTGGAGTTGTACCCTTTATTCTCTCTACCCTCAGCCCCACAGCACGCATGTACATATCCCTAATTTATTGTAATATCTGTTTCCCCCTCTAGACTGTAAGCTCCATGTGGACAGGTAACAGGTCTACCAAATCAGTCATATTGCACTCTCCCAAGCACTCAGTACAGTGCTCTGCACACTGAAAGTGCTCCATAAACACAACTGACCGACCGATTGATTCTGAACAGACAGTCAAGAATCTGAACTGAACTAAGATTCTGGCTTTCTAGGCTGGGTACTTTCAGCTTGACAGTAAAGCAAATCTTCCAGTCACCACCACCACCAGAACTTTATAACTATGGTCTTGGCTATTTTAAGTACCAGTGAATGTATCACCTAGGGAACCATAGGTAGATACTTCTTCACCTCATCCATTAGGCCTGATAGTTCCAATTTCGGGCTCTTTCAGGCTGGAAGAAGCTAAAAGTGACAACTCATTGAGTTCACAAACCATTCAGGGTTGGATAACAAGGTTAGGAATGACTACGGGTCAGGATGCAGAAAAGGGCAGGAAATTGGCAGCAGAAGTCCGCTAAACAAGAAAGAACCTAGGCATCTCTCAGAAGCGAGGGCGACAACCAAAAGAAACCCTAACAGTCATCAGAGGTTGAACTGGGCACAAAGAATCCTTTTTTTTTTTTTTTGCACATAAATTGCTGATAACAGTTTGGTATGTGGCTTGCGTTTAGTAACAAGAAAATATTTTAAGTCGGGAGCTTCTTCTCTCATTCTGTGCTTGAACAAGGAGAGGGAGGTCTAAGATGGAACAAATTGGGTCAACGTTGCATACAGGCCCAGGGAAACACAATAGAGTTTTTGATTAATCTGGGATCCTTTGGATTTTTTGTTTTACTATTTTGTTAAAAGTTTCTAAAGAATGGAAAATAAAAACTATTCTGGATTAGTACTAGAGTTCTGAAGACAGGATGAGCTTGTTGTGGGCAGGGAACGTGTCTACCAACTTTGTTATATTCTATTCTCATAAGTGCTTGGTACAGTGTTCTGCAGTCAGTCAACTGTATTTAATGAGCATTTACTATGTGCAGAGCACTGTACTAAGCGCTTGGGAGAGTACAATATAATAATATAGCAGACACATTCCCTGCCACAACACGCTTACAGTCTAGAGGGGGCGACAGACATTGATATAAATAAATTAATTACAGATATGTACATAAGTGCTGGGAGGGGGGATGAACAAAGGGAGTAAGTCAAAGCGACACAGAAGGGAGTAGAAGAAAAGGAAAAGAGGGCTTTGTCAGGGAAGGCCTCTTGTAGGAGATGTGCCTTCAATAACACTTTCAAGTGGGGGAGAGTAATTGTCAGATATGAAGAGGGAGGGCGTTCCGGGCCAGAACCAGAACATGGGCGAGAGGTGGGTGGTGAGATAGACAAGATCTAGGTACAGTGAGAAGATTAGCATTAGAGGAGTGAAGTGTGAGGGCTGGGTTGCAGTAAGAGAGTAAGGTGACTGAGTGCTTTAAAGCCAATGGTAAGGAGTTTCTGTTGATGGGGAAGTGGATGGGCAACCCCTGGAGGTTATTGAGGAGTGGGGAAACATGGCCTGGACGTTTTTGTAGAAGAATTATCTGGACCGGAGTGGGGAGAGACAGCAGGGAGGCAGGGAGGTCAGCAAGGAGGCTGATATAGTAATCAGGGTGGGATAGGGTAAATGCTTGGATTAACGTGGCAGCAGTTTGGATGGAGAGAAAAGGGCGGGTTTTAGTGATGTGAAGGTCAAACCGACAGGACTTAGTGATGGATTGAATGAATCTGTGGGTTGAAGGAGAGAGAGGAGTCAAGGATAATGACGAGGTTATGGGCTTGTGAGACAGGAAGGATGGTGGTGCTGTCTACAGTGATGGGAAAGTCAGAGGAAGGACATGGTTTGGGTGGGAAGATAAGGAGTTCTGTTTTAGACATGTTGAGTTTGAGGTGACGATGAGACATCTAAATAGAGATGCCTTGAAAGCAGGAGGAAATATGAGACTGCAGAGAAGGAGAGCGAGACCAGGGCTAGAGATGTAGAGAGTACAGAGTAAATGATGAATAAGTACGAATGATTGATTAAAGGTGATCCCTTGAGATCCCTTCCAGCTCTGATGTTCTATCAGTGGCAAATGGCAGCCCCCATATTTGCTGATGTGGAGATTTAAAACAAAATGTTTTAAACGAAAACCATTCAAAACTGATTTTTCACACAGTGAATTGTACAAACACAGAAAATTTCAAGCTCATTAATATTACAGAATGGCAAGCAAAGCATGTTCCAATCACATAAATGCTGCACCTAAACGCCAAACCTGGGAAGGAACTCAAATGCAGCTCGACCGGTGCCGGCCCAGGCGTATCCAGCTGGGATTGCTTAGTCATGTCACGGGTTGGTTCAGCCACAGAACTCACCCACACAATGCCCCCACCCCCCACCCCCCACCCCCCAGGGCTGTTTGTTGGCAAATAAGAACATTTTTGGAATGTTGGCGCTATTTAAATGCCTTGTAGTTGAAAAAAGTTTAGGAAGAGAATTCAGAAATCTTTTGGTTTGGTGGTGCAATGCTAGCAAGTCCACAGCATTTGCCACTGTATTCTATGATTCTGTTTCCCAATGAAATGTGATTTGACATGTATCAATAACCCCTCTTAGCTGCAGAGATCTGGCCTATGGCCCAACTTCTCTTCCACCTCTATCCATCCCCTTTCCTCCTCCCACTCCAACCGTCTTTCACTGCCACCAATGTCTGCTTGAGCAGCAACAAACCCTAGGACGGGACTGGGGGTGGGGACGGTGCAGGGAGGGGCTGGGTGAGGAATGGAGAAAGACAGTGGGGAAGAGGTGTGTTCGTGGGAATGGTGAATTGCATCTCATCACCCTGAACAGGAACCCCTTCCTTCCTGGCTGCTGCCATAGAAGTTAGAGGCAACAGTGTCTGGATCAGAGGTATGCTGATCAGGGCAGGATCAATGCATAGCTTTAAGGACTGTAGCCTTAGTCTCTGGGATGAGGAAACCCCTGCCTCCCTCCCCACCCCCCTCACCAATCCCACAAAGCAGCCCCCAGCTGCATGAAATACTGCCACAGTCCCCACCCCTGCTGAAGCTGTTTGCAAATGTGGCCAGATGGAGCACACTCCCTCATCTCCCACCCACCGGCCCCCAACCCCTGGTGGAACTCCATCCCCTCCCTGCAACAGTTATGGGACCTAGGCCTGGCCCAGAATCACCTTCTCCTGACATCCAGGGAATGTGTCCGTTTATTGTTGTAGTGTACTCTCCCAAGTGCTTAGTACAGTGCTCTGCATGCAGTAACCGGGCCGGGGGAGAAAACCAGGTGGCCATGCAGAAAGTGGCACAGGAGTTGCTGACGAACCACCTGGCCTCTCCCCCACGCCCCCCCCCCCCGCGTCATGTCCTGGTCGACCCTGCCCCCGGCCGCCGGCCCCCTTGCTCATTCTCAGCAAGAAACCCCATCCTGAGCTGGCTAGCCTCGTCACTGCCGCCATCCACATGCTATTGGATGAGGAGGGACAGAGGAAGCTGGAAGAGCTGGCCAGAGAACCCAGTATTGGGAGGGCTCTCAAGAGTGGCTGCTTCCCTTCAGGAGCTGTTCCAGTGGTCCCTTGGTTACCCCGTGCCCTAGCCATCACGCGCCTGGCAGCACCACATGGGGTCCTGTTGGCCGGGCCCCTGAACTGTTCAGCCTGGCCTGGGGTTGTGGATAGCTCAATCAATCAATCAATCAATCATTGGTATTTACCGAGTGCTTACTGTGCAGAGAGCACTGTACTAAGTGTTTGGGGGAGTACGCTATAACAGAGTTGGTAGATACGCTCCCTGCCCACAACAAGTTTACAGTCTAGAGGAATTCCTGGGTACTTCAGGGGTCATTGGTTACTGCTTTCAAGTTGTAGTTGTTCTTCCTCCTCCTCTCCTCCTCCTCCTCTCCCTCCCCCTTTCCTCCCCACCTTATCTTCTGCCCCCCTTTTTGTCATCCTCCTCCTCCCTATTGCTACTGTCACTGCCTCTGCTCCACCCCACCACAGCCAGACTGACCCTAGAAGCTCACAACACCCTTCCCAGTTCAGGTGATGCGACAGGGTTGGGATGATTAGCGGGAGAGCCTGGAGGTGTCTGCTGGCATCCCCTGGCCTTTACTTCTTCCGCAATGCAGGGGCCTGAAGAGAGGTGGGGCCAAGTCAAGAGAGTGGCACAGGACAGGCAGCTTGGGGATGGGGGAGGTTCCTAGCTGGGTGCCACATGGCAGAAGAGTGACTTCGGGGTAGGGGACAGGATCAAAGTGAAGGCAGGGAAATGGCTTCAATCATATCGTACACAGAGTGATGTAATGATGTCATCACATTGTGTCACCTGGGGGAGTGCTTCACATAGTAAGCACTTGTATGGGCAGGGAACGTGTCTGCTAATTCTGTTTGGATTGTGCTCTCCCACGTGCTTAGTGCACATAGTAAGCACTCAATAAATACCATTGATTGATTAAGAAATATCATAAAAAATACATAAAACACACACATAGCACCTTAGCATATAACACCCATGATAAGAAGCACACTGACCACATCCTTAGCACAGAAATGACCAGGACATTTTCAACTTGAGCCCAACAAGTAAGGGCATTTATCTAATATTACCTAATTCATTCTGCAATACTGTGTTTCTTTTGATCAAGAAATAGCAATGATAAGAATTTGCTACAGAATTAGCCAAGACAAGAAGAGCCTTTGGTTTATTACTGTTCCAACACTTAGATTTCATGGACCACAATCATTTTAAGTTTGTGAGCAGAATGTATCCAAGAAAGATGGATGACCAAAACCTCTCATGGTTTCTTGTCTTAGCTCTTTAAGGCATTCTGAAAATGAGGGGACAATTAGAAACAAAGGCAGCCAAAGAGAGAACAATAGATCCATTTCTGGTACCTAAAATAAATTTGTTCGCCCCCCCCCCAAAAATCAGTCTACTAGCAAGTCAGATTTTGAACACATATTGCATTTTCAATATTCTTTCTGGTGCTGTACTACCACAGGTCTCTCTTGTCGAGTGCCTGTCACCCATCTACTGTCATTATCATCACACACCATTTACATTAACCTTAGAAATATGACATGCAACACATTTATCCTTCTGCACAATAATAATCCAACCATTCCTTATGAAATAAAGTAAATAAAATCTCATTTTTATTACTCACTCAGCATAAATCATTACTTGCTCTGGGAGATTGAATATTTATACAGCTATAGCTTTCTGTTAGCTACTCAGAATACTTTATAACCATCAGTGCCTTAATTCTGGCAGCAGATATCAGGCTGAGTGTATATATAGACAGGCCATCCCATACTTTTGTAGGCCATAATAGGCAGTTTCACAAAAATACGCAAATGTCGTGGACTTGAGACTGACCTGGCTAAACCGATCAGCCTAAACCAATCAGCCTTACTGCATCGATTGACAGCCGCTCTTGCTCACTCTAAGGGCTCAGGCTGTCACACCTACCCCGGAGCACTCGGGCTGTCACATCTACCCCAGCGCATGCTTGCTACATGCTCAGTTTAGGTCCTGTAGCATTCTGGGACTTGTAGTGCAGATGTGTCAGACCACTAAGAGGTTTAGTCCCACACTTAGCCCAAGAGTTGGTGCCTTAGTGCCCCAGTTTTTCACAATCATAGTCTGGTCAGCCTAAGTACAGAGGAGTGATTTGCTCAGGCAGTGTGGTCTAGTGGAATGAGCATTGGTCACGGAGTCACAGGGCCTAGGTTCTAATCCCAGCTCTGCCTGCTGTGTGAACTCAGGCAAGTCACCTAACCTCTCTTGGCCTCAGTTTCTTCCTTTATAAAATGGGGATAAACTATCTGCTCTCCCCGTTGGATTGTTGGACAGGAACTGTTGCCTAATTTGATTATTTGATATCTCGCCCTGTGCTTGGTACATAGTAAATGCCTAAGAAGTACCATTATTAGGAAGTTCAACATTGTACTTATAAGTTTGATGATGGTCATTACAAACGTTTATTAAGTGTTTACAATGTGTGAAGCCCAATATTAAACGTTGGGGTATACAGAAAATCATTAACATAATTGAAACCCTGTTTCTGGCCCACAGCGGGCTCACACGAGAAATGGGGATGGATAGATACACAGAACAATGAGAATATAATGTAAACCACCAAGAAAAGAAGTTATAATTCCAGCATCAAAAATACCACTAATAAAATGCAAGTTAAACAGTTACTTGGGCAGGGTACTCATCACTCCAGGAAAACAGTTACACACTTCCACAGCCCACCCTACCTTCCAAAGGTAGAAGCAGATTTCAGAGTGCTCAGGGAGTGGAGGGAGGCTACCTTTCAACTTGGGTGGGTCTCCTCCACGCCTCTCAGGTGTAGTATGGCTTTCCCCCCTTTTAATTCTTTCTCAAGCTGAGGTGTTAAAGCAAACTTCTAACATTTAATTGCAGTTAGGTTTAATATGAACAAAATTCAAGCATTGAGATGGTCTTTTGAGGGTAACTTCCGAGGGAAGGTGGCCATACAAGCCAGCACTTGAAAACTGTATGCAACCCTGGGTCCCATTGTTATGAAATACTGGTTCAGCTTGTCATGGTGGCTTGAGGATGCCAAAGGCCAAACCCAATATGGACTTAAGGGTTCCGGACTGTCCTAGAACTTCCTGGACCCCTGAAGTTCGTTTTATAGTCATTTAGAGTGTAAGCTCCTTGTGGGCTATTTCTTGCGCTTCTTTTGTTCTTCCCAACGGCCCAGTTCAATGTATGGCATTCAGTAGGCACTCCATAGATATCGTTACCTCAGCTACTTTAAAAACCGAAGGGTCTGGAATTCTAGTTCCTCCTGCCTGAGGGGATTCCCCGAGGGAGCCATCCTGACCCAGCCACCTCTGGAACTATTTCATGGCTGCAAATCATTTTGACACCCTACACACTTAAAGATTGCATTTCCTAGAACTGTTACATTTGCTGTTTGAAAGGCTTGGAGCCGTTTTTGCTTCTTTCTTATTATGGATTTCCTGAAGCCTCTGCTCAAGGAGGCTTCAAGGCCTTCCCTAGATCACCACAGGTCTATCTACTGAGGTGGTCCCCCAACAGTCTACTGCTATAGCACATGGTTTGAAGAATCATGGTTTAAAGAAATATCTTTAAAATATTTATTCTGCCCTCCCTGCTTGGGGGGTCATCCCACATTAGCTCAACAACAGCAGTTGCTTGGGTAACCAGCTCTTCTCCCCATTCTTCCCAAATCCTTCCTAGTGAAGATGGGTTGCAATATTGTGTTCAGGGCCTTGCTCTCCCTGAAATTTTGTGTGTCCTACTAAGCCAAGAAAGGTGAAGTTGCTCTGGTCTAAAGAAATAAATTACTAGTGTGGAAGGTAGGAGTAATGTAAGGTAAATTTTTTTACTGGCTTAAAATCATAATTTCTTTGAAGTGTAGTCTAATTTATTTCAGGCCCTGGATGTATACCTGTAGCAATTTGCTTGACTGTATTATGTCAAACAGTACCTGAATAATAACTGGGGAGGGATTTTTTATAATTTAATTGAAATGTATTAAATTAGGCTAGTGGAAAGAGACACTGCAAAAACTGTTCAGGTTTTGTCACAAACGTTTGAAAGTAAGGGAAGACTTCTTTTTGGGATATATTTGGACCCCTGTTCCAGGAAAAAAAAAGCATTTTTATTGCTTGTAATTAGTAATTTGCATGACTTCTTTCTTTGAAACATGTAGGTCACATTGAAAGGGCTGGGTCAGGCCTGAATCAGACATCTCTTCTTAGTAAAACAATTATTTCATAAATTTTTTTAAATGATCGGACATTAATCAGATTGTACAAGTTCACTGAAAAATTAGCATGAAAAGAACTGGATAAGGGCAGGCCTCTTTTGGTTCAGGAACATAAAGTGGGACTTTTACCTTTTTGCTGTATCCTGAAACCTTAGGCTCCCTCTCCTCAGGCCCTTCCTCCTAACTTATTGTTCATATACATCACAGAAACTATGCAGCGAATCAATGGAATAAGGATTTTAGGGAGATGACTAATCAGTGAAACTCACCCTCCCTTGATTTTGCAGAATGCGACTATGTTGGCAGAAGCTGTTCAATCATTCAGTAATAAGCTCTGATATTCATATAGCTCTTTCACCCAGGGCAAGATCTAAATTAGAGGCCAGAGATCAGTTATTCCATTTAAAAGCTCACAATAATCTGTTTTAACCATATTGTAAGAGAGTGAAGGATAACTCCAAAGTAATCTTCTGGGAAGCATATATTTTAAGGCCCCCATGAAGCAACGGAACTGAGTTTTCACAAAGAGGGAATAGGATAACATTCCCGAAATTTGAAAATGGAAGAAAAGGGAGGATGTTGAAGCACATTTTGTAGCCTAGTTCAATTCAAATGGGATTCCTGTTGTCCCTGAGTTGTGATTTAAAGTCCAAATGGAGAACCAAATTTCATTTCCTGAAAAGACTGACCAAAGATATTATTAGGCATTTTAAAGATACATAGATATGCAACTTACCACTTGTATTTCAGATGTTGAAATCTGGCTAGTAATAAAGAGTAAAGCTCAATATAGTATAAGGTTTTAACATATGAATTCAATTACTTTCTTCCTTCTGTGTCAGGAATTTTCTGTCCCCTCCCATTTATGGTTTTGGAATCTAATTGCATCATAGGCTTGAATTTCAGAATGGGAAGTAGATATCACATCTGGTTTCAGTTAGGGGTGCTTTTGTGTGATTCCTTCCCACTAATACCTCTGGTTTGCCTGTCTAGTATGTTAAGTTGGTCAAGAAACAGTAGCATTTAGAGAAATATCACTTCAAAATATTTCACCTATCAATCTTATTTATATGTGTATGAACACATATCTATATATGGATAGATAAATATAGATTCATGTTTGTAATTGTACCACCAGTTCTCCTATAATGTGGGAGGTGGCATTTTTGAAGTACTCCATGATAAGGAACACTTACACTGTAGTACTCACCCCGTTTGCCCAACGCCCCACACAAAGATACAACCATTTCTTCTGATCACATCGTGTTCAATCCAGGCAGATGTGTGTTGTCAGAAGGACATTCCCTCATCCCGCTGAGGTTTTTCTATCCCAAGGGTGGAGTGAAAACACATGCTCTGGCAGAACTGTGCCTCCCAACTCTGTTATACTGTACTCTCCCAAGCGTTTAGTTCAGTGCTCTGTATGCAGTGCGCGTTCAATAAATACCTATGATTGATCGATCAATTAACTGAGTGTATTTGCATATAGAGAGTGGGAGAAAGGGAGGTCTATCCTTCATGTTGAAAAATAACACCTCTGTCAGGGAGAATTTTATGAGGGCGAATGTGCCAGTAAGGCCAATGCATGATTGACAATCCCATCCACAGGGCGTGCAGGCACAGACTGCCCCTGCTAAGCGTTTGCAATTGTTACTCACAGTGGCAGGCCCATTCTCATTTCTCCTTTTGTGTCATGAGCTTCCCACAGCCTCTGTTCCAAGACTGTCACCCCATTTCTAGTTCAGATTGCTACACTCTATTGCCTCCCAACTGCCCATGACTATGCCACATTGTTTGAGGTTTTCCTTCATTGTGTCTTTAAAACATTCCTTCTGTCCTCCCTGCTACCATAGCAGAACTCCTTGGGCGAGTTGGCTATACGTGCTGTCTAAAATTCCTCTCCTCCAACTCTCTCCTTGACCCCCTCCAATCTGGCTTCCGTCCCTTTCACTTCACAGAAACCTCCCTCTCGAAGGTCACCAGTGCTCTCCTTCTTGCCAAATCCAATGAACTCTACTCCATTCTAATCCTCCTTGACCTCTCAGCTGCCTTCAACACTGTGGATCACCCCCTTCTCTTGGAAACTTTATCCACGCTCAGCTTCACTGACACTGTCCTCTCTGGTTCTCCTCTTATCTCTCTGGCCGTTCATTCTCAGTCTCCTTCACGGGCTCCTCCTCTACCTCCCACTCCCTAACTGTGGGGGTCCCTCAAGGTTCAGTTCTCGGTCCCATTCTATTCTCCCTCTTCACCCACTCCCTTGGAGGGTTCATTCTCTCACATGGCTTCACCTACCACCTCTGTGCAGATGATACCCAAATCTACATCTCCAGCCCTGATCTCTCTCCCTCTCTGCAGTCTCGCATCTCCTCCTGCCTTCAGCGTGAAGTAGTGGTGAGAGCATGGGCTTGGGAGTCAGAGGATGTGGGTTCTAATCCCAGCTCCGCCACTAGTCTGCTGTGTGACCTTGGGCAAATCACTTAACTTCTCTGTGCCTCAGTTCCCTCATCTATAAAATGATGATTAAGACTCTGAGCCCCATGTAGGACAACCTGATTACCTTGTATCTACCCCTGCGCTTAGAACAGTGGTTGGCACATAGTAAGTACTTAACAAATACCATCATTATTATTATTATCATTCAAGACATCTCTACTTGTATGTCCTCCCATCACCTCAAACTTAACATGTCCAAAACAGAGCTCCTTATCTTCCCACCCAAACCCTGTCCTCCCCCTGACTTTCCCATCACTGTAGATGGCACCACCATCCTTCCTCCCTCACAAGCATGTAAACTTGGCATTATCCTTGACTCCTCTCTCTCATTCAACCCACATATTCAATCCGTCAGCAAATCCTGTTGGTCCCACCTTCACAACATTGCTAAAATCCACCCTTTCCTCTCCATCCAACTGCTAAGCACGTTAATACAGTCACTCATAATAATGTTGGTATTTATTAAGTGCTTACTATGTGCAGAGCACTGTTCTAAGCGCTGGGATACAGGGTAATTAGGTTGTCCCACGTGAGTCTCACAGTTAATCCCCATTTTACAGATGAGGTAACTGAGGCACAGAGAAGTTAAGTGACTTGCCCACAGTCACACAGCTGACAAGTGGCAGAGCCGGGAGTTGAACCCATGACATCTGACTCTGAAGCCCAGGTGCTTTCCACTGAGCCACGCTGCTTCTGATCCCTGCATCATCCTATGCCACCTGGATTCCTGCATCAGCCTCCTTGCTGACCTCCCAGCCTCCTGTCTCTCCCCACTCCAGTCCATACTTCACTCTGCTGCCCGGATCATTTTTCCACAAAAACGTTCAGGACATGTCACCCCCCTCCTCAAAAAACTCCAGTGGTTGCCCATCCACCTCCATATCAAACAAAAACTCACCATTGACTTTAAAGCACTCCATCACCTTGCCCCCTCCTACCTCATCTCGCTTCTCTCCTTCTACAACTCAGGCCGCACACTTCACTCCTCTAGTGCTAACCTTCTCACTGTGCCTCGATCTCCCTGTCTCACCGCCGACCGCTAACCAAAGTCCTGCCTTTGGCCTGGAACACCTTCCCTCCGCAAATCCTACAGACAATTTCTCTCTCCCACCTCAAAAGACACAGCTCCTCCAAGAGGCCATCCCATACTAAGCCCCACTTTTCCTCATCTCCCACTCCCTTTTGCGTTGCCTTGACTTGCTCCCTTTGCTCTTCCCTCCTCCCAGCCCCACAGAACTTATGTAAATATCTGTAATTTTATTTATTTGTATTGATGTCTGTCTCCCCCACTCTAGACTGTAAGCTTATTGTGGGCAGAGAATGTCACTGCTTATTGTTGTAGTGTAGTAATAATAATAATAATAATAATAATAATAGTATTTGTTAAGCACTTACTATGTGCCAGGCACTGTACTAAGCACTAGGGTAGATACAAGTAAATCAGGTTGGACAAAGTCCCTGTCCCATGTGGGGCTCACAGTCTCAATTCCCATTTTACAGATGAGGTAACTGAGGCTCAAAGAAGTGAAGTGACTTGCCCAAGGTTGCACAGCAGACAAGTGGCAGAGCCGGGACTAGAACCCATGGACCTTCTGACTACCAGGCCTGTGCTCTATCCACTACACATACAGTGCTCTGCACACAGTAAGTGCTCAATAAATACAACTGAATGAAACAAATGAATGAACAAGGAAAATGCTCCCTTCTCTGCTACCCTTTTCTACCTCAGAATTTTCTGCCCCCAGACATTAATGGGGCAGTGTAGAGGAAAGTATATAGATAACAAAAAACCAAAGCAGCCCAGTGATCTGTTAGTCTAGATAAGGAAATTTAAATTAGGAAATCTCCCAAAAGTAAATCATCCAAACCTAAGCTTAAGTGCAATTAAATCTTGACTCCTGGCTCAAGCACTTAATAAGGAGCTGTTATTTAACATGATATTTTTGAGAAGTTAACAGTGCAAAGTGCAATTACAGAATAAGGATCATTTTATGATAATTTGGTTTTGGATAACAATTAGTTATTAAGGTAAGGTGGTCCCTAGGCATTTTGCAGAAGTCATAAACCAAAGGCTATTTCTTCAGAAACTGCTCCTAAGGGTGCTCCATTGATCCGAGTGTCCAGCTATACTGGCTGCCCTGTGATAGCTTTGCCTCAAAATTACGTAAGAGTAGAGCAATTTAAAAGAACTACCATCTCAAATAGAATTCAGTAGGGGTGCCCGTTAACAGTTGCCTTGCTTTGTTACCTAACTTCAGTGCTGGTAGACAGGCTGTTTCCTAGTCAAAGAAAAGCGGTTCATACTGAATTCAGATATTTTGCTTCTCCGATCATTCCTATCTAATCAGGTTTTGAATTCACTTTTAAAATGGGGTAGTTCAGATGCACGCTGTGTTTATCAGCTCAAATTCTGTGTGCTCTGTAATCCCGTCGCAGTGTTCAAACGGGAAGAAAAAGGAGGGTGAATACCTGGAGAGCTATAAGAAAAGGCTTTAGCTAAAGAGCAGAATGCTGGGTGTACGACAAGGTAGGAGTGAATGAACATGTCCGATCAGCTGCCTGAATTAGCTGCTCTTTCTCCGTCTTTTTTTTTCTTTGCACTTTAACCTGCTACTTCATTCTTTCAGTCTTTGCATCATTTCTTTGTTTGCTCAAGGAACGGTAAGACACATTTCTTTTTCAATCCAGGATAAGTGTGAGGATTTAGATCCTGCTGGAAACCGCAAGAGCCCAGCTTCTGATTTCCTTTAGTGCCGTGTCTTTTATATGTTTTTTCTCATTTACCTTAGCACAATTCCCCCATTAGATCCTTCCTTTTTGTGAGTGCTAGAGGAATGTATAGAGTATAGGTCCTGGCAAGAGGTTCCCATGGAATGAACAGCTTTTCAAGTGAATGAAACATCTGGGCCTTCTGAATCGGTATTCCTGGACACCCTGAAGGTGAACCTTTTAAGAATGCACCTCATCTATCATTGACAGTGGAAGCGATTGCAGCATTATAGGATTATTACTCTAATAACGTACAGTCAAATTGTTGGTTTCCAAAGTGTTCTCAGGGGTTTCATTTTAACACAACACAGCTTCCCTGCCATCCAAATATTTTAAAGACCAGCCCTTTAGGATGGAGAAAGAAAGGGAGTATAATGCAGTGATTAGAAAATAAAGAGATCCAAATTAGAAGGCACCGAAAGTAATAATTACCTCTATAGTAGAAGCATTGTAGATGACAGACATCATTTTATTCTTTACCAGTCACTGCAATCTGACTTAAGAGTTTGTCTTTAGTCCTTTGACGGTTTAAAAATACTTGGTTAGTATTGACTTCTGGGGAAAGTTCAATAGGTGGCTATCTATTCATTTTTTAAAAAAATTATTTCATTGCATACTTTCATTTTTTCATTTTTCCTGTGCTTTTAGCTGTGTTCATTTTTCATGTTTTCCATTTGGATCTGCCTGTTTCCCCTTAGAATTTTAAATTCCTTGAGGGCAGAGACAACATCTTTTACTTCTACTGTGTGCTCCCAAGCCCCTAATACAGTGCTCGATACACTTTAGACACTTAGTAAGTATTGATGAGGATGATGATGACACAACTCGGCCCCATGTCAATCCACCCAACTGCTGATTATTATGTGGAATAATCCCGGTGTGGAATAATCCCATTGTCAGTACTTCCCCTACCTTCTTCAGAGGCCCCCCCCCTCACCGCCCCCCTCACCCCCAATCTGTTTACAGTGTTCCCATTCAGGAAACACCAAGAAAATTCTGAAATGAGATGGACACCAGTCTAAGTGGGGGGAGCAAAGACTGAAGAAAGCATAACAATAAGACAAATCTTTGGAGCAGATGTAACAAGGGAAAAGAAAGTTGCTAAAACTGGGTAATAAAAAAGGAGAGAAGAGACTTCAGTAAGGAAGAGAGACTGATAATTACCTACTCCACTCTTTCATAGAGGCAAACAGCTACTAGAACACGAGTCAGAGGTATAGCATGTAATAGATCCTTCTCCTCACTCCTTCCCCTTCTGTACGCACTGCCTAAAATGAAGTTGAGAAGCTGAACATCACTTAACTCATCTTTTCTTTGGTCTGCGAAAGGTGTAATTACCTCATCTGTATGAAGCCAACAGCAGTGGTTGAAGAGTACAGGTGGATAGTCTGCAGTGCAACCTTGGGCAAGTCACTTAACTTCTCTGTGCCTCAGTTACCTCATCTGTAAAATGGGGATTTAAGACTGTGAGCCCCATGTGGGACAGGGACAGTGTCCAAGCTCATTATTTTCTATTTACCCATTGCCTAGTACCAAACCTGGAATATAGAAAGTGCTTAACAAATATTAAAAAAAAAAAGAAAGCCAAGTTGAAGTTGGGGGAAAAAAAAGGCCACAAAAACAGCAAACGAAGGCAAGAACAAGATGGGTGGAACTGAAAGTGGCCACCTTTCCTGGAAAACTTAAATCCTTCCTCCTTCAGCTCCAGGACCAGCCAGGGGAGACGAACAATAGGACTGCTAGCCTAACTTCTATACCCTTCTCCATTTTTAGCATTCTCATTTCACTTCACAGATCAGAGATAGAAACATCAAAGCTCTGGGCCCCTGGAAACACTTTTCCCCAGTTTTTCAGCAAGAAACCTGGCACAGCTCTGGGCCATTTTTTTTTAACAGTATTTGTTAAGTGCGTACTATGTGCCAGGCACTGCACTAAGCACTGGGGCAGATGCAAGCTAAGCAGGTTGGACCCAAACCATGTCGCATATGGGGATCACAGTCTTAATTCACATTTTACAGATGAGGTAATTGAGGCACAGAGAATTTAAGTGACTCTCCCAAGGTCCCACAGTAGATATGTGGTGGAGCTGGGATTAGAACCCAGATCCTTTGATTCCCAGGCCCATGTTCTTTCCACTAGGCCATGCTGCTTCTCATCTGGAGAAAGGGCAGAGAAAGGACCCAGGCATCCTGTATTTGGGAAATGGATCAGTCAATCAATCAATCCATTATATTTATTTAGCACTCCCTATGGGCAGAGCACCATGCTAAACACATGGGAGACTACAATACAACAGAGTTGGTAGACCCACTCCCTCCTCACAAGGAGCAGCCAAGAAGCAGTGTGGCTCAGTGGAAAGAGCATGGGCTTGGGAGTCAGAGGTCATGGGTTCGAATCCCAGCTCTGCCACTTGTTAGCTGTGTGACTGTGGGCAAGTCACTTTACTTCTCTGGGCCTCAGTCCCCTCATTTGTAAAATGGGGATTAAGACTGTGAGCCTGATTACCCTGTATCTACCCCAGTGCTTAGAACAGTGCTCTGCACATAGTACGTGCTTAACAAATACCAACATTATTATTATTAAGGAGCTTTCAGTCTCGAGGGAGAGACAGACGTTAATATAAATAAATAAATCAGCCAATATTTAAAACTTTAACTCCCCTGGAATGATTGTGTTTGAAATGTTGGGCAAGCTATTAAAAGCTAAGTTCAGAAATGTATTCAGAAACCTAATATAAATCATCTGGAAATATCTCTGCTATCAAACAGATACCTGAGAAGGCATTGTATATTTGCTTGCTGTGACCTTTCGTAATTCCAGCAGGCTCATAAGTGGAGACTCAGTATTTCAGCTTAGTACAGGAGGCTGAACTTAGCAAAAGTGAGCAGAAGAAGCTCAAGAGTAATTTGCGGCTAGGAGCAGACTAGACTGTAACAATAATATTCATTCATTCAATAGTATTTATTAAGCGCTTACTATGTGCAGAGCACTGTACTAAGCACTTGGAATGTACAAGTCGGCAACAGATAGAGACAGTCTCTGCCCTTTGACGGGCTTACAGTCTAATAGGGGGAGACAGGCAGACAAGAACAATGGCAATAAATAGAGTCAAGGGGAAGAACATCTCATAAAAACAATGGCAACTAAATAGAATCAGGGTGATGTACATCTCATTAAACAAAATAAATAGGGTGATGAAGTTATATACAGTTGAGCGGACGAGTACACTGCTGAGGGGGTGGGACAGGAGAGGGAGAGGAGGAGAGGGAAAGGGGGGAGAAGAGGGTTTAGCTGTGGAGAGGTGAAGGGGGGGTAGAGGGAGCAGAGGGAAAAAGGGGAGAGCTCAGTCTGGGAAGGCCTCTTGGAGGAGGTGAGCTTTAAGTAGGGATTTGAAGAAGGGAAGAGAATTAGATTGTCGGAGGTGAGGAGGGAGGGCATTCCAGGACTGCGGGAGGATGTGGCCCAGGGGTCGACGGCGGGATAGGCGAGACCGAGGGACAGTGAGGAGGTGGGCGGCAGAGGAGCGGAGCGTGCGGGGTGGGCAGTAGAAAGAGAGAAGGGAGGAGAGGTAGGAAGGGGCAAGGTGATGGAGAGCCTTGAAGTGAGGAGTGAGTGAGTGAGTGAGTGAGGAGTTTTTGCTTTGAGCGGAGGTTGATAGACTTAGTCATCACTTGGATGCATTGCTGGCCACCACCTGAGTGCACAATCATCCAGGACATATTACAATTTGGGCCTGTGAAGGTTAATGTCAGGGACCATGCCTGAAAACAGACGGATTAATTAACAGAGGTTCTTTCTTCGGCATCTTAGAATGTGGTCAAGAACACCGAAGGAAACAGATAGTCCTATTGATTTCCACCCCCACCCCCATCATGTAGTCAGTCAATCACATTTATTGAGCACTTACTGTGTGCAGAGCACTGCACTTAGGCGCTTGGGAGAGTACAACAATACAACAGACACATTCCCTGCCCACAGTGAGCTTACAATACAGAGGACTAATAATGGTACTTGTTAAGGACTTACTATGTGCCAAGCACTGTTCTAAGCACTGAGCACTATACCCTCCTCTATGTTCCATTTCCACCTTTCTCTAAAAGATAGTCACTCTGGCAGCAGTGCCACAAGGCTTGAAGTTTAATATCCAGGGTAGGGTGACAAGATATCCCGATTTGGGCAACTAGTCTTAACCTGTGGGGTTCTGTCCTCTCATCCAGTGGGTCTAATTTTAATTAACTAATTAATTTAATTAGTATTTACTAAGCACTTACTATGTGTCGAGCACTGTTCTGAGAGCTGGGGTAGATACAAGTTAATCAGGTTGGATACCATCCCTGTCCCACATGGGGCTCTCAGTCTAAGTTGGAGGGAGGAGTTAATCCTTATTTTATAAGATGAGGTAACTGAGGCACAGAGAAGTTAAGTGATTTGTCCAATGTCCCAAGGCAAGGAATGGCAGAACTGGGATTAGAACCCAGATCTTCCGACTCCCAGGCCCATCCTCTTCCCACTCAGCCATGCTGCTCCTCATGACGGAGAACCTATTAGGGAATCCCACTTTACACCAGGGGACAGGAAGGAACTCCTTATCCACAGTAGTGGTGTTGGTGGAAACTAATTGGGGAAAACTTCCAGGAAGAGTTGGACCTTAGAGGAGGGAGAGGATGGGGTAAGGCAGATAGGAGGAAGGATGTTATTTTGCGCATATCGGACCAATTTGAGCAAAGGCTCAGGTGGGAGAGAAAAGTGGTGGGTCAGAGCCACTTTGAGAAACAGCGTGGCCTAGTGAAAAGAACATGGAACCGTGGGTCAGAGGACTGGGTTCTAATCCCAGATCTGCCAATCGGTGGTGTGACCTTGGGCAAGTCACTTTCTTCTCGCTGCCTCAGTTTCCTCAGCTGCAAATGAGGATTCTCCCCTATATTCTGAGCCCCATGTGGGGACTGATTATCTCGTATCTACTACAGTGCTTGACACATAGCTTAATAAATAAATAAATTGCTTAATAAATACCATAGTATTATTATCATTATTTGATTGTAACTGAAGGGTGTGAGATCATGGAAGGCAACAGTGAAAAGTTGGGTTTTGAGCCAGAAGAAGATATGATGCCCCCGAAGGACTGCCAGTAGAGGAGGGATGTGGTTGAAGTGGCAGACCCAGAGAGCTTACATGTTGTTGAAATTTGCAGAAAAGCATTTGTTTGGGAAAGAAAAATATCACACGGTTTTGAAAAGGGTTAAGTAGGTTTTACATGTAGACTTAATGGGAAAGGTCAAAGTATGCACTATGCCAACTTGGCTGATGTCCCTTTAATTCATATGCCTGTCAGTGCTTTAAATTATCATGAGATTAATTAGAGTATGCAAAGTGTAGTCAAATGAATGAATAACACTTCTGAAAAAGTACATTTTATATCAAAGAAATTTGATTCCATAAGGGAAAATAGAGCAGTGACTTGGCTGATTTGTTTTCTTTCACTCAGTCACTCTTTTTCCTTAAAAATAGAATAAATATCATATTATATTTCCATGTTCCAAGGTAATACACAGAATAAAGTCTTTTTCATTTGCTTCTTGACTGCAAGCTTCCTAAAAAGTAGGATTCTGATAAGGTAGGACCTCAGAAAATAGATTAATTTTGGGTGGGAATGGAGAGAAAAGATAGGGAAATGTACCCCAGGCTTGAATGGGAGGCAGAGTTGTTCAAGTAGATATTCCCCTTGGGTTTAGAAGCTCTTTAGTTTAGAAGGGTGCCTTTGTGCGGACATAGGGAACATCATCTAGGTTTCAAAGATGCCTCAGTTTGGGGTGTCTAGGTTCAAACTAAACTGCCAACCAGGATCACCAACATGTCTTACTGAATATACAGACAACTAAAGAGGCTTGGGTAAGATATTGCTAATGAAAAGAGCTCTATTTCCAATTTATCTTCCCAGCTTCTTCTCAGAGGATACTGTTTTCTGGGCTTTCTTAGAGCCAAAGCAATGTTTATCCATAGATGTCAATTTGTAAAGACCACTAGTTCAGGCAGAGCAATAAACACTCACCTGTCACCTGGGGCGGCTATATTCTGATGGTGAATGAATGACTGGCATATTACCCCAGTTTTCTGACTTGGTTTTTTTAACAAATCAATTAATCAATCATATTTATTGAGCACTTACTGTGTGCAGAGCCCTGTACTAAGTGCTTGGGAGAGTACAGTATAACAGAGTTGGTAGACACGTTCCCTGCCCACAACAAGCTTATAGTCTAGAGGGGGAGATAGACATTAATATAAATAAAAAATGGATATGTACATGAGTGCTGTGGAGCTGAGAGAGAGGTGAATAAAGGGTGCAAATCCACATATAAGGGTGACACAGAAGGGAATGAGGTGCTATAGAAAATATTTAACTAGAGAGTGCAAAATAATGGAAACATTGAAGTAATTCAGGTGGGTCATGTGGGATTTAATAGCTTGAATTTGTAGAGCACTTTAAATTTTCCAAAATGCTTTCACACCAATTATCTTACTTAATGCTCTCATCATCTCTGTGCGGTAGGGAGGTGGGTATTATGAGCCCTATTTTACTTGTGAGAAAACTGAGGCACAGAATGGTTAAGTGATTTGTCCGAGGTCACACAAGCAGGTCAGTGGCAGATCTTGGCATCAACCTCGGGTCTCCTGACTCCCAGACCTGTACACTCTTTCCACCAGATCACACTGTCTGATTGATTCATTGTGGGCACTAGAGCTGTTTAATTTAATTAGATGACCTTCCATGAATACATGAAGTAGGAGTCTGAATTTTGTGATTTTTGTCATCTCTGGAAGTGCAAGTCTTAAATAATTCCCACATTTCTAGAGTTTAATTTAATGTCCTACTTGATGTACTTCGGGGGGTGAGGGGCAAGGGTCAAAATCGGCTCTGTTAGCCCCTACAGATCAGGAAAGTGCTACCTCTGTTCTAGGATGTTGGAGGTAAGAGGAAGATTGCTTTCCCCTTGTAGCTCCTTTAGGGCCATTGTAAAGCATTCAGATATGCAAAGTAAAGAAAGACTATGGATATCTTTTTTTTTCCCCCAAAGGTATTTGTTAAAATGCTTACTTTGCGTCAAGCACTGTTCTAAGCGCTGGGGTGGATATAATGCTAATCAGGTCAGACAGATTCCCTGTTCCTCATGGGGCTGACAGTCTAAGGGAGAGGGAGAACAGGGACTGAATTCTCATTTTACAGATAAGGAAATGGCAGCATTGAAGACGTTAAGTGACTTACCCAAAGTTCCACAGCAGGCAAGTAGCGGAGCTGGGATTAAAACTCAAGTTCTAATCTGAATTTAACTTCCACCTCCATATCTCTATTCAATCTTGTCAGGACCCCTTGGTTGTGTAGGTAGAGAAGACTACTAATGAAGTCATATCTGCTCATTTTGGGTTTGTGTGTTTGCAACTAATGCTCTCTATCTGATCCGATTATCACGTAAACCTGCCACTCTAACTTAGTATAGTGCTTGGCACATGATTAATACTGTAATCAACTGCTTTTATCATGTCTGACCCTACAAAAACTGATGCTTAATATAAGCCTTTGAAAAAGTGTGATCCATTGTTTTTCTGAAGTGGCATGATGAATGAAGAAACTGCACACTACATTCAGTGGGTGATAATAATAATAATAATAATAATGGTATTTGTTAAGTGCTTACTATGTGCCACACACTGTTCTAAGCGCTGGAGTAAATACAAGGTAATTGGGTTGTCCCACATGGGGCTCACAGTCTTAATCATGGGTTTGAATCCCGGCTCTGCCACTTGTCAGCTGCGGGCAAGTCACTTAACTTCTCTGTGCCTCAGTTACCTCATTAAGCATGTGAGCCTCACATGGGACAACCTGATTACCCTGTATCTACCCCAGCGCTTAGAACAGTGCTCTGCGCCTAGTAAGCGCTTAACAAATACCAACATTATTAACAATATTATTAATCCCCATTTTACAGATGAGGTAACTGAGGCACAGAGAAGTTAAGTGACTTACCCAAAATCACACAGCTAACAAGTGGCAGAGTTGGGATTAGAACACATGACCTCTGACTCCCCAGCCTGTGTGCTTTCCACTAAGCCCCATGCTGCTTCTCCTAAGCATATGGTAAGCATATGGAGTGTGCTGTCATGGGAAGTAGGCCAGGCAGAAAGTATCAGGTTCAAGAAGGGTTTGTATATTATGGACAGGAGGTCTATAATGGTTTACTAGTGAGAATGAAAAGGATGGAAAGGAAAAAACCCTGAGGTTAGATGTCAAAGAAGGCAACCGCCTCTCCATTTTTCCAAGCATCTTACTGCCATTACTCGCAGATAGAATACTGGCTGGACCACTGGTCTGATCCAATAATATCACTGTTGATATTATTTGCCACAAAGGAGGCTGTTTCATAAATAATTTAGGACCAAACTTCTGAGAAAGCTTTCATTCAGGTATTGAAATGGCAGGGTTTTTACAAAAGGATTCTATCTTGAACGGTCTTCTCCATTATATTGTAAGTTTCTGGAGGGCATGGAGCATGTCTTTCACTTTTAGTATACTCTCCCAAGTGCCTAGCAGAGCTCACTGCACACGATAAGCACTCAATAGATACTATGGATTGATTTTTAAGCTCCTAGAGGATATGGAGCCTTTCACTTTTAGTATATCAATCAATCAATCAAGTATGTTTAGTGTGCACTTAATGTGTGCCGAGCACTGCACTAACCATTTGGGAAGTACAGTTCAATAGAGTTGGTAGATGTGATTCCTGCCCACAGTATACTCTCCCAAATGCCTAGTAGAGTGTTAGTATTTGTTAAGCACTTACTATGTGCCAAGCACTGTTCTAAGCCCTGGGGTAGATACAAGGTAATCAGGTTGTCCCACGTAGGGCTCACAGACTTCATCCCCATTTTACAGATGAGGGAACTGAGGCACAGAGAAGTTAAGTGACTTGCCCAAGACCGCACAGCTGACAAGTGGCAGAGCCGCGATTGGAACTCATGACCTCTGACTCCCAAGCCCATGCTCTTTCCACTGAGCCACGCTGCTTCTCACTGCACTGCACACAATGGGTGCTCAATGAATATGATGATGATGATGAACATGTGGTGCTGAATTTAATCTGTTGGAAATTGGGGAAAGGAAGATTTCAATCTTTTCCCCCTAGATTTTCAGAGCAACACATATCCAAACATATTTCAGACAAATGGGCTCCCTCTAGACTGTTAAGCTCATTGTGGGCAGGTAATGTCACTGTTATTATTGGGTTGTACTTTCCCAGGTGCTTACTACAGTGCTCTGCACAAAGTATGTGCTTAATAAATACGATTGATTGAATGAATGAATGAATGAAGTTCTGGACCTCATGCAGGCACAGAGAACCTAGCCTTGTTATCACCAATATGGATTCTAAAATCTCACACAACTTTGTGAAGGCCAGAGGAGAGCAATCCATCCTGAAACAAAGTTTATGACATTTTTTTTGTTGTTGTTGTTTTTCTGGAGGCTTAGGGCTTCTTTCCAGAACTTAGTCCTGTACAGGATTTTAAAATTACACTCTAGCTCCTAAGTCTCCCTCTACGACCCCTTCCACAGACACGCTTCATAAAAACCTCATTCTGGCAGTTCCATTTGCAACACTCAACTGGATAAATGCAGAATTGTGACTTGTGTCACAAAAAATAATAACAACTGGTGATCAAGGTTAATCTGATATTTGATTTTCTAATCACGTTACTGCATTACAATACCTGGATTCAAAAAAGAATGTAAATAACCAATTCAGGCATGCAAACATTTTTCTGATCTCATTTCATATCTGTCATTTCAGATTATTCAAGACATCCACCAGTGGCTATTTAAACCTGTCCCATTTATTTGATTTTGTGCCTCTATCCACTTGCTTCTATCCATGCCTGTTCAGAGCCAATTTCTTGAATTATGATATTAAGACTCTCACAGTTCAGTTACATGGTGAGCATAATTTTTTTAATATACTAATTTATTTGATTTTTTTTTTGGAAACTGTAATTTCTGTGGTGAGACCCATGATTGAGAAGCTTTCAAATCTGGAGAAGGCATAACCATTGAAATCCAACCCTATGGTGATTTTCATCTTCCTCATAGAGCCCATTCATTTAACAAGACAGTCTGGGGACCTGGAAGGTGGCATAAAAACCCTCAACCACACCCTCCAAGATGTCTTTATTTGAGGGCATAGATGGGGAGAGTTTTGCTTTCTCTCCTGAAGGGATTCTAAGCAGAGGTCATGGAAGTAACTGCGCTGTGCACTGACGAGAGGAGGACATGGCTTCGGATGGAGTGGCGATGAGGCAGCAATTCTACTGCCTGCCTTAGCAACTCTCCTGGTCTCTCTGGAGGATGTACCTAGTCTCTCTGAACTTAGACAGGCATATAATGAAAATCATAATAACAATAATTATGGTACTTGTTAAGCGCTTACTGTGTGCCAAGCACTGTTCTAAGCCCTGGGGTAGATACAAGTTAATCAGGTTGGACACAGCCCCTGTCCCACATGGGGCTCACACTCTTAATCCCCATTTTACAGATGAGGTAACTGAGGCCCAGAGACCTTGGGCATGTCACACAGCAGAGATGTGTCAGAGCTGGGATTAGAACCCAGGTCCTTCTGACTCCCAGGGCCGTGTTCTATCCACTAATCGATGCTGCATGTGCCTGGTGAGAAGGGAAGACTGCATGGGGGAAAAGGCTTAGGGTGTCTTTTCTGCTCCCTAGGTCCCAGAGAACAAATAACTAATTTCTCCTTTGGTTCAAAGGAGAGAAAAGACCTCAATAGGTTTATTTTGAGAATAGCTAGGTTGTTCATTAATAATAATGATAATGGTATTTGTTAAGAGGTTACTATGTGCCAAATACTGTTCTAAGCTCTGGGGTTGATACAAGGAAATCAGGTTGTCCCACGTGGGGCTCACAGTCTCAATCCCCATTTTACAGATGAGGTAACTGAGGCACTAGAGAAGTTAAGTGACTTGCCCAAAGTCACACAGCTGACAAGTGGCGGAACTAGGATTAGAACCCATGACCGCTGACTCCCAAGCCCGTGCTCTTTCCACTAAGCCACACTGCTTTATGAATGAACTCTATCACCTAATAAGGGTGAGAGGGTGGGGAGGAATGGTTTGCCCCACTGTTGCAGTCCTGCATAGAGACTGTGGCTTCTCTGCATAATTCCATCATGGAATTGCTCAGGAAGGGGGAGGGCTGGTAGTTAAATACAGTCAGGGACATTGCTACTACCCAAGTAAGATTTTGCTTGGCAGGAAGCCATGTTGTTCCTTTAAGAAGGGCTCAGTTTGCTCACTTAAGGTCCAATTAGGAGCAGGTGGAGTGCAGAAGGAGTCCAACATGTTGTAGGCACCACAGGGATCCCTTGACCACTAGCTCCTGAGGTCTCTGGGTCTCCTTAATCGTGGACAAAATAGAGGTGTTGTACCTCCTTACATTAGTGGTCCCATACCACTCATGTGTAATGGCTAACAGAGAGATCACCAACTGTGAGAAGCGGTGTGGATAGAGCACAGGACTGGAAGTCAAAAGGACCTTGGTTCAATTCCTGACTCTGCCACATGTCTGCTGTGCGACCCTGGGCAAGTCACTTAACTTCTCTGGGCCTCAGTTACCTCATCTGGAAAATGGGGATTAAGACCGTGAGCCCCACGTGGGACAGGGCCTGTCTTCAACCTGATTAGCTTGTATCTACCCCAGTGCTTAGATCAGTGCTTGGCATATAGTAAGCATTTTAAAAGTATCATAATTATTATCAGTTATTATTGTAGGAGAAAATCTGGTGGAGAGTTGGCGGGAAAATCGTTTTCCCCTTCTGGCTGCGTAAGGGGAATTGGGCTCAGTGAGAAGCCAGGACTTTAGAGATTTGGTATCTTGTTCCACTCATTCCAATAATAATAATATCATTTGTTAAGCACTTACAGTCAATCAGTCCGTTGAATTTATTGAGCTCTTATTGTATGCAGAGCACTGTACTAAACGTTTGGGAGAGTACAACTATATCCCAAGCACTGTGCTAAGGGCTGGGATAGATACAGTACAATCAGATCAGACACGGTCCTTCTGCTACATGGGGCCTCATAGTCTGGGAGAGGGAGGGCAGGTTTTCAATCACCATCTTACAGATAAGGAAACTGAGACTCGGAGAAGTTAAGTGAGCTGCCCAAGGTCACCCAGCAGGCAAGTGGTAGATTAAAAACCCAGGTCTCCTACCTCCCATGCCTTTTCGCTACCCCCTGCTGACTACAGTAGGCTCGGCACTCCCCAGTCTCCTCGCCCTATCCTGCTATAGTCAATTCCATGGTAATAGAGACAGAAATGGTGTGCATAAATTACTCCTACAGATAATCCCAAATCTCTTTTTACCCTAGAGTTTCAACCTCCTCTCTCATCAAAATGCTTATTAGAGCTGCTTAAAAATGATCCAAATGGACTGATTTCAATTTTGTCTCCTTTTCACTCTCCAGCAGAGGTGCTAATGATAGGTGAGGTGACCAAAAAGAAGCAGCATGAAGGAAGAAGAAAAGAAGCAAAAATCAGGGACAATCCTCAGATTGGAAAATAAGAAGACTCTGCACCTGTTGAGTCCTTTTATTTTTCCAAAACACTTTCACAGCGATATCTCATTTTAACCTTACAATAGCTCTGCGCGGCTGAGGGACGGTTAACATTTTTCCCATTTTACAGATAAAGAAACGGGGCCCAGAGAGATTAGTGATTTTCCCAAAGGTCAACAGGTACCCATCCACCTCTGCATTAAACAGAAACTCCTTACCATCAGCTTTAAAGCACTCAACCACCTTGCCCTCTCCTACCTTACATTACTGTTTTCCTACAACCCAGCCCACACACTTCGCTCCTGTAATGCCAACTTACTCACTGAACCTCGATCTTGTCTATCTCACTGTTGACCCCTCGCCTACGTCCTGCCTCCAGCCTGAAATGCCCTCCCTCTTCAGATCTGACAATCACTCTCCCCCCCACTTCAAAGCCTTTTTAAGAGGCCTTTCCTCTTCTCCCACTCCCTTCTGCATCACCCTTGAACGTGGGACCCTTTAGTCACCCCTCCCTCAGCCCCACAGCACTTATGTATATATCTGTAATTTAAAATACCATAATTATCATTATATTATTAATTTCCATCTCCCCCTCTAGTCTGCAAGCTTGTTGTAGGCAGGGAACGTGTTTATCAACTTTGCTATATTGTACTCACCCAAGCGCTTAGTACAGTTCTCTGCACACAGTAAGCACTCAATAAACACCATTGATTGACTGATTAATTAAAAGAGGTAATATCCTACCGCCGAGGTGAAGATCATACCATAGGAGCAGGGGTGGCCACAGGTCTGCCTTCCCTTGACGTTCCCTTACACTTGATAATCACCCCACCCTCAGTCCCACAGCACATATGTACATATCCTTAATTTATTTTAATGTCTGCCTCCCCCTCTAGATTATAAACTTGTCGTGAGCAGGGAACATGCCTACCAACTCTGTTTTAGGGTATTCTCCAAGTGCTTAATACAGTGTTCTGCAGACAGTAAGAGGAGCCTGAAAAATGTTCTTTTTGGCAGCAATGTGTCACAGTACTTGTTTTTATTGTTTGGGCTTTTAGGGATTTATTGTTTTTGCTGTATTTATCTCATCATTTCTTTCCCCGTGTGTCTGTCGGCAAACCTCCCACGCCCCTTTCTTCTTTATAGACTGTGAGACCTCCGAGGGCAATAGACCGTGTCTGAAGTATTATCCTGGTTCCTTTCCTCAGCGTTTGGCATAAAGTACTTAACAAATATCATTTAAACAATCAATCAATGTTACTTCTTGAGCACTTACATGTGCAGATCACTGTAGCATGGCTTAGTGGAAAGAGCACAGGCTTGGGAGTCAGAGGTGGTGGGTTCTAATCCTGGCTCTGCCACTTGTCAGCTGTGTGATTTTGGGCAAGTCACTTAACCTCTCTGTGCCTCAGTTACCTCATCTGTAAAATAGGGATTAAGACTATGAGCCCCAAGTGGGACAACCTGATTACCTTGTATCAACCCCAGCGCTTAGAACAGTGCTTAGCAAGTGCTTAACAAATACTATCATTATTGTTGTTGTTATTATTATTATTATTGTTACTATGTGCTGTAGTAGATACAGCACAAGCCTGGGAGTGGTGTAGTGGACAGAGCACAGACCTGGGAGTCAGAAGGTGATGGGTTCTAATCCCAGCTGCGCCACTTGTCTGCTATGTGACCTCAGGCAAGTCACTTAACTTCTCTGGGCCTCAGTTACCTCATATGTAAAATGGAGATTGAGACTGTGAACCCCACATGGGGCAGGAACTGTGTCCAACCCAACTTCCTGGCATATAGTAAACGCATAACAAATACCACAATTATTATTATTACTGAGTACTTTGGAAAATACTACTACTAATAATAATGATGGCATTTGTTAAGCACTTACTATGTGCAAAATGTTGGTAGACCCGATCTGTGTCCACAAGGATTCTAGAGTCTACAGAAGGAGATAGGCATTAAAATAGATTAGAGATAAGGGAAACAGAAGAATATGAGAGTATTTGCTTTTTTTTGAACTTACGTGTGTGGCTGAGATATCAAAGTGCTTGAGGAGTACACAGCCAAGTTCATAATCGACACAGAGCAGAGGATGAATTGGGAAAATAAAGGGCTTATTCTGCAAAGGCCTCTTGGAGGAGATTCATTCATTCATTCAATCGAATTTATTGAGTGCTTACTGTGTGCAGAGAGGAGATGTGATTTTAGGAGGGTTTTGAAGGTGGGGAGCATGGTGGACTGTTGGCTATGAAGAAGGGAGAGGGAGTTCCAGGCCTGAGGGAGGACGTGGGCGAGGGGTTGGTGGTGGGAAAGTTGAGAACAAGGTACAGAGAGCAGGTTGGTATGGGAAGAGCTGAGATTGCAGGTTGGATTGTTGTAGGACATGAGTTAAGTAAGAGGGAGAGAGCTGATTGAGTCTCTTAAAACCAGTGGTAAGGAGTGTCTGATTCAGAGGTGGATGGGCAACCAGTGGAGATTTTTAAGCAGTGGGGAGATATGGGCTGAACGGGTTTTTCAGAAAAATGATCTGGACAGCAGAGTAAAGGTTAGACTGGAGAGAGGAGAGATAGGCTGCAGGGAGGCCAGTGAGGAGGCTGATGCCGAAGTCAGGGTGGGAAATGATCAATGCTTTGATGAGTGTGGTAGCTGTTTGGGTGGAGAGGAAAGGGCAGATTCTGGAAATGATAGAACTGACAGGATTTCATGACAGATTGAATTGTATGGGTTGAATGAAAGAGATGAGCCAAGGGTAAAGATAAGGTTATAGGCTTAGGAGACAGAGAGGATCTCCCTGACCTCCCAACCTCCTGCCTCTTCCCACTTCAGTCCATACTTCACTCCGTTGCCTGGATTATCTTTCTACAAAAACATCCAGGGCATGTCACCCCCCTCCTCAAAAATCTCCAGTAGTTACTTATCCACCTCCATATCAAAGAAAAACTCCTCCGTTAAAGGTCTCCATCACCTTGCCCCCTCCTACCTCACCTCCCTTCTTCTACATCCCAGCCCGCACACTCCGCTCCTCTAGTGCTGACCTTTCACTGTGCCTCCAACTCACCTGTCTCACCGCCGACCCCTGGCCCACATCCTACCTGTGGCCTGGAACACCCTCCCTCCACAAGTCCACCAGATAATCACTCTTCCCTCCTTCAAAGCTCTACTGAAGGTGCACCTCCTCCAAGAGGCCTTCCCAAACGAAACCCCACTTTTCCTCAGCTCCCACTCCCTTCCTCGTCACCATGACCCACTACCCTTGCTCTTCCCCCCTCTCCCCACCCCACAGCACTTATGGACATACGTATATATCTATAATTCTATTTATTTATATTGATGCCTGTTTTACTTGTATTGATGTCCGTTTCCCCCCCTCTAGACTGTGAGCCCATTGTGGGCAGGGATTGTCTCTCTTTATTGCCGTATTTTACTTTCCAACCGCTTAGTACAGTGCTCTGCACACAGTAAGCACTCAATAAATACAATTGAATGAATGAATGAATGGAGGATAGTGGTGCTGTCTACAGTGAAAGGAAAGTTGGGGGAGGACAGGGTTTGGGTAGAAATGTGAGGAGTTCTGTTTTGGACCCGTTAAGTATGAGATTTTAGCAGGACATCCAAATAGGGATGTCCAGGAGGCAGGAGGAAATGGGAGACTAGAGAGAAGGAGAGAGATCAGGGCTGGAGAGGTAGACTTGGGAATCATCCTCATAGAGATGGTAGTTGAAGCCATGGGAGCACATGAGTTCTCCCACGGAGAAAGTGTAGATGGAGAAGAGAAGGGGATCCCGAACCAAGCCTTAAAGGACTCCCACAGTTAGAGGGTGGGGGTCAGAGGACGACCCAGAGGAAGAGACTGAGAAGGAACGGGCTGAGTTCCCAAAGATGAATGCTTTCCTAAGCATTTCACTGTTAATGTTTCAAGCATTTAATGCTGCCTTGCAAAGAAGAATAAAAATTTTACAAGTTCACTTTTTTTTTTACCAGTGTGCTCTTCCCTGTGGCTAGACAATCTGTCATGTAAAATACATAAATGATTAAACACGTTTCTTTACTACTGGCACACTGGAGAGTGTTCCTGGCCTCAGGCATGCAATAGGTAACTAACTACAAGGCTGACTTAATGTTCATTGACTTTTTTTTAAAGTACAGAAAATAAATTACTACAAGAAATATGCTAAAATTATAAAAGTTATTTTCAGTGTATGGAAATATATGAAATATGATCCATATGCTACATGTTTCCATTATGAAAAAACATTTTCAGAGGTCTAACAATGTTCTGCAACGCAAGTGCTGAATTTGCAAATAGGCTCCTATTCATATTGAAAGGATATGCATATTCAGAGGCCTATTATTGAAAAACCATTTGGGTATAGTTAGACTATCTTGAGCTATCTTTATAGCTGATAAAGTGACTGGGAAACACAGTACAGGCTCATAGGTGTCAGAAGCCTCACCCTTCCGCTGCAGAAGGGAATTGCAAGTGAGAATGGCCTTGACCCTACTTCAAGATCAGAGATAGGACCCGGCATTCTGCGATCAGTTTAAATAAGATCCATTTGAGAGGTAGCTTTCTAGTTCTCTCTTCAACTTTCAGTTGAGAAAAACAAAATTGTAGATTTTTTTTTAATGACCAGGAAAGTCACTCAAGAAAAATGACTTTTACTTTCCCATGTCAGACATAACTTTTTGGACAATATGATAATAATAATGATGGCATTTGTTCAGCGTTTACTATGTGCCGAGCACTGTTCTAAGTGCTGGGGTAAATACGAGGTGATCAGGTTGTCCCACATGGGACTCACAGTCTTAATCCCCATTTTACAAATGAGGTAACTGAGGCACAGAGGAGTTAAGTGACTTGCCCAAAGTCACACAGCTAAGTGGCGGAGCCAGGATTAGAACCCACAACCTCTGACTCCCAAGCCCGGGCTCTTTGCACTAAGCCTCGCTGTTTCTCTACTAAGCATTCTCCTTCAAGCCCTCCCTAAAACTCACCTGTTTCTAAAACTGAAGTCTACTCAACCTACCATGTTTGGGTCTTACAATCCTCACAACATCCAAGGCAAATGAAGACAAAGAATTGGCCACCTTATAAACTCCTTATAATGTCTGTCCCCCCTGTAGACTGGAAGCTTCTTGTGAGCAGGTACCCAGGTCTGTTGTACTTTCCCAAACACCTTATAAACCAGTCATCCTCAGTCCTTCAGGAGATGCACTGGAAGTAACCTTAGTTAAATTAGCACTGACTACTAGTCAGCCTGGGTAAATAGCTTGTTTTTTGTTATTTATTAATGGTATTTGTTAAGCGCTTAGTATGTGCCAGGCACTGTACTAAGCACTGGGGTAGATAATAATAATAACAATAATGTTGGTATTTAAGCGCTTACTATGTGCAGAGCACTGTTCTAAGCGCTGAGGTAGATATAAGGTAATCAGTATGTCCCACGTGAGGTTCACAGTCTTCATCCCCATTTTACAGATGAGGTCACTGAGGCACAGAGAAGTCAAGTGACTTGCCCACAGTCACACAGCTGACAAGTGGCAGATCCTGGATTCGAACCCATGACCTCTGACTCCCAAGCCCGGGCTCTTTCCATTGAGCCACGCTGCTTCTCTATACAAGATAATCAGGTTGGTTACAGTCCATGTCCCAGGTAGGGCTCACAGTCTTAATCCCCATTTTACAGATGAGGTAATTGAGGCCCGGAAAAGTAAAGTGACTTGCCAAGGTGACAAGTGGCCAAACTGGGAGTAGAAGCCAGGTCCTTCTGACTCAGTCGATCGTATTTGAGTGCTTACTGTGTGCAGAGGTCGTGCTCTTTTCTACACTACAGTTCAGGAAGCAGCTATTTGCAAGGCTTTACTCTGCATTCAGTTTTCATTCAGAGACATTAGCTTTTAGGGGCAGAAATGTGTTTTAAGTATAAGCCCAACTGGTATGCAGTGGTACTATTTGTTAGTGGAGCACTGCTACAAATACAATCAATCAATCGATGGTCAGTATTGAGCACTTATTGGGTGCAGAGCACTGTACTAAGCATTTGGGAAAGTACCACAGACCTGGGTACCTGCTCACAAGAAGCTTCCAGTCTACAGGGGGAGACAGACATTAAAAAATAGATTAGGGATAAGAGAAATAGAAGAGTGGAAGAATATTTACATAAGTATTGTGGGGCCAGGGTGAGTATCAAAGTGCATAAGGAGTACGCAGCCAACTGCAGAGTGACGCAGAGGGGAGGGCAGATAGAGGCAATGAAGGGCTTAATCTGGGAAGGCCTCTTGGAGGGGATGTGATTTTAGGACAGTTTTGAAGGTAGGGGGAGTGGTGGACAGTACAAGTTTTTAAACTTTCGGTTTTTAAAATTTTCCAAGGTCCAGATTTCCCACTTAAGGATGCTACACACTTTGTGTCTGCAACAGAATGTTCACAACTCTCAACTCCTTCCCTAGTCAGAACCTGCTTTAGGGGTTCTTCTGACTGACATGAACTAGGAAATCTCCATCTTATGAGGCCAAATCTGCTCACAGAGAAAGCGTTTGTCAGAAATTTTGCTGCCCTTAGTAATTCACTGCCCCAAGCGATTTCATTTTTATTGTCCTAATGGAATCATTGTGTTCATTTGGGAGCAACTTATTTGTATTGGGTTAATAATGCTTCTTGGAAATCCAGAAGCTATTTCCCAAACTTGTTGAACAGTCAACTCGGCTTTTCTTTCACTAATTCTCCTTCCTAAACAAGTGGATCTGGAAGAAAATAGGTAAATTGTTAAAGAGCCTGAGCAAAATTCTCCACCCAACTTGCAGGGAGGCATTACTCACGGCAAACCTACAGTGACAGTCAGTGTGGGTTTACCCCAGAGGCGAACAGCTCTCCTATCCGTCCTGTGTATACCCAGTGAGTCCCTAGGTGACATGAAAGTAGGCAGGTCTAGGTCCCTACAGTGTTCTGCACACATTATTCACCCAATATATTCTATTGATCGATTCTCCTCTGGCCCAGGGCCAGAGAGGCGTGATCAGTCAATGGTATTTATTGAGCACTGACTGTGTGCAGAGCACAGTACTAAATGCTTGGGAGGGTATGATACAACAGAGGTGGTAGGCACATCCCATGCTCACAGTCAAAGTCACAGTCACAGTCACAGCTGACAGTCAAAGCAGTAATGGTCAGGGTATACCCTATATGGCTGGCTTCTGACCCGGCCCAAGGTTTTCTCATGTTCATAAAATGGGTGGACTGTTGTCGGTCACTTTGTAATCATAATAATAATAACTGTGGTATTTAAGTGCTTACCATGTGCCAGGCACTGTACAAAACGCTGGGGTGGATACATACAAATCGGGTTAGACACACTTCCTATCCCACGTGGGGCTCGCTGTCTCAATCCCTATTTTACAGATGAGGTAACTGAGGCCCAGAAAAGGAAAATGACCTGCCCAAGGCCACACAGCAGACAAGTGGCAGAGCCAGGATTAGAACCCATGACCTTCTGACTCCCAGGCCCGGGCTCTATCCACTGCGCAATGCTGCTTCTCTTTTTTTTTGCAGCTAGGGTGCTGTTTTAGCATCCCAAAAACCTGCTGCGCTGGAGAGAGGTTGCCCAGTCCTCATGCCCACTGGAACTCCCATCAGCCCCCTCTCCAGCTGGGCAGGATTGAGGAACCACCTGCCCTGTGAGGCCTTCTCCACTTTTAGAATGTTAGGAAGGCTGTGGTTGTGACTATTGTGACCCCGGACCGGAGCGTCAGAGGCCTGACACACGATCCCACCAGTCACATTGCCTAATTGCTCTTACTGCATTTATCATTGTCTTTGTCTTTTATGGTTTTTTTATTGTTTCATGTGTCTATGACCAATCCAATCCCTCCACCCACCTTATTCGTAAATTGCAATCCCCTCTGGGGTCAGGAATCATCTTTAATGACTGTCTGTTAATTTTTTTTTCAGTGTTTAGTACAGTGCCTTTGCACACACTAGGCTCTCATTAAATAATGCTATTGAACTGAATTGAATTTATCCAAAAATCTGAACGAAGTGGATACAAAGTGGGGATTGACCAGATGGAGAAGTTGACAAACAGGTCAGCCATTCACCTCCACTGATGAAAGTCTCAAATCATCTTAGAAAATAAAATGTCTGGATATAAAAACCAAAGAAATGCTAAATTGGGTCAAACTAATGGTTCATCAAGTCCAAGATTCTACCTTTTATAAAAGTGGTACCAAAAGATGTTTGGAAGAACAGTTTGATGATTGCCCAATTCTTTGTAGGATCCTTGAGAGCAGGGACCATGTCTTCTCATTTTATTGTACACTCCCAATACCTAGGTAATCAGTAAATACTCAATTGACTCTTTGACATCCACCTGCATGCTTAGGAGCCTTCTCACCTCCTCCCTTCTTCCTCTGATGTCTTGTCCTAACAATAATAGCAATAATAATAATAATAATCCTCTGTATCAAGCAAAAACTCCTCACTATTAGCTTCAAAGCCTCCATCACCTTGCCCCCTCCTACCTTACCTCCCTTCTCGCCTTCTACATCCCAGTCCGCACACTCCGCTCCCCTGGTGCTAACCTCACCTGTCCCATGTCCTACCTCTAACCTGGAATTCCCTCCCTCCCCAAATCCGTCAATCACACTTTCCCCCTTCAAAGCCCTACTGAAGGCTCACCTCCTCCAAGAGGCCTTCCCAGACTAAGCACCCCCTTTCCTCAGCTCTCCCTCCCCTCCCCATTGCCCCAACTCGCTCGCCTTGCTCAACCCCTCCTCCCCACAGCACTTCTATATATATATATATATATATATATATATATATATATATATATATATATATACATATCTATAATTCTATTTATTTATATTAAAGCCTGTTTACTTGTTTTGATGTCTGTCTCCCCCCTTCTAGACTGTAAGCCCATTGTGGGCAGAGAGTGTCTCTCTCTATTGCTGAAGTGTACTTTCCAAGTGCTTAGTATAGTGCTCTGCACACAGTAAGCGCTCAATAAATACAACCGAATGAATGAATACTGTACTGTACTGAATACTGGGGTAGGTACACCAAAATCAGGTTGGACACAGCCCCTGTCCCACATGGGATTCATAGTCCTAATTCTAATACTCATCTTGGTAACTAAACCATGAAAAAGATAAAGCAAAAACAAATAGTATCTTCTCATAAGGAAAGTAATGGAAAGAGGATAGCTGGAGATTCTTTGATTTGGAAAGTTGAATTAATTCAGTGTAATTTTACGGTGTGTCTTGTTTCCTGGTCTATAAAAAAACACTTTAAATAGCACTGACCCAAAATGACAGCTATACAAAGTATCGTGGGGTAATATTTTTTGAAAGTCGTAAGAAGGGATGATTTTTTTCCAATATATCTAATGAATAAATAAATAAAACTAGTGCATTAAAACCCATTTATTCCTAGCAACTTATGGGAATTTGGAAAAAAAAATTTCAGCTCAAATTTTCAAATATCTTAGACAGTCAGGATTTTCTTTCTAAAGTACTCTGGGTATATACCTCAAGGCATGTGGGGGGAGCTTCAACTCGAAGGAAATGAAACTAACCATTCCTCTAGACTGTAAGCTTCTTGTGGGAAGGGAATGTGTCTACCAACTCTGTTAATAGCGTACTCTCCCAAGCACTTAGTTCAGTGCTCTGCACACAGTAAGCGCTTAATAAATACTGTTGATGGATTAGAACATCTTATATGCAGGTTGTGAGGCACAAATGGGTTCTATCTGCCTAAGATACCACTTGTGACTTTTAGAGTAGTTTCACACTACTTATTTGTAATACAAGTGGCAAGATTCCCTTTTTAGGAATCCTTACTTCTGACTTTCTCAGCCTTTGGTTCTTTCTCATTCCCCACCGTACTGGGAGCCACATCCTTGAAGCAGCATGGTATAGTGGAAAAAGGATGGGCCTGGTAGTTAGGGCACCTGTGTTCTAATCCTGGCTCTGTCACAAGCCTGCTGCGTGACCTTGGGCAAGTCATCACTTAACATCTCTGCGTCTCGGTTTCCTCATTTGTGAAATGGGGATCTAATACTTGTTCTCCCTTCTACTTAGACAGTGAACCCCATGTGGGACAGGGATTGTGTCTGACTTGCTGATCTTATATCCACCCCAGTGCTTAGTACAGTGCTTGCCACACAGTAAAACGCTAAACCAATACCACAATTATCATTATTAGTCCACAGACCATGTGAGGAAAAGAGAAGGAAAACTGTTTCGAGGCAGTGGCCGCCACTGAATCAGTCAATCAATGAGTGGTATTTTTTGAACGCTTCCTGTGTGCACAGCAAGAACCCTGAGTTTGTGAAAAAAAGGTGGTGGAGGATGCAGTGGTGCAGAGAAAATTGCTTGGAATGGGGCAAGGAGGATAGGGAGGCTTGCCCTACATTTTCTCTCGCACGATAATGAAGTTGTAATTCCAACAACTCTCACTATAACCACGATTTTTCCTAGGTCAGCGGAACTGGACTGCACTGTTGTTTTCTCTCACTCTGGGCTGTACTTGTAAATCTCACCTGTCCACCGGTACCTGTTTAGCCTCATTAAAATGAGGATCTCATCCTACACCAGGAGCCGTGCTTGTTAGATTAAGGTTCCTTTGCAATTCTAATCCCTATCTGTCTGTTTTCTTCCTTCTCAATCTGTCATCTAGGTAATGAAAACTTCTGTTGGAAACCTTATGGCTTCTCAGTCAAAACTGAGAAAGAAATAGGACATAATTTGGCTTGGAATTATCATATACTTTCTATTCGCTCGTCCTAGGTACATTAAGCGGCTATTCATTCACTCCTTGGAGACTAATGAAATCATAACATGCCCTACAATACACAATTAAATTACCAAAATGTCAGATTTTTTCATATGTTCTATCTGTAAGGCAATGTCATCCTCAAAGTTTTTAGAAATTCAGGAACTGCAGCAAATTATCACCGATTCTGAGTCAACAGAGTACTCAGCTGGACTGTCTGAGGAAAGCAGACTGAAATATTAACTTGAGGTTTACTGAAACATTCCCCATGGCATTTTTCCCAAAAAGAGATTAAAACAAACAGCTGCTGATATGGAAACCAACTGTTTGAACTGTAACTCAGTTAAAAAAATGCTTGTAGTATCAAAGCTACCTAGTCTTGCAAACGTGATGCAGGAAATGACTAAACATTTAGTGCTGGTTATTTAGCACTATTCCTGGAGACTGGTACTGTGGTGTGGACAGCATGATGTGTGCACCGAGGTGCAATTTAGGTCAATGATTCTTTGAAAGGATCATTCTTTTTCTTCTCTCTGGAGTGGCAAGGCATTGTAAAGATTAACTTTTCCCAGATAGTGTTACATAGCAATCATTGACAGCACAAATGAAAATATTTTGAACCATCGAATAAAATGCATCAAACATATCAAAACATAGCAAAGTGTCTTAGCTATTTTTGTTCTTTAACTTCTTTTCAAACAGACGAAAATATAGACGAGGCTCCGTGAGTCAGAATTTACAGATCTTCAGTCAATAGAGTTTTACGATGAGGCTTGAACTATTCAATCTAGACACCTGCATCCACTCATGAACCCTTCAGATTTTCACTCTTGACTGTGTTCTGGTAAACTACAATTAGGGTATGATTTTCGTTGAAAGGAACAGAAAACATTTTAAAGCAATCAATAATTACAAAAATTATGCAATACAATTTGCATATTGATTACTCAGAATTCAAGTGAAACAGATGAAAAATATGGTCTGCTTACAAAATTCCCCATTTTTCAGCTGGAAACTCAGTTAACTATGTTAACAGTATAATGTTACCAATTCTTTAAACTAACCTTTCCTCATATATAAACTAGCTCTTTCTCAACTTATTTACAGAAACTGAGAAGAAAATGCAAAGTTTATAGTGTGAACAAATAAAAGCTGATTTTTGAAATGATTTTATTTTTCTGGGGAAAAGAAGTCCTCATTAAACTCTTCATGTAAGAAAGAATGGCTAGTGACTTTGAGTCACTGAATAGCACTACCCTATGGACTTGCCAAATAACCTCTTACTAGATAAAACATTGCAGAATTCAATCCATTTATCAAAAGTCTTGCAGTTCTTATTTTAAGGCAATTTAAACTCAGGAGATGCAGCAAAACTGGGTGAAATTTTGCCAACAATGCCAAGTTTAACTCTAAAGTTGCCACGGGCTCACTGATTTTCAGTAAATCACTTGGCTTCTTCCCATCCTCTACAAACTAAGGATGGAAAATACTTAGCTACCTCAAAGGAGTGTTATGAGAATTAATCCATAAATATCAAGAAAATAATTTGAAGACATGAAGTGTTAAGAAATCTGGAAAACCTTGAAAGAAATGGTTATTTTGTTTCAGGGTATTTCAGTAAAAAGTAACTCCACCCCCGATTTGGATGTTTATGGCACTACTGACCTACAAATGATAATAATAATAATAGTAATAACAATAATATTTAAGCCCTTTCTATGAGTCAAGCACTGCTCTAAACACTGGGTCTGTACTCTTTAAGCATTTGAAATGCACTCAACTTTCTGCCCCATGGCACTTATTTACACATCTATAATCTATTTTAATGTCTGTCTCCCCCCCCCCCACCAGGTTTTAAGCTCGCAAGTAATGGGTACCAACTCTATTGTATTGTACTCTCCCAAGCGCTTAGTAGAGTGCTCTGCACATAGTAAATGCTCAATAAATACCATTGACTGGCTGATTGAAGTGGCATGGCTTAGCGGATAGAGCACGGGCCTGGGAGTCAGAAGGTCATGGGTTCTAATCCCAGATCCGCCTCTTGTTGATGTGACTTTAGGCAAGTTGCTTCACTTCTCTGGGCCTCAGTTACCTCATCTCTAAAATGGGGATTAAGACTGTGAGCCCCACGTGGGACAGGGACTGTGTCCAACCCAATTTGCTTGTAGCCACCCTAGTGCTTAGTCCAGTGCCTGGCACATAATAAGCGCTTAACAAATACCATTATTACTATTATTATCATTATGTAAGTTCATCAGGTTGGACACAGTCCCTGTCCCACATGAGGCTTCCAGTCCAACAGGGTGGGTGAGCAGGCATTTAATCCCCATTTTACAGATGAGGAAACTGAGGCTCAGAGGAGTTAAATGACTTGCCCAAGGTCACTCAGCAGGCAGGTGGCAGAGCCGGGATAAGAATCCAGATCTTCGGACTCCCAGGCCTGTGTTCTTTCCACTAAGCCACACTGCTAAATGTTTATCCCCCCTGGACTAGTTGCTACTAGAGAACGCAGTGCCTCTAACTACCCTGAAAAATTCCCTCCTCGCCCTCCCTCCAATCTTTCTCAACACTGTGTTGGAATCATATGGCTTGGGGTGAGGAAATCTTTGTCAGGAGTATCCCTTGATTTTTATCAAGAAACACCACAGGAGGGTTTTTTTTTTTAACTCCCGCTAAGAATAAACAACAGGTATAGGCAGAAAGCAGGTCAATGTAATATTTTGTCTGAAGGACAGCACCTCTAAAACAACTATGCCCTGAATTTGACCCCACAGCTTATAGCAGAGGCTAGAGCATTACAAATGAGCCACAGCAATTACCAGACTGGACAAACAGAATTGGCTTTGACAACTATTGTTTACAGGGGAATGGGATTTTAACCTAAAGTTAACTGCCAAAGAGTTAACAATTTCTTTAGCTTCTTATACAAGAGATGTTTCTGAAGTTAATTTATAATTTCCACATGCACAGAGTTCTATTCCCCCCTTTCCTCACGATGAGATGCTAGTTATGTACCTGGTCCCAAGCTTCTGTGATCAGTGTCCCTTTTCACTGGAGTAGTCTGTGGTCCATAGCTTAACCTTAGTGGGATCACTCAGTCATTCTATCAGTGGTATTCCTTGGTGCAGAGCACTGTACAAAACCCTTGGGAGAGTACACTATAAGAGACCTGGTAGACACGTTACCTGCCCACAGCAAGCTTATAGTCTAAAGGAAGGAAGAGTTGCCACTGGGACGTTGTCAGTTCTGTCTTGCCTCTCTCCAATAGGCCTTTCCCTGAACCCCTATCCAAATGGCAGGCAAGGATGCCTTTGACCTTGGCCAACCAGCGCTACCCCAAGACCTCGAGGCGGGACAGAGCAGGTCTGACAGCGTGCTGCAGTGTCAATGAGAATCTGCCTCCCCATTCCCATGCACCAGCTGAGTGGAGGAATTGGCTTTAGTTTAAAAATATTACTGCCCAGAGGCAGTGGGATACTCAGGGACACAGGTCTTCCACTGCCCTTTTCCTGGAATGTGCTTTGGGCAATGGTGGGGAAAAGTCTACGATGAGAAGGTCAGAGGTCACAATAAAACTTATTCTCTTACCAAATTGGCAGCCTAGGCCTAGTGGAATCAGTTGTATTCACTGAGTTCTTATTGTGTGAAGAGCACTGTATTAAGTGCCTGGGAAGAGTACAGTATAACAGAGTTGGTAGACACACTCTCTGTCCATTTTTACTTTTCGCTTTATTAGGCATTCTTTATTGCATTTGGACATGCTAAACTAAAGCTAACATATGTGACACGAATTTCTGGGCCCCCAAATCCACCTCTTCCCAGGGGCAAAGAAGAGTGAGTACAGAATACTCACTAGCATGCGATTTCCTCCATTCAATCCCTTGCAGACACATATCAAAACATACCTGAACAGCACCTAGCAATACTGATTTCAGCTATCAGAATAAGAGGAAGGAGAAAGTTTGCTCCACAGTAAAAAAGACTATTCTGCAAAATCGCATGTTGTAAAAGCCAAGGAAAAGAAGCATTAAAATAGGCATTCAGAGAGGGAACCGTTGTTTTATCCTCGTCATTTAAAACAAGCAAAGGGAAATTTGGGGGCTTTCAGAATTGTTCTGAGGCAGAAGCCCATAAAAAGTTGAAGTTAAAATGAAAATTCTTAAAACATCTTTAACTAAATGAAGTAATAAGTCTGCTGGATGCCAAATGAAATTGCCTGTACATGAAGGCAAAAATGGGCAATGGATGCAAGATTGAAAATGGACAAGGAACTGCATTTAACCTCTCTATTCTAGATAAAATGCACCAATTTTGCTAAGTAGATAATAGTTGTAATTTGGTGCAGTCCCAAATAAGGCTAGTAGGAGAAAAAGAGCTCTTTCCTGATTTTAGACAGTAGAAATCACTTGATAATTCCTCTTGTCAAAGTTCCTTGATCCAGTTGCTTGATTACAGAAGAAGAAGGACCTCCTCAGTTTTTATTGACTTTCCCCAAAGCCCTCCTCATTCCTTCCTCTAATAGTGTTCCATAAATTGAACTCTAGACTCTTCAATCAATCAATCAATCAATAGTATTTATTGAACACTTACGGTGTGCAGAGCACAGTACTAAGTGCTTGGGAGAGTACAGTACAACAAAGTTGGTAGACATGTTTCCTGCCCACAAGGAGCATACCGTCTAGAGAGGGAAAAGCCCTTTTTTAGTTACCTTTCTTGACAAGGAACAAATCTATCAATGAGGCACCCAGGACAAGAGTCACTTGACCCTGATTGTCATTTTGGCCGTCTTTCCATCACTTCTTTCTCAGTCAAAGAAATTATGTTTTAGACCCACAGTGAGACTGTAAACGCTTTATGCCAGCACGCATTATTTCTTTCTTCAAATGGCCAAAATACTCAATTTCTACGCACATTTAAAAGGATAAATACTGCAATCACATAGATTATTTACTACTACAATACTGGGAAGGATATACTGCTCTTTACTGAATATCAAAAACATCCTAGTCATTGTTGATAGCATTTCTGTCCGAGGTTTTAATGCATGTTTATCAAAAATGTAATTTTCCATGTGGGTGTGAATTCCATCCTCCCGGTGATTTTTCTGTCCTAAACATATTGCTAGGCAACACTAAGCGACACATCCCACAGTCTCCTAATTCTGTTTGATGTTTCGCATGGACCTTCACTTCTATCTCTAAACCAGAATAACATCAGTGGGTTTAGGTTTTTGTTTTTGAAAATAATAGGTGTCAGCCCAGATCAAAGTCAAGAAAACACCATTAGATACTGCGAGAAAAGGGAAACTGGCATGAGGCACACAGGCGTATTTCTTTTTAAGACTTTAGCCGTTAATTCATTAGAGAAATCTAATGTGATTCATGCTATTCTCACTTACCAAAAGGCAGCAAGGACAGTGTGTTGGCTTCTTTCCAATGTGCTTCTGGCACCTGGAAGATAATTGTAGGTGAAATACTGGTAACATGGCAAACATATAATTTTCCAGTTGAAAATGATGCATATACTTTATCTATCACGAAGGAGATGTGTCTTAAGGTCAGCATCTCATTTTGGAGGATAAGAAGATGACTTCTGGAGGCCTGTCCATGAGAGAGAGGGCACTGGACTTCCTGTATGATTGTTGTTTTCAAGGAAAGAAACAGTGAGTGAGTCCAATGACTGTTGAGCAAGGAAGGGTAATGGCAGAATTGGATCTAAAGTGGGGACAAGAACTCATGCTACAGTTAGGATTGCCTGCTGTAGCAGGTCAAGCATCAGAGAACAGCAGAGAGTGAGGCAAATCAGTACTTTCTCCCAGTCACTGATCAATCGATCTATGGTACTGATCGAGAGCTTACAGTGTGCACGGCACTGTACTGTACTAAACGCTTTTTCAGCAGCTTGTGGGAAAAAGCACCATTGCCAAGATCAGCACCTCCATGACCATCTGCCTTCCTTGTCATCTGCCATGTCACAACAATGATCACACCAGAGCCCTTGAGCTGCACATTTGGGACAGAGAGCATCAGGGTGACGCAAGCAGGTAAGTTCCAAGCTACTGAAAATTGTGAGCTGGCAAGACAAACTTAATCAATCAACTGTATTTACTGAGCTCCTCCTATGTGCAGAGAATTATGCTCAGCACTTGGGAGAGTACAAGAGAGTTAGGAGACATGATCACTGCCCTCAAGGAGTTTACAATCTAGTCAGAGAGACATAGGCTAAAATAATTCACAAATAGGATGTGGGTAAAGTGGATAGACACATAAGTTAGTGCTTAAGTAGTAAGATAGGTAAGATATGAACAAAAGTGCTACATGTGGTCAGGAGTACATAAGTGCACAGCCAGCATACTTCAAAGAGCCCTGGGCTCTTGAGTGCTTTTGAGAGAGCACAATAACAGAGATACAATCCCTGCCCTCAGGTTGTTTATAATCATTAGGAAAGCCATACACACAACCCAAAATTTATATTGGCAACATAGAACTCAATGCTGTCACAGAATTCTGATACCAAGGCAGCACACTGATCGATGATCCAATGATAGACAGGGAAGTAGAAAACCTGATCAACCCTCCTTAATGGTTTGCACATAGTAAGTGCTTAATACCATAGTGAATTAGTACCGTAATTGAAATAGTCATCCATGGAACAGTAACTAGCTAGACATCATAAGTAGGCAATGGGGGAAGGCCAGGGGGTAATCTAATTATCTGCGGTTTGGATGGGTCGAGGGGGAGGACAGGCAATCACTGAGGTCTTTGCTTTTCCCGGAGGTCCCGCTGTCCCAGCTCCTTCCCTGACCAATCCAAAGCTTAGGGGGTTGGGTCACCTCTCTCCCCACAATGCTCCCTCCGGCCCACTTTCCCACACTGCCCCAGACCATGTTTGGAGGATCGTCATTCCAGAGGCAATGATTTTCTAAAACAGTTTTGAATACCTAGAAGTGAAAAAACTTTAACTTAATCAAAGTTTATATTTGGCTTGTCTCAAGGTCAAAACCAGTTGTGGCTTCCTCAGTGCTAGCAGAGAATCAGTGGAATCACTTAGAAATCAGGGCTCCCAAGCAACCCAAAAGGTGCTTCCTCCCACTCTCCCCCTACCCTGTCTCAATGCTAGTGTTGAGAAAGAGAAAGAGAGAAAGAGAGAGAGAGAGAGTGCACACAAGCAACTAAAATTGAAAGCCTCCCCAGCTCAGCTGGCCAGCTGCATGATGAAAATAGCACCTGGGCAGAGGACTAGCAGGCGTGAGAAAAGGGGCAAGTAGTCCCCCCTTCCCCCAACCAACTGTGATCTCCCTTCTCTCAGAGGTTTCTCCAAATTTGCTGTGGCCCCTTGTGCAGTAGTCACACCTCTGATATTAAGGCCAAACCCAAGTATTCTTCTGTTTAACTTGTAAATTTCACTCCTTTTAAAAATATGCTACTTATGCTAATTTGTTAAAGTTTAGTGCATAGCATGCTGCTCTGCGAATTTACTTTTCTTGGCAGTTCTAGAATATCCCGCTACAACACCCACTAAAAAATGTTTGATGGATTATGAAAATCTGGAAGCTAAAGATACAACTTGTGCAAACCATAAAACAGTTTGGGGTTACATTTTGAAACTGTGCTCAGGTCTACTGGAGAGGCAGGGTGGTGTTAGTGGAAAGGTCATGGTCTGAGAATTGGAGGATCTGGGTTCTAGTCTCAGCTCTGCCACTTAACTGCTGTGTGACTTGGGGCAAGTCACTGAACCTTTTCATGCCTCCGGTTCCTAATCTGTAAAATGGGGATGATATTACCTTTCCCTACCTCTCTGGGGGATTGGGAGGACAAAAACAACCTAAGTAATATGAAAGCACTTTGGAAATAAAGACACTCTATAAAATCAAGGCTATTATTCTCCCATTTCCTATTTAAGTATGTAGCTGGTTGCCCATAGCCGTGTGTGGCCAGTGGAATTCCCCTACAATTAAAGTGGAAATCTGCAAACAAGAGGATCACTCTCCACTCCAATTCTGAGTTCCAGAACACATAATAGTGGAGGCCTACAAGCACAGAGCCAATGTACTGCTGGCTGGTTCTGTGTTCAGTATTAAGAACCACCCCCTTCCCCCACCCCCGCAATCCCCTTTCTGAGCCAGAGAAAATGCAGTTCATTACTGCACTGCACGCATCCCTCTCTGCCTACAGACTGTAAAATCCCATATGATAAATACCTGCATTGGGCCCAATCTGAGGTCAGCCCTACCCCTGCAGTGCCCCTTCCCTGACCCTGACACGCCAGCTCCCAACTCCATCACTCTAGGAGCTGGTTTGAGCGATGTAGACAAAGTCACAATCCCATAGCTTGCTTGGGGATGTTGAATCATCATGAGTGTATGGGTGCTGGGCACAAGTCATGGCAGGGACAAGGGCAGTCTGGGATCAGAGATGATTCATGGCTAAAAAAACCAATGACTTGGGCACCCCCAGGCATCCCCCTAATAATAATAACAATGACAATAATTATAGTACTTGCTCAGCACATACTATGTGCCAAGCATTGTTCTAAGCTCTGGGGTAGATAGAGGTTATTCAGGTTGGACAGAGTCCCTGTCCCACAAGGGGCTCACACTCTTATCCCCATTTACAGATGAGATAATAATAACGAAGGTATTTGTTAAGCACTTACTACGTGCGAAGCATTGTTCTAAGCGTGGGGTAGGGGGGGAATACAAGGTGATCAGGTTGTCCCACAGTCTTAATCCCCATTTTACAGATGAGGTAACTGAGGCACAGAGAAGTGAAGTGACCTGCCCAAAGTCACACAGCAGACACGTGGTGGAGCTGGAATTAGAACCCAAGTCCTTTGGATTCCCAGGTCCGTGCTCTTATTCACTAAGTCATGCAAATGTCCCTGGAGGATCAGTCCCCTCACAGAGGACTTGGGCAGGACTGAACCTTTTGAGTACTTGCATGGAAGAATACAGTGAGCAATTGCCATCTGAGACGCAGTTTTAAGGTCTCTTAGGCCACAGAGGCGATCAAAAGCAACCTCTCCTCCACAAACGTCCCTGTTAATTCTGCAAGGAATTCTGCCAGTTCCCAGGGACGCAGAGCCCCCTGGCCCATTCCCAGCCAGGTTTGGGAGACATAGATTATACCCCTTGGAATCAGCTCTACATACCCTCTGAAGCAAAGAGCAGGAAACTAATACACAAGCCATGAGTCAAACTCATATTTTGTGGGAGAAAAATATCCTTTAGGTTACTTGTCTGTGCCCATGTCATGATCACAGGCAGGCCAAGGCTAGTTAGTTGCATGTACCTATTCTGAGCATCAGAGAACCATAAAGCTGGAAGGGATCCGAGAAATCATCTGGTCCAGGTCCTGGCCCCCATGCAGGTGCATGATTAAATCATGCAGGAGAGAGAAACCATGAGGAGCAACATTGCATAGTAGGTAGAGCACAGACCTGGGAGTCAGAAGGTTATGGGTTTTAATCCCGGCTCTGCCACGAGTTTGCTGTTTGACCTTGGGGTAAATTGCTTCACTTCTCTGGGCCTCAGTTACTTTACTTGTAATAAACAGGGATTAAGACGCTGAGCCCAATGCGGGGAAGGGACTACGGTCCAACCTGATTGACTTGTACTACCCCAGCGCTTAGGACAGTGCTTGGCACATAGTGAGCATTTAACGAGTACTATAATTATTATTATGATAGACCAGGGTTGGATAATCAATCATATTTATTGAGTGCTTACTGTGCACAGAGCACTGTAATAATAATAATGTTGGTATTTGTTAAGCACTAACTATGTGCAGAGCACTGTTCTAAGCACTGGGGTAGATACAGGGTAATCAGGTTGTCCCACATGAGGCTCACAGTCTTAATCCCCATTTTACAGATGAGGTAACAGTCACAGAGAAGTTAAGTGACTTGCCCACAGTCATACAACTGACAAGTGGCAGAGCCGGGATTCGAACCAATGACCTCTGACTCCCAAGCCCATGCTCTTTCCATTGAGCCATGCTGTTCTCATACTAAGCGCTTGGTAGAGTACAATATAACAGAGTTGGCAGACACGTTCACTCCACACAATGGGTTTACAGTCTACAGCGGTAGACAGACACTAAACTAGGTTAGGTATAGCGGAAATAGCAAAGTATAAAGATACGTACATCAATCTATCAGCTGTATTTATTGAGTGCTTACTGTGTGCAGAGAATAATAAGCACTTGAGAGAGTACAATATAACAAAGTTGGTAGTCACATTCTCTGCCCACAATGAGTTTAACAGTCTACAGGGGGAGACAGACATTAAACTAGATTAAAAGAGAGGGGAAATAATAGAGTATAAGAATATCAATCAATCAAATGTATTTATTGAGTGCTTACTGTGTGCAGAGTACTACACTAAGCACTTGGGAGAGTACAATGCAATAGAGTTGGCAAACATGATCTCTGCCCAAGAGGAGTTTACAGTCTTCCAGGGATCCTTGAGGCCTTGCACCGCCCCCACACCGATGTGATTATATCCAACAGATCGCCATCCTCTACATCTTCAAAGCCCTACTAAAATCACATCTCTTCCAGGAAGCTTTTCTCAACTGACCTCTCATCTCCCCAACCTATTCGCCCTCTCTTCTGCATCGTGGGCACTTGGATCTTGGACCCTAAGCATTTTTCTGGTCATCCCATCCTCACCCCCACAGCACTCATGTCCATTTCCGGAAACTCTGTTGCTTCCCCTACATGTCATTTATACCAGTGTCTGTCTCTGTCTCCCTCTTCGATTATAAGCTCAAGGACAGGGATAGTGTCTCCAAACTCTTATTACATTGTACTCTCTCATGCACTTAGTACAATGCTCTGCACACAGCACTCAAGAAGTAAGAGGAGCAGTGTGGCTCAGTGGAAAGAGCCCGGGCTTGGGAGTCAGAGGTCATGGGTTCGAATCCCCGCTCTGCTTCTTGTCAGCTGTGTGACTGTGGGCAAGTCACTTCACTTCTCTGTGCCTCAGTTCCCTCATCTGTAAAATGGGGATGAAGACTGTGAGCCCCACGTGGGGCAACCTGATTCCCCTGTATCTACCCCAGCGCTTAGAACAGTGCTCTGCACATAGTAAGCGCTTAACAAATACCAACATTATTATTATTACCACTGATTGCTTGCTATATCCAGAACACACAGAAACACACCATTCTGGTTGCCACGGAAATCCTTGGGACGGACCCACAAAGGGCCGATGCCGTAGGGATATGACAGATGCCTGGACCAGCAAGATGCCCATTTGGGTGGACAGTAAGGGACAGATCCTGAAAACGTTGTGGAGGAAGAACCAACAGTATCTGATGACCAGCTGAATGTGGAGGTTGAAAGTCAAGGAGAATACCAAGATTACAGGCTTCAGGATGGTGACAGTGCGGGGAAAATTGGGTAGAGGAGAGGATTCGCCTATACCATAGCAGTGACATTACCTCCCACAGCTCTCCACTAAATTCATGAATATACTGGGAGTGTTGGGAAGGGAGAAAAGAGATATTGGATTAAATGGGAAAATGGGTCCTAGTGTGAGCTCTCTCCAGGGTTCTTGGGACCAGTCCAAAAAGGAGGCGGCGGCATATCGAGGGATACAGCCATTCTTACAATTATCTTCCAATATTTTAAAAGTACACAGTTATCATAAGGTTAATTCATGTCCTAACGGCTGTGGGTGTCACAGGCTCACCTACAGCCTCATGGGAAATGAGGTACTTTCCCCATGATGACCGCCTACTGGAGGAGATCCACGACTAGACTCATACTTTATGGTTTCTTTTTTTTCCTGTCTCCTTTCCTTTGGTTTCTTTGGGACTATTTCACCTGCCACTGCTTTTCTACATTCTGATTTCCTTCTCCTCACTACGTCTATCCCTTATTCACTCTTCCCCCCTCGGTGGCTAAAATGAACAGATGTGTGCCACTGACAATAACACCCCCTCGGTCTCAGGTAGCAAGAAAGGGCTGAGTCAGGTAAACTATTTTTTGTTCCCAGAAAGAAAGGTCAGGACAGAAAAAAATACTGTATCTAGGAAACATCTCTAAAGTACACCTCTGTTCCTGCAATCATAAAGGCCAAAACTATAAAATTGGTTAGTAGTAATCCTTTTATCTGGCTTGACCTTGATCATTCTTTTCTGAACTCAGGTTGATGACGTGCAATTCTAAGCGTGTCTTGAGGACAGTGCATTCATCTCTGACCAAAATGTTTTGGGACTGAATCTGCCCAGAAAGTTCTTGATGTTCACTGTAGACATAAGTGGGAAGTCTATCTGTCTTCTCCTCCTGCAAACTATATGGCCGATCCATATTTGTTCTGTTTCATACACAGCTTGTTCTATATCTTCGTCTCCTGTATCATCCTGATTTCTTCATTTGGAAACGTTGTTTCATTTGAGCACTTGAAACATTATGCCCAACCTCCGTAGTCAAGTACATAAGTTTATTCAATTATTTTTGACCATTCTAGTTGGAAATATTTTTATGTTTGCCTCCCTTATCAGAGCATAAGTTCCTTGAAGGCAGGGAAGGTGTCATAGCTTTATTGGGTACTTCCCAACCACCTGGTTCAGTACACTACACAAAGTAGGCAGTCAATAAATACTCCTCCTCCTACTTCTGCATGCGCTACTCCATTGCTCTTTGAGTTGCAGCCATCTTCTCTTCCTTGGTGTGTGTTTTCAACCAACACGTGTCTATCTTTCATTTTGTATATCATCTCTAGACTGTAAACTCATTGTGGGAAGGGAATGTGTTGGTTTATTATTATACTGTACTCTCCCAAACATTTAGTACAGTGCTTTGTAAACAGTAAGCACTCAATAAATACGATCATATGAATGAATGGAGTCAATCAGTGGTACTTATTGACCACTTACTGTGTGCAGCACACTATACTTGGGAAAGTACACTACAATCAATGGTATATACTGAGCACTTACTGTTTGCAGACCACTTTAATGAGTGCTTTTTTAAATGGTATTTGTTAAGGGCTTGCTTGGGAGAGCACAATATAACAGAGTTGATAGGTTCCCTGGCCACAAGTCTAGAGGAGTTGGTAGATGTCGTCCTTGCCCACAAGGGGCTTCGTTTTGGAGCCAGTCCATAAGGGGAGAGAGACATTAAAGTAGATTAGGGAGAGGGAAAACAATAAGGTATAAGAATATTTGCACAGATACTGTGGGGCTGGAATGAGTGTCAAAGAGCTTAAATGGTACTGAGCCAAGTTCACAGTCGACAAAGGGAGAAGGGCGTGTAGGGGAAATAAAGGACTTCGTCTGGGAAGGGCTCTTGGAAGAGATGTGGTTTTAGGAGGGTTTTGAAGGTGGGGAGAGGGTGGACTGTCGGATACGAAGGGGTAGGGTGTTCCAGGCCCCAAAATGAATATTTCCTCCTGCCTTCAGGACATCTCTTTTTGGATGTGCGGCTAACACCTCAAACTAAACATGTCCACAGCAGAAATCATCATCTTCTCACCCAAACCCTTTCCTCCCTTTCTTTCCCATCACTGTTGACAACACCACTCTCATCCGTCTCCCAAGCCCATAACGTTGGCATTATTCTTGACTCATCTCTCTCATTCAACTCACGCATTCAATCTTTCACCAAACCCTGTCGGTTCTACCTTATCAACACTGTTAAAATCCACCCTTTCCTCTCCATCCAAACCGCTACCACCTTAATCCAAGCACTTATCATATCCTGCCTTGCCTACTGCATCAGCTTCCTCGCTGACCTCCCTGCCTCCTGTCTTTCCACACTCCAGTCCTTACTTCACCCTGCTGCCCAGATCTTTCTTCTAAAACATAAAAAGTGTTCTGTCCACATCTCCCCACTGCTCAAGAATCTCCAGTGGTTGCTCATCCACCTTTACGTCAGACAGAAACTCCTTACTGTCGCCTTTAAAGCACTCTAAACTCTGGCCCTCCTATCTCACCTTGCTGATTTCCTACTCCAACCCCAGCCTATACACTTTGCTCCTCCAATGCCTACCTACTCACTATACCTCAAGTTCATCTGTCTCACCACTGACCCCTTGCCCACATCCTTCCTCTGGCTTGGAATTCCCTCCCCCTTCATATATGACAAACCACCACTCTCCCCACCTTCGAAACCTTTAATAAATCATATCTCCTCCAACAGGCCTTCCCTAAGCCCTCATTTCCCCTACTCCCTCTTCCTTCCGCACTGTCTATGCACTTGGACCTGTGCCCTTTAAGCACTTGATATTCATCCCACTCTCAGTCCCACAGCACTTATGTACATACCTGAAATTTATTTTAATATCTGCCTCCCTTTCTAAACCATAAACTCCTTGGGGGCAAGGAACCTGTCTACCAACTCCGTTGTATTGTATGCACTCTCCTAAGTGCTTAGTAGAGTGCTCTGCACACAGTAAATGCTCTGTAAGCATAAAAAGCATTAGAAGCAGCCTGGCTCAGTGGAAAGAGCCCGGGCTTGGGAGTCAGAAGTCGTGGGTTCTAATCCCAGCTCTGCCACTTGTCAGCTGTGTGACTTTGGGCAAGTCACTTCACTTCTCTGAGCCTCAATCACCACATCTGTAAAATGGGGATGAAGACTGTGAGCCCCACCTGGGACACTCTGATTACCTTGTATCTACCCCAGCGCTTAGAACAGTGCTTGGCACATAGTAAGCGCTTAACAAATACCCTAATTATATAAATACCACTGATTGATCGATCAAAATACAAAGAAGAGGTTGGTGTTGGAGGCTCACAGTGTGCGGGTTGGGTGGCAGTAGGAGATCAGCAAGGTCAGGTAAGAGGCAGAGATTTGATAGAGTATCTCAAAGGTGAAGGTTAGAAGTTTCTGTTTGATGCAGAGATGGATAGGCATCTATTCCATTAATTGATCCAAACCCTTATTGAACCTGCTGATATTTTCTACCTCCCAATTTCATGTAAAAAGAAATTCCATATCTTTGTCATCCACAGGGAGAAGTATCTCCTTTTAATTTTACAAATCTTAATCCAAGTCTTTGTTTTGGAAGAATCCCAATCTCTCTGGTCTACCCGTGTTTGAAGTTGCTTCATTTTCCTGACCATATAGTTACCTTTCTCTGTACGTTTTCCAGATCTCTTATGGCCCTTTCAAAATGCCATTGCTAAGTATAATGGTATGATGGACAAGGTAGGCCTCTTGTTTTCAGTACTCCTCCCACCATTGCCCAGCAGTTTTTTGGCCTTTCAGGTTGTCCTTACGCCTTAATCCATCACTTAAAGGTTCGGCCGAAGACTCTGTAATCTTGTTACAGAGTCAAGACAGACAGCTATAACTGGCAGCCCCAAACCCACTAGCATGTTGTTGCAGTTTGGATGATTTTTCCCTTTGTTTTCATCACTGACATTTTTTAAGTGCGTAAATTGTTTGAGGCACTGTCCTTTGTAGGGCCTATAATAATACTGTTGGTATTTGTTAAGCATTTACTATGTGCAGAGCACTGTTCTAAGCGCTGGGGGAGATACAGGGGAATCAGGTCATCCCAGGTGAGGCTCACAGTTAATCTCCATTTTACAGATGAGGTAACTGAGGCACAGAGAAGTGAAGTGACTTGCTCACAGTCACACAGCTGACAAGTGGCAGAGCCGGGAGTCGAACCCATGACCTCTGACTCCAAAGCCCAGGCTCTTTCCACTGAGCCACGCTGCTTCCCCCATAAGTCCTCCTTGTCTCTTTCTCCCCCCCATGACTCTCTAGGTCTGGTGGAGTGGGGGCTCAGGGATACACAGTGCCCAACTTTCTTAGCTATATTACCGTTTACCTTCATAGGTTGAAGCTCAGCTGCAATCTTCTGCCCAATGACTCAGCATTATGAATCTTTACTGCAGTTATCCATTTTACCATCCAGAAAAGCTTAGTGTCATCCACTCACTTAGAGATTTGACTATGCACTCCAGTTTTCAGATCATTTATGAAGATGTTAATTAAAATCAAAGCTAGCATTGATCCCTGGAGGCCTTCACTATTTCTACTTCTCCATCCCGAAAAAAAGTAATTTATCCTGGCTCTTTGTTTGTTAACTTTTCAGTTTCTGATCCCTGACAGAACTTTCCCTTAAATTCATATCAGTTTTCTCACAGGCTTTTGATCTGGAACCCATTCAAAGTTTTGTGGCAATCTAAATATGATTCGCTCACTGGTTCCCCTATATCCACAAGTTTATTGATCTTTTCAAAGAACTTACACCTTGGGCAAGTCACTTTAAATTCTCTGTGCCTCAGTTTCCTCATCTGTAAAATGGGCATGCAATGCCTATTCTCCCACCTAGACTGTGAGCCCCATGTGGGATCCCCATCCTGATTAACTTGTACCTACCCCAGTGCTTAGAACAGTGCTTGATCTATAAGTAGGCACTTAACAAATATAATGATGATGATTATAATAATAATAGTGATAATGATAACTCCCATAGTTTGGTGAACCATGATTTCTCCTGATAGAAACCAGCATTTCCATGACCTTGTGAATATAGGGAAGCAGCATGGTGCAGTGGGTAGAGCATAGGCCTGGGAGTCAGAAGGTCAGGGGTTCTAATCCTGACTCCACCACTTGTCTGCTGTGTGACCTTGGGCAAGTCACTTCACTTGTCTGGCCCTTAGTTACCTCATCTGTAAAATGGAGATTGAGACTGTGAGCCCCACGTGAGACAAGGATTGTGTCCAACCCGATTTGGTTGTATCCACCCAGCACTTAGTACAGTGCCTGACACATAAAAAAAAAATGTTGGTATTTGTTAAGCGCTTACTATGTGCAGAGCACTGTTCTAAGCGCTGGGGTAGATACAGGGTAATCGGGTTGTCCCACATGAGGCTCACAGTTAATCCCCATTTTACAGATGAGGTAATTGAGGCACAGAGAAGTTGTGACTTACCCAAGGTCACACAACTGACAAGTGGCAGAGCTGGGATTCGAACCCATGACCTCTGACTCCCAAGCCCGGGCTCTTTCCACTGAACCATGGTGCTTTCCACTGAGCCACATAGTAAGCGCTTAACAAATACCAGAATTATTATTATTATATGTACATGAGGAATGCATGAGGGAGAGTCATAAGGACCATAGCTGTACCATTACCGAGTCAGATCAACGATCCATCCAGCCTGGTATTTTGTCTCCCATTGTTGGTAACGGGATGCTCGAGGAACTATGTGATTGACATCCTCCTTGATATCTTATCTTAATGATTATGTGTCATCTAACATCCCAACTCTGTGTCTCTACATCACTGGGTTTCTACCTAGTAATTCATCATGGACTTCTGCACAGATTTGCCCAGCACCTTCATGAACCTACTGATATATTTGGCCCCCACAAAATACACATAGGTACATACCTTGTTGTTTATGCCTATACATGTTGTTAGTGGGTAGGAGGTTCTGTGTTTGTGTGCATGTGGGTCCATTATATGTGTGAGAGGTGGGTGGAAGGGAGGTATGGGTGTATGGGAGGCTGTATTTATATGTTTGCCTCTATGTATGTGGAAACCCCATTTTTGTTCCAGTGGAAAGAGCACAGCTCTGGGAATTCAGGACATCTGATTTCTAGTCCTGGTTCTGCATGTAGGGGAATGTCTGCTGGGGCTATGTCATCGGTGAATAGCTGACTGAAGAATCACTTAGGGCATTCCACGAGGAGGCAGGCCCAACAGGAAGCCTGAAAAATAGCTGGCTAACGTGGGCGGCAAAGACGGCAGCAGCTTCCAAGGCAACTGCCTGCTGGGTTAGAGCTGCTTGAGGAAATCTAGATATCAGACCGACTTCATCCACTTCGAGTTTATCCTTGCATGCTTTAACTCTGCCCTCTCCTCTGCCAGGCAAAATTATTCTCCATCCTTACTGCCGCCCATGCCCATAGCCCTTGCCTGTTGTTCCAGATGTTTCACTCCCTCCTCAAACCCCCTGTTCCCTCTACCTTCCTCATCTCTTGTCTCTAATGACCTGGCTGTGTAATTTATTGAGAAAATTGACACTATCAGGTACGATCTCCCTAAAATCTCCCCTGCCTCTCCCCAGTCTCTCCCTCCTCTTTCCCCTTCTTCAATTCTCCCATCTTTCACAGCAATATCTCTAGAGATCTCCTGTCTTCTCTCAAAATCCACCCCTTTAACCTGCACATCCAACCCCATTCCTTCACACCTTATTAAAACACTCGCTGCTTGCTCTTCTTCACTCCCTAACTGCCATCTCCAACTGTTCACTCTCCAATGGCTTCTTCCCCATGGCTTTCAAACATGCTCATGTCTCCCCATCCTAAAAAAAAACCTCCCTTGACCATTCCCCCCATCTCCCTTCTACCATTCCTCTCCAAACTCCTTGAGTGAGTCATCTACACCTGCTGTCTCAGGTTCCTCTCCTCCAATTCTCTCCTTGACCCCCTCCAGTCTGGCTTCCATCCTCTTCACTCCACAGGAACTGCCCTCTCAAAGGTAACCAACTATCTCCTTCTTGCCAAATCCAACGGCCTCTACTCCATCTTAATCCTCCTCAAACTCTCATCTGCCTTCAACACTGTCGACCACTCCTTTCTTCTGAAAACATCATCCAACCTCGGCTGCACTGACAATGTCCTCTCCTGGTTTTCCTATCTCTCTGGCTGCTCATTCTCAGTATCTTTCACAGGCTCCTCCTCTGCCTCCCACTCCCTAAACTTGAGGGTCCTCAAGGTTCAGTTATGGGTCCTCTGCTTTTCTCCATCTCCATCCACCCCCTTGGAGAACTCATTCACTCACATGGCTTCATCTACCACCTCTATGCAGGTGGTACCCAAATCTACATCTCCAGCCCTGATCTCTCTCCCTCTCTGCAGGCTCACATTTCCTCCTGTCTTCAAGACATTTCTACTTGGATGTCTTCCCATCACCACAAACTTAATATGCCTAAAAAGGAACTTATCTTCCCACCCAAACGCTGTCCTTCCCTTGACTTTCCCATCACTGTAGATGGCACCGCCATCCTTCCTGTCTCACAAACCCATAGCCTTGGCATCATCCTTGACTCTTCTCTCTCATTCGATCCACCACTAAATCCTGTCAGTTCCACCTTCACAACATCACCAAAATCCGCCCTTTCCTCTCCATCCAAACTGCTACACATTAATCCAGTCATTAATCCTGTCCCAACTTGATTACTGTATCAGCCTCCTTGCTCATCTCCCTACCTCCTGTCTCTCCCCATTTTAGAGATCTGTTTCCCAGATCATTTTTCTACAGAGGTGTTCAGGCCTTGTCTCCCCACTCTTCAAGAATTTCCAGCAATTGCCCATCCACCTGTGCATCAAACAAAAGCTCCTCACATTGGTTTTAAAGCACTCAATCACCTTGCCCCCTCCTATCTCACCTCATTACTCTCCTATTACACCCAGCCCATCCACTTTGCTCCTCTAATGCTAACCTTCTCACTGTACCTCATTCTCCTTTATCTCAACTCCAACCTCTGGCCCATGTCCTGCGTCTGGCCTGGAATGCCCTCCCTCCTCATATCTGACAATTACTCTCCCCCGCTTCAAAGCCTTATTGAAGGCACATCTCCTCGAAGGGGCCTTCCCTGACTAAACTCTCCTTTCTTCTTCTCCCGCTCCCCTCTGCCTCGCCCTGACTTGCTCCCTTTATTCATCTCCACTTCCAGTCCCACAGTACTTAGGTATATATCTGTAATTTATTTATTTATATTACTGTCTGTCTCCCCCTGTAGACTGTAAGCTCATTGTGGGCAGGGAATGTGTCAGTTTATTGTTGTGTTGTACTCTCCCAAGTGCTTAGTACAGTGCTCCACGCACAGTAAGTGCTCCATAAATACAAGTGAATGAATGAATGAATTGAAGCAGAATCCCATAATGCTACAGTGGCTTTGGCAGTAAATGAGTCCTGTACTAAAAAACAAAACAAAAAACTGCACACCCTTCACCACGTGCAGCACCCATGTCTGTCTTGTCACTCGTTGCAGTCCGTGTCCCGGCAGGAATAGAGACAGGCAGGAAAGAGAGAGTCCAAGTGGCGCTGTGCAAACCACTTGCATTATAATCAATTCCTTCACACAGATTCTGTCCTGAAGTCCCAGAACCCAGGCTTACTAGGCATTCTCAAAGGGAGGCTCCAGGCGGGACTGCCAGAAATACTAGCCTAAGAGGAGAAAGTTGGCAGTAGCTTGGAGTGATGAAACAAAGGGAGTACCACTGCCACATGTCTGCTCTGTGGCCAGCCAAGAATGCATGGTGCATGTCAGTCAGTCAATTGTATTTATTGAGCGCTTACTGAGCGCACAGCACTGTACTAAGCGGTTGGGAGAGTACAATATAACAGTCACATTCCCTGCCCACAATGAACTTAGAGTCTAGAAGGGGTCACATTTTGCTGCAATTTCCCTGGAGCCCCACTGTTTCTAGTGAAGACGGAGGTGAGGGGAAAATGGAAGATCAATTAATTAAACCCGTCTTATTTATTGAGTGCTTACTGTGTGCAGAGCACTGTACTAAGCGTTTGGACGAGTGCAATACCCTAGAGTTGGTAGACACAATCCCTGCCCTCAAGAAGCTTACAATCTAGTGGGGGAGGGATGGCTAGCAGCTGTGGCATGGGAGTGCAATCCCTAGGCTTTCAGTTTAATAGGTCATGCCCAGAACAGTAGAGCTGGCCTCAAAACTAACCACATTTTGGGGGTCATGACAAAATGAAGTGGTGTCTTTGCTGCCAATTCCCCTGTTCTCAGGGCATGGTCGCCTTTCTATAGCCTTGATAGAGGCTGGCCCAGAAATCCAGCTGAGAAGCTTCAATTTCAAGCTGTCCTTGGACAGGTCTCGGCCTTAGCACTTCAGACACATCAGGACTGCATTCAGCCGGCTCCCACCCCTGGCTATTCAGTAGGCTGGGAACCAGAAACATAGGCAGTCACCCTTAGAGTCAGCTTAGAATTTTATATAAGGACCAGGGACAGCAGTGGCTTGGGACCCACAGAGAGATGATCAATCAATCGATGATATTTATTGGGCGCTTACTGGGTGCAGAGCACTGTACTAACATGCTTGGGAGAGTACAATACAGCAGAATTGGTAGACACGATCCCTGCTCATGAGGAGCAGTGTGGCCTGGTAGATAGAGCAGGGGCCTGGGAGTCAGAAGGACCTGGGTTCTAATCCTGACTCCGCCACTTGTCTGTGTGACCTTGGGCAAGTCACTTAACTTTTTGTGCCTCAGTTACCCCATCTGTAAAATGGGGAATATGACTCTGAGCCCCAACTGGGACATGGACTGTATCCAACCTGATTAGCTTGCATCTACCCCAGTACTTGGGAGAGTGTCTAGCACATAGGTAGCACAAAACAACAACAAACAAACAAAAATGGAGCTTACAGCCTAGACAGTCTACTGGTAGAGACAGACTATAAAAGAATTTACAGCTAGGGGAAATGGCAGACTACATAAAGATATGTACAAGCGTGGCTCAGTGGAAAGAGTCTGGGCTTGGGAGTCAGAGGTCATGGGTTTGAATCCCAGCTCTGCCACTTGTCAACTGTGTGACTGTGGGCAAGTCACTTTACTTCTCTGGGCCTCAGTTACCTCATCTGTAAAATGGGGATTAACTGTGAGCCTCATGTGGGACAACCCAATTACCCTGTATCCCCCCCCAGTGCTTAGAACAGTGCTCTGCACATAGTAAGCGCTTAACAAATACCAACATTATTATCTAAGGGCAGCTCCAAAGGATCTATCTGCACCCTGGATTTACAACTAATTAACTCTTTATTTGATTGCAATCTCCTAGAGTTCAGGGGCTGTGTCTGGTTCTTCCTCTCAGCTCCTCAAATGGCACGTTGTACCACAGTCAATAGTACAGTGCTCTGCACACAGTAAGTGCTCAGTAAATACGACTGAATGAATAAATCCATCAGTGGTACTTATTGAACACTTACTCTGTGCAGAGCACTGCAGTAAGTTCTTGGGAGAGGACAATAGAACAGAATTAGCAGACATGTTCCCTGCTCATAATGAGTTTACAGTCAATAGATGAGTTTATAGTCATTATGGCAACCATAAGTGCTGTCCGCATTCATTCGCTTCTGTAGAAAAGGTTCACAGCTATTTATTATTAGCAGAGGAAATGCCTATTATGCAGGGAGTCCATTAGAAGTAGACCATATCCATATGAGAGTTCTGACCAGAACCGGGATTTCAAAACGTAAAGGGCTGGAAGATGCCAAGAGTAAACACGGCAATGGCATGGCATGGCACAGCAGGGCAGAGCATGATTAGAACCCCAGGAGAGATGCTTCTGTGGGGGCCGGCATTGGACCAACATTCAAATTTCAAGGAGACATGCCTGCCTTTCCACCTCCAAAATAAGTGTAGAATTTAATCCTGATCTGAGGGAGAGGGAAATTGATAAGCAATGCCAATTGAGATTAACTTAAGCCCAACTTTATGCACCTGATGTGAAATGGAAACTCTGAGCAGTCAAATCCATACTTATAAAAGGAACATATTAGCTTCAAACTGATTAAAATGCTCACCAACGCTCAGTGGGTTTAGGCTTCTTGATCAATGAATGGTCACGAATCTTCCTAAGCAATGTGGTTTATGTTTAAGAAGCTGTAGCGTAAGGATAAACTGGTACAAAACATGCTCAAACTGAGTAAGTAGGAGAATCATGCAACTGATTACAAAGACGGCCTTGCAGTTCATTTAGTGTTTTAATGATAAAGTTAAACCGAACCTAATTACTTTGAGATTTCCTGCATAATATGCACTTTGAAAGGAGATGTTTAAAAATACATTTAATTAAAAATAAAATAAATGTTGCCAAACATCAGTTGTTGTTTTTTTCCAACACAATCTTATTGCAATTGCACTGGAGACAGTCCTAGAGACCTAAAATATTATGAAAACATGTCACAAAAATTGGGGAAGCAACAAACAATATACAGTACATCAACCATCCCTATGGATTTGAAAGGCTAAATGCATTTTAAAAGATTGAAAGAATTACTACAATATTTAAATCCAAAGAAGGCTTCAAAATGGAATTTTACTTTGCTATGGACATGCTACGGAAAAATATACCACATATACATAAACAGGGGCCTGGGAGTCAGGGGAACTGGGTTCTAACCCCAGCTCCATTACTTACCGGCTGTGTGACCTTGGGCAAGTCACTTCATTTCTCTTGGCCTCAGTTTCCTCATCTGTTCCCCCTCTGTCTTGGACTGTGAGCCCCACATGGAACAGTCTGTCTGACTTGATCATCCCAAATCTTCCAGCCCTTAGTACAGCATTTAGCACAAGGTGCTTAATAAATTTCGCAATTACTATTGTTATTCTGCTTGGGCTGGTACTTGGTGATAGAGAAAAACCCTTTTGTAAAAATTCACTTATAACGTTTTAGAGTATGACACATTCATATTTTTCTATATGCAGCTGTCCTTTACATTTGAAGAGGACACCAGTGACAGTGAAGTTGGCCTATGGGGAATGAAGGTGGCTGAAATGGCCAATGAAGGACTAACAGTCATGGCCACATCTCCTGCATGTAAAGATTGTCCCCTATTGTGTGGAGATGTATGCCGTAGTGCCTGATGATATTTGCATTTCTGCCTCTTGGTCTGATGATCTTCTTGAAGTTTCTGTTTAAAGAGAGCTGCTCCTTTCTTGATTGCTGTGCTGCGGGCTGGTCTGTCCGATGAATTTGTCTCGCACCATGCTGAATGACAGCATTCTGATCAGTATTAATGACTGCAGCATTTGTACAGCATTTACTATGTGCCAAGCACTGTACTAAGCACTGGTATTATTGAAGGAGAAATGCAGTTGTACGGTTTCCCTGGTGTAGACTGAACATCAGCTTGGATTTCTTAAGACTCCTTGTCAGGCCATAGTTCTGGGTAGGTTCTGTAAAATGGCTTACCATTGTTTGCCCGTGCGGGTATTTATAAGTCTCTAGGGTGCAGTCATCAGAGATTAGCAACTCCTGAATGACTGTCGCTGGGATGTTCGATGAGGTGGGTCATCTCCTGGGGGATCAGAAAAGTTTTCAAAACCTATCGTCCAAGTCCTTTATTGCCACCTCCTTCCCCGTGGAAGAGTAGCATTAGCTGAACACGAGCACGCCGACCTCTCACCCGTATCCTGCCTCTCCCCTGGCACTTCCTTCCCCTTCATATCTGACAGATCATCACTCTCCCTACATTCAAACCCTTATTAAAATTACAACTCCTCCAAGAGGCCTTCCCCGACGAAACCCTCATTTCCCCTACTCCCTTTCCCATCATCTATGCACTTGGATTTGCAATCTTTATTCACCCCACCCTCAGCTCCACAGCACCTTAATGAACATCCCCGTAACTGATTTATTTCTATTAATGACTGTTTCCCCCTCTAGACTATAAGCTCCTTATGGGCAGGGAACATCTCTACCAAATCTGGTATAATGTACTCTCCCAGGCACTTAGCACAGTGCTCTGCACACAGTAAGTGCTCTATAAATATGACTGATACCTACTCTGTGACCCTGGTTTATCCCACTGGCTGAGGGGAATTGATCAGACAAGGCACCTCCAGACATGCCGTTGAAGGGCAATCTCAAGATCTTAATGAACTGCTAATAATAATAATAATAATGTAGGTATTTGTTAAGCACTTACTATGTGCAGAGCACTGTTCTAAGCGCTGGGGTAATAGAGGGTAATCGGGTTGTCCCACGTGAGGCTCACAGTCTTAATCCCCATTTTTACAGATGAGGGAAATGAGGCAAAGAGAAGTTAAGTGGCATGTCCACAGTCACACAGCTGACAAGTGGCAGAGCGGGATTCGGACCCATGACCTCTGACTCCCAAGCCCGGGCTCTTGCCACTGAGCCATGCTGCTTCTCTAAGCAGCAAAGGGCAGCCAGAGTTCCCAACTAATTTCTGGAACCTAGATCTACTGGTGGTACACAAAGACTGTGAGAGCCACTTTTGTGGGCTCTCTGAAAACTGTAGAGAGGCCTTGGTGCTACTCCCTTCCATTTCTGCATATGACAGGCTTTGCAAATCTTGCCCACTCTGCCACATTGTGATTTAAAGCCACGTGGGGTTCTGGGAGTAGGGAGATATTCTTTAATAGTAGGGAGATATTCTTTAATAGCTGGCCCAAAGACATCTAGCTAGGAGTGCAGTGAGATGTCTCAATATGAATTGTTTAATCAATCATATTCATTGAGTGCTTCCTGTGAATGATTAAATACAATTGGATGAAGTGTGCAGAGCACTGTACTAAGCACTGGGGAGAGCACCATACAACATAGTCGGTAGACACATTCCCTGCCCACAAGGGGCTTACGGTCTAGAGGGGGAGACAGACATTGAAATAAATTATGGATATGGACCTAAGTGCTGTGGGGTTGAGGGTGGGGTGAATAAAGGGAGCAAAGAGTGGAAGGGAAATGCAGAAAGGAGAGGGAGTAGAGGAAATTACGGCTTTGTCGAGGAAGGCCTCTTGGAAGAGATGTGATTTTAAGAAGGCTTTGAAGGTGGGGAGAATGAACATCTGTCAGATATGAAGAGGCAGGACGGATGAGATCGAGGTAAAGCGAGTAGGTTGGCATTAGAGGAGCCAAGTGGACATGCTAGATTGTAGTAGGAAATTGGTGAGGTAAAATAGGAGGAGGAAAGGTGAGTGAGTGCTTTAAAACCAATGGTAAGGAATTTCAGTTTGATGCAGAGGTGTATGGGCAACCACTGGAGGTTCTTGAGGAGTGGGGAGACGTATGAAACTTTAAAAAAAGTGATCCAGACAGCAGAGTGAAGTTCGGACTGGAGTTGGGAGAGACAGGAGGCAGGAAAGTCGGCAAGGAGACATGCAGTAGTCAAGGCAGGATAATGCTTAGATCAGCAAAGTAGTAGTTTGGATGCAGAGGAAAGGGGTAGATTTTAGTGATGTTGTAAAGGTAGAACCAACAGTATTTGGGGACAATAGTTGCCATAATCTGATCTTTCATTTTTCCTTTTGAAGCTGGTGGTAATAGGGGCATTTTTTTGAGATCCCAAGGCATCTCTTAATGTTACAGATGTCGAGGAAAAGCTCAGGTCCGCCAACTAGTGTATCCCCTCTATATTTGTTTATCTCGGCAAGTATGGCAACCGATCCAGGTGGCTGTGTGGTGATTTCCTCAAAAGTTGAAAAGAGAGTAGGACGTGACGTGTCGGTAGGTTCTCTGTGCTTTTCAGTGCCTCATCTTCGAGAGTAGGTGTGTTTGAGAGATGATTCGAGTTATCAGAGCTACCATCTCTAAAGGATTCCCTTCTTGTCTGTGATGAAAGTGAAGCCATCTGCACACCTCACTGGTGCTGTAATAGTGAGTGTGAGCCCGCGTAACTTCTTTGGTGATGAATACCATGTTAATAGAATCACTCATCCTATCCCACCAAGATTATTGCATCAGCCTTCTTGCTGACCTCCCAACCTCCTGATTCTCCCCACTGCTCGGATCATCTTTCTACAAAACTGTTCGGGACATGTCACCGCCCTCCTCAAAAATCTTCAGTGGTTGCCTATCCACCTCTGTATCAAACAAAAACTCCTCACCATTGGCTTCAAAGCACTCCATCACCTTGCCCCCTCCTACTTCACCTCGTTTCTCTCCTTCTACAACCCAGCACGCATATTTCACTCCTCTAGTGCTAACCTTCTCACTGTGCCCCGATCTAGCCTGTCTCGCCACCAACCCCTAGCCCATGTCCTGCCTCTGGCCTGGAATACCCTCCCTCCTCAAATCCGAAAGACCGACAAACAATTACTGTCTCCCCTGCCCCCTTCAAAGTCTTCTTGAAGGCACATCTTCTCCAAGAGGCCTTCCCAGACTAAGCCCCGCTTTTCCTCATCTCCTACTCCCTTCTGTGTCACCCTGACTTGCTCTTTTTTCTCTCTCTCCACCCCCCGCCCAGCTCCACAGCACGTATGAATATACCTGTTATTTTCTTTATTTGTATTGATGTCTGTCTCCCCTGCTCTAGACTGTGAGCTCATTGTGGTCAGGGAATGTCACTGTTTGCTGTTGTATTATACTTTCCCAAGCACTTAGTATAGTGCTCTGCACACAGTAAGCAATTAATAAATACGATTACATGAATAAATAAAAGTCATTGGTTTGGTGCAGTCTGCATAGGCCTGGATTTCTCCAGCTTTGGCATACCACCACTTGTTGGATATGTCCCTTAACTCATGTTCTCTGGCATTTTGTTTTTTGGTATTTGTTTTGGTATTTGTTAAGCACTTACTCTGTGTCAGGCAGTGCACTAAGACCTGGGGTAGATACCAGCTAATTAGTTTGATCACAGTTCACGTCACACATGGGGCTCCCGGTCTCAATCCCCATTTGACAGATGAGGTAACAGGCACAGATAAGTGATGTGACTTGCCCAAGGTCATGCAGCAGACAAGTGGTGGAGCCTGGATTAGAACCCAGGTCCTTCTGACTCCCAGGCCTGTGCTCTATCCACTAGGCCAAGCTGCTTCGAGTTAGAGTCTTTAATGTTATTCAATGCAGGGGGTTTTAATTTAATTAGAAACAGCAGTAGACTGGTTATCTAATGTGATTAATTGCTGTATTAGAGTGGAAAAAATAAAGGGCATATTGGTCTTAAACATGGCCTTGCAAAGTCATGTGTAGGAGCAAATGTGGCAGACTGAAATGCAAGACTTATCTGTTTGATTATGTACTTTTCACAGAGTGGCAATTATCCCCTGTATAATTGAATCAGAGTAATGAGTAGATGAGGAGAAAAAAAAGTGATAGAATGAACACCTCTGAGACAATTGTATCTTATAAGTCAGTTGCAAACCATATCTAAAAATGAAGCATATAGGCTGCATCTGACACAGGGCTTGCTGTTATCTTAAATAAATCTTACCAAAATAGCCACATCAAGCAAGGTCTGATCTCAAAGCTTGAATCCAAATATGTATAACTTGGGGAGCAGCAAAACCAGTGGGCAAAAACCAAACAATAGAATATAAAGTGAAATGCTGCATCTTTGCTTATCTAGCCAAGTTGTTACTATATCTATGCCAAAATTTTAGTCAGTGGTTGCCTAGAATTATAAAATCAAATATCTGGGAACCCCCTGCAGAGCAGGTGAATGACAGGTAGTTGTCTATTCTTTTCTTAAAAGATCATAATTAATGGAGACCCCCCAGATGCCCACCACCGGCCTCTGGCCTGGAATACCCTCCCTCTTCATATCCGACAGACAATTACCCTTCCGCCCTCCAAAGCCTTCCTGAAAGCATATCTCCTCCGAGAGGCCTTCCCTGGCTAATCCCTCTTTTCCTTTTCTCCAACTCCCTTAGGCATCACCCTGACTATAGTGTAGTTTAAGTAAGGAGCTTACAGTCTAGAGAGGGAGACAGACATTAATACAAACGAATCAATTACAGATGGGTACATAAGTGCTGCGAGGCTTGGGGGGGGGGGGGTGCGGTGGGGATGAACAAAGGGAGTAAGTCAGGGCAACGCAGAGGGGAGTTGGAGAAGAGGAAAGGAGGGCTTACTTAGGGAAGGCCTCTTGGAGGAGATGTGCCTTCAGTGAGACTTTGAAGTAGGGGAGAATGATTGTCAGATATGAAGAGGCAGGATGTGGATGAGAGGACAGCGGCGAGATAGACGAGGTCTTAGGCAGGCTAACTTCTTTGGGCTTCAATTTTCTCATGTGTGAAATGGGAATTCAGTGCCTGTTCTCACTCCTACTTAGCCTGTGAGCCCCATGTGGTCCGAGAGTGTGTCTAACCTGATTATCTTGTATCTACCCCAGCACTTAGTACAGTGCTTGGCACATAGTAAAAGCTTAACGAATACCACAGTAATTATTAAGAGGTAGAAAGCCCTGAAATGTTATCTATCAATGAGCAGGATCCTTGTAAGGCAGACTTTAGGAAATCAGCTACTCAAATGTGGCTTCAAAATCCATACCCCTGTATACATGGTGTGTGATTCTTACATGGGATTTGCCTTGTGCAGATTTAAGCCCCCAAAAGAATTTTCCACCAGAAAACTCCTTGCAAAAAATGTTCCTGCTGAGTGCTGACATGGCCTGATACTTTTGAAAGTCTTATAGAGCCAGACAAAACAGTCCAAATTTCACACAAAGCTTCACCTTTTCTGTTCTTTCCATTAGCATTTCCTATGCAATCTCCTTGCAAAGGGTAGATAAAAACCAATATTATTCAATTCAGATCACAATAGCAGATGGTCTGGATTGTTGGCTTCCTCAAAAACTTCTGCCAATTACTCTGTTTTTTACAAACACTCCTGCCTCTACCAAAATAGTCTATCCAAAGTCCAAAAGAATACTGGGGATTCTATCAATCCTCTGACTTCTTAGTCCAGGACAGAATGGAAATTTGCCTGAATAGATACATCAGCCGCCCTTCACAAATGCTTCCTCTATATGATCTTGTTATACAAATTACTCCTGGATTTTCTCCTCTGGATAATTGTTGTATTTGTTAAGTGCTTACCCTGGGCTGGGCACTGTACTAAGCACTGGAGTAGTTGCAAGATAATCGGGTTGGACACAGTCCCTGTCCCACATGGGGCTCACAGTCTTAATCCCCATTTGACAGGCGAGGGAACTGAGGCACAGGGAAATTAAGTGACTTGCCCAAGGTCGCACAGCAGAGTCCAAGATTAGAACCCAGGTCCTCTGACTCCCAGGCCTGTGCTCTTTCCACTAGGCCACGCTGTTTCTCTCTCTGGACTTTCCAGTAAGGAGGCCCACAGGGTGGTAGAAAATGGCAGTGTCTTGGGCTTTCTGCCAAATCCTTTCCGACAAACTCCTTGCTACTTGATTCTGACATTCCTTCTCCTCCTCTGTATTTGGTTCTACAAGGTTAGGACTCCTCCTCCTCCTCCTCCTCAAATGTTTATCCAGTGGCCACTCTGTGCACTGTTCCCCCTGCTCAAAGTTACCAAGAGTATATTTTGCTTTCTATTTCTCTTGGGGAAAGGGAAAGGCTGCTTATCCGGCTTGCTTTTATCTGCTTTTCACTCCCAAATGGCAAGAATAACAGGACTTCAAAAAAGCCTCAGAAGGTCAAACTACCATGCTAAATCATTTTACAGCTCTGGTTCTTCTCACTCTTACTCCAGTCACCTCTTGATTATCTTTAGCCAATCATTTCAACCTTCTTCCTTTTATCGGGGCTGCTAAAGAGTAGGAAAATTGATTTTAGTGCAGCCTGATTTAATTTTCCCCTGCCCATCATCTGGTGAAGGTATTAATGGTCAGTGGAATGGCCTACGGGCAGAAAACAGAAGGGAAGAGAACAAACCAGTAGTGGGATAAGGGCACAAACTCAATAATCCACCCGGAGAATACCTGAGAAGAACTGTGTTTTTTCATCTCAAATTCTAGATAGGTCAAGCCGATAAGAAGGTAGTGCTCCTCTAGGGTGAATGCTGGCCCAAAGTGACATGCTGACAAAGTGACAGAGAAGCAGCATGGTGCAGTGGAAAGAGCATGCATGGGCTTTGGAGTCAGGGCTCATGAGTTCGAATCCCAGCTCTGCCACTTGTCAGCTGTGTGACTGTGGGCAAGTCACTTAACTTCTCTGTGCCTCAGTTCCCTCATCTGTAAAATGGGGATTAAGACTGTGAGCCCCACGTGGGACAACCTGATTCCCCTGTGTCTACCCCAGCGCTTAGAACAGTGCTCTGCACATAGTAAGCGCTTAACAAATACCAACATTATCATTATTATTATTACATGCTGCTCCGCTTAAAAATTGCTTGGGGAGAAGGGGTTCTGGTTAATAATCAACTGGAATTTGTAAAGAACAAATCTTATCACCATAATCCTTTATGACAGAGAGCCCTGTTAGATCAAGGAGAAGGTAAATATGCAATATATCTTGCCTTCAACAAGGCTTTTGATTCTGTCCCACACAATGTTCACTATGAACTGGGAAAATAAGGTCTAGACTATTAACCATTGTGCACAACTGGGTGAGAGAACATACATCGGGAGAGACTCTTAATAGAACAGTATTTAGTGGGGAGGGGAGCACCTAGGGAAGGTGGGGGGCAAGGGGAGAAACCAAAAACAATAATTCCCATGGGAACTGGCCCTATTGTTTCAGCCATGACATGGATGGGCTAGTTGCCCTGGGTTAGAGAGCATGTAGACATTTCTATGAAGTAACAAAGCTGAGTTAAACTTATTTCACGTGGGTATCTCAGGGAATCTGGCTTTTTTTTATGGGATTTGTTAAATGCTTACTATGTGCCAGGCTCCTACAAAACACTGGGGTAGATAAGATAATCGGCTTGATCACAGTTCCTGTCGCACATAGGGCTCACAGTCTTAATCCCCATTTTACAGATGAGGTCACTGAGGCCCAGAGAAGCGACTTGCCCAAGGTCACACAGCAGGCGAGTGGCAGATCCAGGATTAGAACCCAGTTCCTTTGACTTCCAGGCCTGTGCTCTTTCCAGTAGGCCATGCTGCTTCTGGATGGTAAATGAACCGTTACAGCTCCCGACAGGAATGCTCTGAGTTAACAGCTTCCCCAACCCTTTTAGTTTTCTTCCCCCGAAAAGTGCATAAAAGAATAAGCAGCCCCAGAGAGCCCTCACTACTCTGTCTATTCTCTTCTGTCACTTAGCCTTTCTGGTCATCTTCCTCTTAGGTATTCACGGCCCCAGAGTCCTTTTCCCCTTTCTCCCAGAACTGGTAAAAGACCACCAGTTGCCTCAGCCATCGCCTCTTAACCAAGCCACCTCAACATGATGTAGTCCTCTCAACCTCCTTTCTCCACTTGGTTTTGATGACTTCTCTGGACTCCTATTCCCCTCTAGACTGCAAGCTCACTCTAGAAGGGAACGTGTCTATCAACCCCCTCTCCCTCTGCTCCCCCACTCTTCCCTCTGTTCCTCCCCCTTCCCCTCCCCTCAGCACTGTGCTCATTTGTATATATTACCTTATTTATTTTCTTAATGAGGTGTACATCCCCTTGATTCTATTTATCTTGATGATGTCTTGTTTTTGTTTTGTTCTGTTTTGCTTTGCTGTCTCCCCCATTTAGACTGTGAGCCCGTCATTGGGCAGGGATTGTCTCTATCTGTTGCCGAATTGTACAGTCCAAGCACTTAGTACAGCACATAGTAAGCATTCAATAAATACTACTGAATGAACTCTATTGTACTGTACCCTCCCAAGTGCTTAGTACAGTGCTCTGCCCTCAGTAAGTGCTCAATAAATACCATTGACTGATTCTAGATCTGCTCCACCACAAAATCTCCAAGCCTCTCTAGACCAGACAGGATCTGTCCATTTCACAGGCTCTTCCCTTGTAAAGCGCAGAAGCTCCCCTCCCTAATGTCTGGTTTCCAACTCTCTCGGTACAGCAGGAAGGTAGCCCTAAGCCTTTGATAGTGGTTTTGTTAAACTAGGGCTTCCAAATCCAAGAACTCACAGTAATAGAAAATATAGAGCACTTGCAATATTTGTACAGGGCACTGAACTGGGGTGGGAGGTGGCCAGCACCACTCTGACCCTTCAATCAGTCCATACTATTTACTGAGTGCCTACTATGTGCAGAGCACTGAACTGAGTACTTGGGAGAGCAAAATAGAGTCAGTAAGCTTGATTCAATAGAACAATCGTATTTATTGAGTACTTACTGTGGGTAGAGCACTGTACTAAGTGCTTGGGAGAGTACAGTATAACAGAGTTGGTAGACACAGCTCCCTGACAAGCTTACAGCCTAGAAGACATTAATATAAATTACGGATATGTACATAAGTGCTGTGGGGCTGAGGGAGAGGTGAATAAAGGGAGCAAGCACAAGGGTGACACAGAAGTGAGTGGGAGAAGAGCACGGGCCTAGAAATAAGAGAATAGGGTTCTAATCCCGGCTCTGCCACTGGCCTGCTGTGTGGCCTTGGGCGAGTAGTCACAACCTCTCCTTGCCTCAGTTTCCTCATCTGCAAATGGGGATTCAATACCTGTTCTTCCTCCCCCTTCACTTTTGAGCCCCATGTGGGACAGGGATTGTGTCCCATTTGTTTGTATTGCCTCTTTTCCAGTGCTTAGTACAGTGCTTGACAATAAATTATGGATAGGGGGAATGGTAAGACATAACGATATGTGAGGCTGAGGGTGGGATGAATATCAAGTGCTTAAAAGTTACAGATCCAAGAGCATAGGCGGTACATAGGGGAAGGCAAAATAGGGAAATGAGGGCTTAGTCAGGGAAGGCCTCTTGGAGGAGATGTGATTTTTGGAGCGTTTTTGAATGTGAGGAGAGTGGTGGACTGCCAGTTATGAATGGGGAGAGTTTCAAGCCTGAGGGAGGACATGTGATATTTGTTAAGCACTTACTATGTGCTAAGCCCTGTACTAAGCACAGGGGTAGCATCATCTTCTTTAAACACTATTTGGAATGCCTAAGCATTTAGTACAGTGCTCCACACACAGTAAGTGCTCAATAAATATGATTGATTGATCACTGTTCCTTAAAAAATATCTAACTATCCACTTCTCTTTACATTAAACAAAATCTCCTAGCCATTGGATTCAAGTGTCTCTACCAGCTGAAACCCTACTACCTATATTCTTCCACTACATCCCAGCTCATATTCTTCACTCTTCCCATGCTCACTTCCTACCTCATTTGTGACTCCCTATTGTTCATGCCTTTCCTATTGCTTGTTACTCCCCCCCCCCCCCCGCCACCCTCAAATCAATCAGTCAGCGGTATTTGAACTCTCTGTGCACAGCACTGTACTCAAATGCACCAAACCCCACCCTCCCCACTTTTCAAGCCTCCTAAAATGTCACCTCCTCCAAGATGTCATTCCTTGGCTCTACTCCACCTCCTTGGGAATGTCATCCCTATCGGCCTTTTAAACACTTATGAGCATACCTACTTATTACTCTTGTCTTCATCCTCTGTATCCTCACACATATTTTAACCTAGCTCATGTTTGGTCATCTGTGTCCATTCCCCCAGTCTGTTCCCCCCACCCCGCTCCAAATTAGATGGAGGGAAAGGTCTATGTCTTTTCCTTCTATTATGTGCTCCCAATTCCTTAATCCAGTGCTCAACACCTTACTGGTGCTCAATGAGTGGTTTTGACGATGATGATTTCTGACAGTCTTTCCTCCATGCGACGGGAAGAATTGAGCTCAGTAGATCTAATCCCATGTTATGGCTAGTTGTTGCCAATACCTAAAAACAAATATCTAGTCAATAGAGATAAGCTGACAAAATAGACTTGGCACAGACCATAGCCAATCTATACCTCTATGAATGGAAGCAAACGACATAGTTCTTTTACGGATAGATTCTCATGACTCATCCACTCTGTCTCTTACTAGAAAACCAATTTAAATCTTGTACAAAAGTGAAATTTCTGGTTGGTGCGATGCCTCATTTTGACTGAAAATCCTGACCCAGCATTTCTCACGAAGAGACCTCACGCACCTAGGGAGGGAATCTGTGCAAAAAACCCAGCGAGAAAGCCATATGACACCCTAGAACACCAGAATAATTTCCTTCCGACAAGTCATTAGAGCCACTGCTGGGTGGGTCAGGTTGAGTTCCTTTCTGGGGCACACTAACATGAAGTACCAACCTAAAAGTAGCAGTAGCCAGGACTAATGCTTTCAGAGCCGTGTACTGCTTGCCCCTCACTGTGCCTCTCGGATTGTCCAGGGTGGCGCAGGCTCTTCCATTCTATTCTCCACCCCCCCGTGCCACCCTTGCCTTAAGGGAGACCCGAGAGCACAGACAGGCTGAGCGAGAGAAGACAGTTTCCCCAGCAAAGTTGGGGCATCAGATACTCACCTCGGAGCCTGGGAGCCTCGGAGCCACCACAGTTCATTTCCTGCCAGAAGGCAATCCTGCCCTCAGGCCTAAGAACTGTGTGTTGGCCTGGCCTCGGCCCCTACCTCTTTTGTAAGTCACTTACCGCCCTGCAAACCTCACTCCAGCTTGGCCTGGGGTCCCCTCTGGACTGTAAGCTCATTGTGGGCAGGGAGCGTGATTGTTATATTGTTGTGTTGGACTCTCCCGAGCACTTAGTACAGCGCTTGGCACACAGTAAGCACTCAATGAATACGACCAATTGACCGATCAACTGATTCCTGCTGGGACGCCACATTGCCTCTGGACCAGAAAACTGCCTGTTGTTTACCATCAGGAGAAACATTTCGATCCCGATTACTTTTTACATCAGCTGACGCGTACGATTTCTTTCGGTCTGTAGTTATACTGGCGAAATTGAATAGTTTAATAACTGGGAGTTTGGGCTCATGTTGAGAACATTGCCACATCTTCTGGGGACATTTGGTACTAAGTAAATGGAAAGAGCCAACCCAAGAGACTTTGTCCTAAAAGATAAGGATACCGGGCATTGTGATCAAATTGTATCTATTAACTTAGTTTGGCTGCATTAGATGTTTCAGCCACAGTTGATGCTTGACTTGAGGTGAATCTTGGCAAGCACGGTGCAACTACGCAGATACTGGCTAAATCAGATGGTAGACTTACTAGACTGTAAGTTCCCCGAAGGCAGGGAACATTATAATAATAATGGTATTTAAGCGCTTACTATGTGCCACACACTGTTATAAGTGCTGGGGTAGGTACAAGGTAATTAGATTGTCTCACGTGGGGCTCACAGTCTTAATCCCCATTTTACAGATGAGGTAACTGAGGCACCGAGAAGTTAAGTGGCTTGTCCAAGGTCACACAGCAGGCAAGTGGCAGAGCCGGGATTAGAACCCACGTCCTCTGACTCCCAAGCCCATGCTCTTTCCACTAAGCCATGCTGCTTCTTCCGACTCTGTTACACTGTATTCTCCCAAGCGCTTAGCAGAATCAATAATATTTATTGAGGGTTTACTGTGTACTAAGCATTCGTGAGAGTACAATGTAACAGAGTTGGGAGACACGTTCCCGGCCCACGATGAGCTTATAGTGCTCTGCCGCATAGTAAGTGCTCAATAAATACAATTGATTGACTCATTTAACGAAAGCCTTCTGAATGCGGAGTACTGTACACAATAGAGTTAGTAGACATGATCTCTGTCTTCAAGGAACTGGGGAGACACACTCTAAAATCAAATTCAGGTAAGGGAAGTAACAGAATTTAAAGATCTGCACAAGAAAGGGTTGTGGAGGGAGGAAGGGGAAGTTTCCAAGTGCCTGTGATACAAAAGTGGCAATTGGCCTGGGCGGGGGAGGGGGATAGAGGGTTCACTATTTTGACAGGTTGGTTATGGAAGGGAAGGAGTCAATCCTACTCATCCCAATTCCTGTGATATCCCTATCTGTAAAAAAACAGTTGTTGAAAATATTCCTGTTTTTCTAAAGTCACTAAGGGCTGCTCCCTGTAACTGTGCAACAAAAGATTCACCTGCACAGAAAGTTCCTTGCCCATAGGCTCGATATTGCCCAATGCTTCTGCCTAAAAAACTACTCTTAAAATGAAAGTTTCTGGGACTTTCACATAGTTGTGCACAGCTCTATTAAGTGATTACTTCTCTGGAGTTAAATCTATTTTAACTGATGAAAAGTTGGGATTGTCCCCTTGGGGCATCCATTCCCCTTTTGCTTGAAATATGAAACAAAATGTTCAACAAATAAGTTTTCTCACAACGAAGTTAAATTGGCATAAATAAAGATGACACTTGCAGAATCTGTTAACCACTTACTATATGCCAAGCATTGTGCTATGTGTTGGGGTAGATTCGATACAGTCAGATCAGGCACGTCTCTGCCCACACGGGCTCAGAGTCTAAAGGGAGGGGAGAATGGGGATTTAATCCTCATGTTACAGATGATGAAACTGAGGCACAGAGAAGTGACTTGCCCAAGGTCACACAGCAGGCAAGTGGAAGAGCCAGAATTAGAACTCAGGTTTCCTGACTCCCAGCTCTTTCTACAAAACTACTTAGTTTAGTAGAAACCCATCCCATGACACTACTGTGTAGTACAGTAATAGAACAGAAAGTTAGGTTTTGTTTTGGATCATCACAAATGAGTATCTGAATTATTTTCTAAGAGAAAACAGGAAAAATTAAAACTGAAAAGCAATGTTCACAAATTAGACACCTTTAGAGATTCTGAAATCCTTGCAGGCAGGGACAGGTTATTTGTTTTGTTCTGCTCAAGAGCTTAGTACAGAGCCTTGCATCCAGTGGGTACTCAATGACTATTATAATTCATTCATCGACTCAATTGTTTTAATTGAGTGCTTACCGTGTGCAGAGCACTGTATTAAGCACTTGGAAGTGTACAATACAACAATAAACAGTCACTTTCCTGCCCACGATGAGCTTACAGACTATGGTGGGGAGACAAACATCAATACAAATAAAGAAAATGACAGATATGTATATAAGTGTTATGGGGCTGGGACAGGGGTAAGAGCAAAGGGAGCAAGTCAGGTCAATGCAGAAGGGAGTGGGAGATGAGGAAAAGTGGGGCTTATTCTGGGAAGGCCTCTTGGAGGAGATGTGCCTTCAATAAGGCTTTGAGGGGCAGGAGAGTAATTGTCTGTCAGATTTGAGGAGGGAGGGCATTCCAAGTAACACTTGCCAACATGGGTGGGCCTATTCAGGCCTGTCCCCAGGGGAAGGCTGGAGACCAGACTGCGACAGCACACAGAGGAGGCAGAAAAGAGAGTCTCCCTCTGAGCTTCAAGCAATTCTTAAGAAATTCTTGGAGATGGGCCTTCAATAAGACTTTGAAGGGCAGGAGAGTAACTGTCTGTCGAATTTGAGGAGGGAGGGCATTCCAGGCCAGAGGCAGGGCATGGGCGAAGGGATTGGTGGTGACAGAGGCGAGATCGAGGCACCGTGAGAAGGTTAGCACTAGAGGAGCAAAGTGGGCGGGCTAGGTTATAGGAGAGAAGCGAGGTGAGGTAGGAGGGGGTGAGGTGGCAGAGTGATTTAAAGCCAATGGTGAGGGGTTGCCGTTCGATGCAGAGATGGATGGGCAAGCGCTGGAGTTTTTTGAGGAGCGGGGCCACATGTCCTGAATATTTTTGTAGAAAAATGATCCGGGCAGCAGAGTGAAGTGTGGACTGGAGTGGGGAGATCCAGGAGGCTGATGCAGTACTCCAGGTGGGACAGGATGAGTGACTGTACTAACGTGGTAGCAGTTTGGATAGAGGGGAAAGGGCAGCTTTTAGAGATGTTGTGAAAGTGGATTGAAAATGTGGGTTGAATGAGAAAGAGGAGTCAAGGATAACACCGAGGTTATGGGCTTCTGAGACAGGAAGGATGGTGGTGCCATCTAAGGTGATGGGAAAGTCACGGAGAGGACAGGGTTTGGGTGGGAAGATAAGAAGCTGTTTCGGGCATGTTAAGTTTGAGGTGACAGGAAGACATCCAGGTAGAGATGTCTTGAAGGCAGGAGGAGATGCAATTACTTCTGAAGATCTATAACTTGCTACTCAGAAAATCTTACTAAAGCATCGTGTAAAGTATTGCCCCCTCTCAGAATCACACCTGGAGAGTTTCCAGTACTTTACCGGTCTTGGCTACAGGTGGGAAAGTCAAACAGAGGCCTGTCCATTCCAATCCTAGCTTGGGCAGTGGCTAGCAAGCGGAAGGCACTCTGCTACAACTCAAAAACTCACCTGTGCTGGGCAGCAGCACTGTACTCATTACACTGTTCTACATGCAGTAAATGCTCAGTATATACCACTGTTTGCTTGACAGTGACACTGGGTGGGGCTTTTAAGTAGCTGTGAAACTTCCAGACAACATTTTTGAGAGAGAATTTCTACCAATGCAAGATTCAAAAGCAATAATTTACCAACTCTGTTGCACTCAACCCCCACAAATGCTTAGTACGATGCTCAGCACCCAGTAAGAGTTCAATAGATACCATTGATCGACTGCTTCAGAGGATTGAAATTCACAGAGAAAATACGATTCCCAAATTTCAAACCCTTATTCACCCAAACCTAACAGGCTGGTTTTCAGGTAACACTTGCCAACATGGGTGGGCCTATTCGGGCCTGTTCCCAGGGGAAGGCTGGAGACCAGACTGTGACAGCACACAGAGGAAGCAGAAAAGAGAGTCTCCCTCTGGGCTTCAAGCAATTCTCAAGAAATTCGAAATTCTGGAAGGCCTTGCTACTTCCTATTCCTGCCCAGCAAGTCACTCAATTTGATCTCTGGGAAATGTGCCCCAAATCTACAGAAAAATAACCTCTTGGCTTTATGAGAAATGTAGCCCAAGTTCCTTTGCCCTAGATATTCCTTTTGCCCCTCCTCCAAGGAGAGGTTTGAGTAGCTGTTTTGAAAGACAATGCAGTCCAAGGATACAGTACCTCTTTTGTCCCAAATGTGAAGTGGCAACTTAAGTCTGTTTTCTAAAATAAATCCCCAAAGTTGAACAGTTCTCTCTTTATTAGGAGTCCCACAACACATTTTCACAAGATAAATGCAACCAGATTTTTCTAGTGCTCAAACGGGGACAAGGCTTTCAAATGCAGATAATAACGTATGCTGATGAAGACTGATGAATGAGACCTGAGCGATATAATGAGACTTAAGATGCTGAATCAGCGGCAGCTTTTATTAAGCTCTATACTCACGTGCTTAGGAATATGCAGTACTAGCAAAAGACAGTCGGTCTCTGCCCTTGAGGAGTTTGCAATCTATTGGGGAAGAGAAGTAAACACAAACTGCAAACATACAAAATAGCAGTAATACGACTAATAGATGCTAAAGTAAGCAAAAATGAAAATATAAATGGACCGAGTAAACAAAAACAAGGAGTGCTATGGGTGGCTGATGGGATATGTCCAGACAAATAGGGATTATTTGAGGGGCAGCAAAGTCTAGTGAAAAGTGCACAGGCCTAGAAGTCAGCGAACATGGATTCTAATCCCGCCTCTGCCACTTTCCTGCTCTATGACTGTAGACAAGTCACTTCTCTGTGCCTCAGTTTCCTCAACTGTAAAATGGGGATTCAATACCTTGTTCTCCCTCTCCCTTAGTCTGTGAACTCTATGTGGGACCTGATTATCTTGCCTCTACCCCAGCATTTAGTACAATACCACAATTATTATTACTAGCATTATTAGGTAACTTATTAGGAAGGCTTTGTGATAGGGTGGGATTTAATATGGTGGATTTGATGGGGGAGGGAATTCCATGCAGGGGAAAGAAGTGTGCCATGGATCTAAGACCAGAGCCACAAGTGAGGTGCAGTTAGAAGATGTCTGGTTGCAGTAAAGGGAATAACTGGGGTATGGCGGGAGATGGGAGCAATTAAAGAAACTCCCCATTAAACTGTAAAGTCCTTGAGACTAGGCTACATATCTTTTGCTACTATTGTAGTCTCCCAAAGGTTCGGTACAGTGCTCGGCACACAGTAGGGGTTCAATCAATACTATTTACTGATTCGTAGGTAAGGAGAAGCCAGCTGGTAGAAAACCTTAGAGTCAATGAATGGTCAAGGGTTTTTTGTTTAACACAGGGATCAGTGGGCAGTAGCTGGAGGTTTTCGAGGAGGGGAATGAATACCAATAACTGTGTGCTCCTGTATGGAACATTCAAGAGTCGACATTTCAGGCAGGGCAAAATTAATGCACGTGTCAACAAAGTCCTTCCCCGTCAACACACAACTTCTCTCATCACCCCCTATTTAATTACTTGGTGAGACATGGTTAAAAATAACTTTTTAAAATATAAAAAAAAATTCTCAAACTGAATGCTAGTCACAAGCCCACTACAGATACCTACTGGGAATGCCTAGAATGATGAAATACGGCAGAATTCAAAGGACCCAGATACGCTAGAGCCAAATCGGGAAGAAAAATGGTATAACCCACTGTAACTTTCCTCTTTTGGGTACTCTTTGGGACTGGGCCATGAATGCTAGAGGGTGATGCTATCAATAGAGGTAATGAAATTACAGGAAACCCACTGTGTGCCATCCTGTGTGGCATATTTTTCACTAGCAGTTGTTATCTTCATCAATCCAGGAGGGGATTTTAGGACATTGCGAAATTCAAGACGGGGTACTTGAAATGTATTTTTGTTGCTAAGATCGCCTTAAGTGTGTTCATGTGGAGCTGGATTTTTTTCTGATGTCCATATTTTATTCATTACAGAAAAAACCTCATTCAACAGAACAGTTGGTTCCAGAGAGACAAAATGTGAAATGGACTATTTCTGAAATTTGAACATAGTTGATATTATGTTCTTTGAAATGGCTTAAGAGCTCTACCCAGTGCCCATCTGCTGGCACTTTTTGTCATTCCACTCGGACATTTTCTCTTCTTTAACGTACTTAGTAATTCATGAAAACGCATCACACAGGGTAGTAGCTAAGTTTGGCTCAAAATTTCTTTTGCAGCTACAAAATCAATAGTTTTCTCCACGTCTGACCACCCTGGAATCCATTTCAGCAAAACCCACTTTAAAATCTCAAGGTCTCTGAAGTGACCAGACCACCGACCAAAATACTATGGAGCTATTTCATAAAAAAAAAAATTTAACACCGTTCATTACTTCGGCCACTTCAACTAATTCACCCTTTTACGGTTTGCTTAAAAGCAACCTCGCTGAATGTGGCATCAACACATTTGATTTCTCATTTTGGGGGGCTTTTTTGTTGTTTTTTTTGTTTGGTAACTAGCTTTTCTTTTCAGTTGAGTGCTCCATACCCTTCTTCACAGCTGAAATGTTTTCGGCATCCATTTTTACGACGCTTTGTGCGAATGTGACCACTTGACTATGAGTAAAGCTAAGTCAGATTTCAGAAGATGGGTCTTTGCAAAAAAGATCCCAGTGTCAATAGGTATGTCTGTGTTAGCAAAATGTGATTTGGGGACAGGAAATCTTCAAATCTTCCCAAATGCAGGCATCTGTGTTCACCTTTGAGACATTCCAGACCCCATTCATTCTCTAAATCTGACACCAGAAAATGCAGAAAAGTGCTTTACTTTTTCTTCTCTAACGACATAGCTGGAGAAATGAGTAAATTCGACCTACAACAGCACCGCTCACCTCAGTTGGTAAAAGGGCTAGGGCAGTGAAAATTGCATTGTGCACAATGTGGTCAGCACATCCAACACCAATCAAACCTTGGCCTAAAACACATTTCGGTTTTGGAAAGTGTTATTAACACCCTGACGTGTGGCAACACCGAAATTGCTATTGGCGTTACCCACCAATGACAGAAACTGCATTGTTCCCAAGTTCATTCCCCCCGTCAAACTTCCAATCCTTCTCAGTGTTTGAAGTTTTCACCTGGTAGCAACTAAAAGTGGATCGGGTGAACCAGAACACCATTAGGAGGAGGAATATAACAATCACAGCTGGCAACAACTTCTCACTGTCATGATTGGATACATCGGTGAATAATGTCTAGAAATAAGATTCCTGCTCATCCTCTTTTCCACTCACTAAATGAAAAAGTGGGACAAACATTTGGAGCGATGCTTCCACTTTTGTCCTCCTGGCCCTGCATAATAATTCCCACATTAGGTTTGATGCACAATCATTAGAGTCAAAGCTGTGATTTTTCCCTCATGGGATGGCAGATGCACATAGATTCAGCAATGGCAATTTCCTAAACTTCTGACCCAGGTGCAGCCAAACTTTTCAAATAATCAGTGACTACTCCACAGGAACAGACTGGGCTCAGCAAATTTGTGTTTGCTTGACTTAAATGCTTTGTATTATCATTAGCCCTACTGTGAGCAAAACTGAATTCGTTCATTCATTCGATCGTATTTATTGAGTGCTTACTGTATGCAGAACACTGTATTAAGCACTTGGGAGAGCACCTTACAACAAAAAACAAACACGTTCCCTGAACATAATGAGCTTACAGTCTAGAGGAATACTACTCTGCACTCTGCACATCAAATGGCACCACTCTCCAGTGTTGTTTTCTTAACCAAAGGACATGTTCTCTGGATTTCCATGTGGATAGTGCATTTTCTTCTGGCTTTTACCCTAGAGAGAAGCAATAATAATAATAATAATGGTATTTGTTAAGTACTTAGTTTGTGCCAAGCACTGTTCTAAGTGCTGGGGTAGATACAAGGTAATCAGGTTGTCCCACGTGGGGCTCACAGTCTTAATCCCTATTTTACAGATGAGGTAACTGAGGCCCAGAGAAGTTAAGCGACTTGGCCAAGGCCACAAAGCAGACAAGTGGCAGAGCCTGGATTAGAACCCACATCCTCTGACTCCCAAGCCCGTGCTCTATCCACAAGGCCACGCCGTTTCTTCCATCACCCTCCTCTTTTCTCCAACCCCACTCACGGCCTGTTACTCATCTTCTTTCTCAAACTCACAGTGGCACTTAATTTCCCCATCCTATTTGACAACACCATCATCCCCCCTGTTCCCAAAGCCCACCACTTCATTGCCCTGGATGCCTCATTCTCAACTCCCACATTCACTCTCTAGCTAAATCTTGCTGGTTTTTTCCTCCACAACATTTCCTGGAGCCGCCCCCTTCCTCTCCACCCAAAAGGCCACCACCCTGCCCAGGCGCTTGTCACAGGCTAGCTGCATTACTATATCAACTTGCTCGCTGAACTCCCCGTCAACAGCCTCTCCCCTCTCCAGCCCTTGCTTCACTCTGCAGCAGGATCTTTTTTTGGAGAATACCATGTCTATGTACCTCAAGTCCTCGAAAACCTCCAATGGTTACCGCAAAAGGAACCTCTGAGGATTAACCTTTTAGAGAAGTTGGTCGGTCAGTCTTGAGCGCTTACTGTGTGCAGAGCACTGTAATTATAATAATAATTATAGTATTTGTGAAAGGCTTACAATGTGCCAGGCACTGTACTAAGCAAGAACTAAGCAAGCAAATCGGGTTGGACACAGTCCCTGTCCCAGGTGGGGTTCACGGTCTCAATCCCCATTTTCCAGATGAGATAACTGAGGCACAGAGAAGTGAAGTAACTTGCCCAAGGTCACACAGCAGACAAGTGGCGGAGACGGGAATAAAACCCATGACCTTCTGACTCCCAGGCCCGTGCTCTAGCCACTACGCCATGCTGCTTCCCTAAGTGCTTGGGAGAGTACAATACAACAAAAAACTGACACATTCCCTGCCCACAGTGAGCTTACATCTAGTGGATAGAGCACGGGCCTGGGAGTCAGAAGGATCTGGGTTCTAATCACGGCTCTGTCACGTGTCTCCTGTGTGACCTTGGGCAAGTCATTTCACTTCTCTGTGCCTCAATTACCTCATTTATAAAATGGGGATTAAGACTGTGAGCCCTATGTGGGACATGGACTATGTTCAACTTGATTATCTTATCTACTACAGCGCTTAGTACGAGCCTGGCATTTAGTAAGCGCTTAACAAATATAAAAAAAAAACCCACAAAAAAGCTTTAAGACCTTCTGTCATCAGCTCTCTCCCTTCAACTGATCCACCCCTCGGTATGCACTATTTTTTTTAATAGTATTCATTAAGCACTCAGGTACTCTGACTCCCTGGCCCACGCTCTTTCCACTAGGTCAGACTGCTTCTTTTTTGTAATGCTTCCTCCTCCCACACACCCCCACTGCCTCAGCCTGGCTTTTCTAGCTGCCAGAACCTTCTGGACAGCAGTCCAGGCTTTGGTTGACATAGGCCCCAGCCCATTTAAATGGGCAGTTGTGACCCTCACTCTTTAAGGACTACGACGACTACTTCTGACCCACCAGTGGTGAACCCTACCCGCTGTGTGGCTCCAGAGCCCGGCCCACATTAAGAGGGCCGAAGCCCCAGGCTGGGAGGTGGTCCCTTCAAGGTAGCAGTTCCTTCGTTCCAACCTGGTTTGGGCTCTGTGGATCGAGACTCTAAACCGCAGATTGGACTCACCCGCCGCCACCTCCTTTGCAGTCTTTTTCTTCAGAGCTTCTGGTTCTTCGGTCTTCCTCACTGGAGTCGCTCAAAAAATGTCCTCTTCTGCCGCGGTCTTGTTGCTCCTGGGGGATCCCAGGAAAGGCAGGCATATCAGGGAGGAGTGAGGGAGATTCTGGAGAGGCAAGATGCGTGACCTGCAGTGTGAGCCCACGTCATCCTCCTGCCACCACCACCCCTCCCATCAGCATGCACGTCTCATTCCTCCATTTTGCTCTCCCGGAAAGATGTGGCGATTTTGAGACAAGAACGTGTTTTGGAAAATCCTAACGTGGACAGAGAGAAGCAGCACTGTCTAGTGGAAAGAACGAGCCAGGAAGTCAGGAGAGCCAGGTCCTTATCCTAGTACTGCCATTTGCCTGCTGTGGGACCTTGAATGAGTCACTTAACTTCTCTGTGCTTCTGTTTCCACATCTGAAAAATGGGGATAAAATACCTGCTTCCCCTCCCCCTTAGACTGTGAGCCCTATATGGGACACGACTTGTGTCGGACATTATTGCACTGTATTTACACCAACACTTAGTACAGTGCTTTATTAGCATTATCATTAATAATAATAACACAAACACTTGCATTTAGGAACTGTCCTGCACCAACTGGGACAACTGGTCACCCTACTTTGGTGCACCAAATACTAAACCTCAACTTGAATGATTATATACTGCATATATACGATTCCCATTACAATTAAAGCTGCATACTGTATTCTTTAGCTGCTACCTGGGCATCAGCTAAAAAGCTACCTCATTCTTTATGTGTTACAGTCCTGCAATCTTAAAGTGAAAGCATACTTTTTCAAACCTAGAAATGTCTTTGGAGTAAAAGATGCTAAACCTATCAATACCTTCAAAGGATGGGAGGTAGGAAAGGTAGAAGAGGGTCATCACATAGCCCTGACTGGCTCTGGTGGCTCCCAAACCACCATCAGATGGAGGAATGGAGCCTGTGGGGAAGGAGGGAGAGAGATGGGCTTTGCACCCTGCTCTTTGGCCCACAACAGCCTCTCCTGTCTGTAGCAATCCCATGACCTAGGAAAGCAAGGCTGTAGCCATAAAGGCCCTGGAGAAAATCATTCCTTGCCCTCTCCCACCAGTCACCCTCTAGGTCACCTCTGTCACAGTCTTGACCCGCCCCGCCACCTCCCAAAGAAGAAGGAATGGGGCTGTGGCCAAGGAGGGTGGAATCAATCAATCAATCAGTGGAATTTATTGAGCACTTACTGTGTACAGAGCCCTGCACTAAGCACTTGGGAGAGTACACTGGAACAGAGTTGGTAGACACATCCCCATGAAAACGAGAGTCCTGCTTTGGGGAATAGTGATCATTTTGAAGATGCTGAGGAACTTCTGACTGCTTTGTCTCCTACATCACAACTCTACCCAGCCCTGCTTCTTCTGGTCCAGCATCACCTTCAGGTCCAGGCTTCAGCCCCACTTCCCCTAATAGCTCTGACCACACTCATTCGATCCTACTTACCGAGTGCTTACTCTGGGCGCCACACTGTAGTGAGCTCTTAGAAACAGTAGAGTTGGTGGACACGATCCCTACCCTCAAGGATCTTACAGTCTAGTGAGGGAGACAGACATGAAAATAAATTACAGGAAGGGGAAGCAGCCAAGTGTAAAGAATCGTACCTAAGTGTGATGGGGTAACCAAGTGCTTATGGGGATCAGACAAGCAACACAGACAGGAGGGAGAATAAAGCAGTGTGGCCTAGTGGAAAGATCACAGGCCTGGTAATAATAATAATGATGGTGTTTGTTAAGCACTTACTATGTGCCAAGCACTGTTCTAAGGGTTTTCCAATCCTAATTCTATTCCCAACACTGCCACTTGCCTGTTCTGGGAATCTGGACAAGTCAGTCAATCAACGGTACTTATTGAGTGCTTACTGTGTGCTGAGCATTTTACTAAGCACTTGGTACAATACAAGAGTTGGTAGGCTTGATCCCTGCCCAGAGGGAGTTTATGGTCTAAAGGGATGTCATCCCATCAACCACCATTAGCCTGCACATGTAGATATCCCATTTATTAATTCATTTTTGCTTACTGGAATGTGTCTACCAACCCTATGGCTCTGTACTCTCCCACGCGCTTAGTACAGTGCTCTGCACACAGTAAGCACTCAATACCTCTGATTGCTAAAATACAATTGATACTTTTACCGGTCGCATCTGTTACTTTCCTTCCCACTGAGTGTAACCCACTTACATCTGCAGGTCTCCCCCATTAGACTGTAAACTCCAGGGGGCAGAAACTATGTCTTGCACTTCAGTGCAGATTTCCAAGTGCCTAATACAACCCTCTGCACACACTAGTGGCTCAATAAATATTGATGATTGACTGGGGGTGGGGGTGGATGCATGAATACTTGACACTGTGCATGGGTGTGTACAGTTGACAGTGTGTGGGGGTAAACACGTGACTTTTTGGCAGTGTGGGGGACGCAGAGAGTGACTGACAGTGTATATGGGTGGGCTTGTGAGGCTGCAACTTTGTGTCCTGCTAGCTGACTTTATCCCCCTAACCCTATTTGGGTTAAATATAAAATTATTGGTGTCTATTCAGAACCTTAGATCAAAACACACAGTAGTTTCTATTCTTTAGAAGATGCTGCTGCCAGAAGCAGATAAATATAGAATCAATTCTATAATCTAATATAAAGATTTGCTTGAACTCTATCTGGCAAAAATATATTGTAGAAATACGTAGTTTTATAAGTTAGCATTATGTAACTGCAATGTTAACGTTATATATAGCTTTTCCCCAGTTCTAACCTAGATCCCTTGGGTTGAAGTGCAACCCAAAAGGCCTAATTTTTCACAAGAGAACTGGATTACTGCTGAGAAAAAAGTGTTACAAATCTAATATACATCTCAAAAGATACATTCAAGTTTAGTCGGCGATTTTTTTACATCAAATGCCTATCATACATGATACTCAGAAAGCTGACCCTGTTCTGATATACAATCACTCATCCTATCCCACCTGGATTATTGCATCAGCCTCCTTGCTGACCTCCCTGCCTCCTGCTTCTCCCCACGCCAGTCCATACTTCACTCTGCTGCCCGGGTCATTTTTCTACAAGGACATGTCACCCTGCGCCTCAAAACCACTCCAGTGGTTGCCCATCCACCTCCGCATCGAACAAAAACTCCTCACCATTGGCTTTAAAGCACTCCACCACCCTGCCCCCTCCTACCTCACCTCGCTACTCTCCTTCTACAACCCAGCCCGTACAGTTTGCTCCTCTAATGCTAACCTCACTGTGCCTAGATCTCGCCTGTCTCGCTGTGGACCCCCAGCCCAGGCCTTTCCTCTGGCCTGGAAAACCCTCCCTCCTCTAATCTGGCAATTACTTTCCCCCCAGCTCCTTCAAAGCCTTATTGCAGGCACCTCTACTCCAAGAGGCCTTCCCTGCCTAAGCCCTCCTTTCCTCTTCTAATAATAATAATAATGTTAGTATTCATTAAGCACTTACTATGTGCAGAGCGCTGTTCTAAGCGCTGGGGTAGATACAGGGTGATCAGGTTGTCCCACGTGGGGCTCACAGTTTTAATCCCCATTTTACAGGTGAGGTCAGAGGCATAGAGAAGTTAAGTGACTTGCCACCAGTCACACAGCTGACAAGTAGCTCCCATCCCCTTCTGCATTGCCCTGACTTGCTCCCTTTATTCTTCTCCCCTCCCAGCCCCACATCACTTATGGGCATATCTGTAATTTATTTGCATTGATGTCTGTTTCCCCCCGCCCCCACCCCCCCAAGACTGTAAGCTCATTGTGGGCAGGGAATGTGTCTATTGTTGTATTGCTATATTGTACTTTCCCGAGTGCTTAGTACAGTGCTTTGTACACAGTAAGCACTCAATAAATATGAATGAATATCATGCCTCTCTCAGACTTGATGAGCAGGTGGTTTTAGCTACATCCCTGCCATCTTCCACCTTAGTTTAGCATGGTTAAGATGCTGACTTAAGTGGTGAAGAATCCCATTCTCTCTCTAAATTCACATTCAGGATCCCACTATTCAAAAATCTCGATTCTTCTTTTTGTGGTGGGAAAAATTAAGGCCTAATACCCTTTCCCCTACCACCTTTCTTCCTCCACAGCCACTCGGTAGTGTTTTGGTCACTCCAGATTTGCAGTTGTACCAGTTAGTTCTTTTTTGGCAGGTGGGTGCAGGAGCAGAGAATACAGCCCCCTGAGGCGGGGAGGTAGGTGACAGGGGAAAGATGCCAGAATCAGGGGCAACGAATAATAATGATGGTATTGGTTAAGCACTATGTGTCTAGCACTGTTTCAAACACTGGGGTAGATCAGGGTTAATCAGGTCGGCCACAACAAATCTATAACATTTACTGAATGATTACTCTGTTCAGGGCACTCTGCTAAGCACTTGGAAGAATACAATAAACACACATGGAATTTATAAGGGGGGGGCGGGCACAGACACCAGAATAAATTACAGGAGGGGGGAAGCAACAGGGTTTTAAAACAGGCTCCTAAGTGCAACAGGGGCAGGGGTGGGGGAGGAGGAGATGGGGGGAGGGAGTACCCAAGTGCTTAGGTGTCAAGGAAGTGCTGAAGTAGCAGAAGGAGAGGAAACAGGGTGGGGAGAGGAGATATTAATCAAGGAAGACCTCCTGGATGTGATTCAGAAGAGCTTTAAAGAGGGGGAGAGCAGTAGTCTGCCGGATGTGAAGGGGGAGGGAGTTCCACATGGAGGGTGGGTGCAAGCAAGAGGTCAGTGGTGACAGAGAGAGAAGAAAAAGAGGCACAGAGAGAAGGTAGCCAGCAAACTGGGGTGAACTGGGAGAGGAGTGAGAGACCTGATTGAGTGCCTTAAAGCCAGTGGACAAGAATCTGAGGAGTGGGGAGACTTGCACAAAATGTTTTTGAAGAATGATCTGCACTGATCTGAACTGGAGAAGGGAGAGACTGGAGGCAGGGAGGTCAGTTCATAGCTAAGCCCAAAAGAAGCAATTGTGGTCCTGAAAAAAAGAAAAATGAAAACCTAGATGTGAAATTCTGAAGTGAATGTTTTTTTTCGTGGTTTTTTTTGGCCGACATGGTGCATGATTCACCTTCAGGGGAGTATGCTAGGCAAGGTTGGTGCATAGGGATCCCTACAATGGGGAATTACCGGGCAAATCTGCTTCAAAAAGGCTCAGGCTCTTTGTGATTTAGGGGCTGTGGGAGGGAATGAAACATTAGTGCTAGCTAAACAAAGGACACGAGAAGATCTGTGCACTGAGCCTACCTACGCTCCCCTAATCTCTTTGTATTCTGCTGCCAGAGGCTTTCCGGCTCAATTCAAACTAGATTACCCCCACCTTCCAAATACCATTCACTATGACTACAAGTGGAGTTGGGTTGAGGCTACCAGAAATCCGGGCACCTCCTGGGCCTAAGGGATTTCGGGGGAGAGGAAAGAGGGGATGGGGGAATGGGGAAGGAGAGGGTCAAGAGAGGCAGAAGGTTTAGAAGATGAGAGAGCGGAGATGGGGAGGAAGAAATTAGAAAATTGGAGGGGCGGGAGAGAAGAAAAATGGGTCTAGAGAGGGATAAAGGAGCAGGGGCAAAACTTACTTGTACCCATTGCCCCTTCTTCCTTCCCACGGTAGCTCAGCCCAAGAGAGGCCTATTCGGAGGGGGGTTATCTGGTCAGCCACCACTTATTTCAGTAACTGCAGTGGAACCTCTCCACAGCACGCAGGCAGTCTGGTTGCTGCCCACCTACTCCTCCTGCTGCCTCCATGACCCGCTCCCGTTTCTCCCACCACCACTCGCTGCTCTTTCCAGGCTTCGCTCTCCCCCGTTCCTCGTCCTATTTCCTGCCGCAACGACTGTGTTCGCTGCCCTTCCTCCGGGCTGCCGAGATTTCCCTTGCAGACGTTGATTCCCTTGGCGCCCAACCGCCCGTCACTGGTTAGGGATTGTCTCTATCTGTTGCCCAAGTGTCCATTCCAAGCGCTCAGTACAGTGTTCTGCACATTGCTCAATAAATACTATTGAATGAATCTTTAGAAACTCGGGGGGATTCACGGGGAGCAACCGATGGACCCCATTAGCCAAAGTGCTGAAAACCGTTCGGTAGAGCGCCCGCCCCGCCGCTTGCCAACCCTGGGATTCCAGTGCACCTGGCAACACGCCTCCTTCCCCCTTCCTAACTGCCCCGTTTTCCCGGTGTCCCATCTCCTCCCTCCCCCCCGCCGCCCCCTCGCGCACGCGGCCCGACAGAGCCCGGTTTCAACGTGCGGAGCCGCGTGCAGCCCCGGGGAGGGGGGAGGGGGGGGAGGCGGGAGCGCGCGGGGTCGCGCCAGGCAAAGTCCCGGGGGTGTTGGGGGAGAACGGGGGAATGGAGGTGCAGCGCGCTCCGGCCCCGACGGCGGGGGGGGAGAAGGAAGGAGACGCTCGTCGTCATTGGCTGCGGCCGGAGTTGCTGCGGCCACGCGGCGAGAAACGTGACCGGTAGAAGCCCGGCGCTTCCCAGCAGCCGCTCGGCTAGGGGTTGGGGAGCCTGACTAGGCGGCGTCCGGACCTTGGCGGCGGCGGCGGCTGGGAACCGACGACATGTGCCTGGCGCGGCGCCCTGCAGCTGGTGCGGGCGGAGCGCTGCTTCCCCGGAGCTACAGGGGTGGGTGGTAGAGGATGAACGGCAGGTGATGTGCCCGGTGCGCGAACCGGGGGCGGAGGCAGGAAGCGGCCGGGGAGAGACGTGCAGCTCCGCCTGACCCCGGGGAGGGGGGTGCGCGCGCGCACGCGTTCGCTCGCTCCCAAACCGTCCGTCCGTCCCTCCCTAGCTTCGTGCCTGCCGGCGCTGCGGCCCCAAGGCGGGGATTGGGCTCCGGTCCCCGGGGGTTCCAGGGCCTAGGGCCTTGACCTTAACCCGGCTGCGGGGAACGGCCTCGCCGAGGAGTCTCGGAAGGGGGACGCGGGCGAGCTGCACTTTAGAAAAGGCATAAACGTCCCCCACCTTGTGTTTGTCGTTGATAAGAATAAAAGCCCTTGGCGCAGACCAGGAGGGCAAAAGGTGGAAGCCTTTTCGCTACGAGACGATATATCTCTCTCGGAGCGCATCCATCTGACGTACCCTAAATTTTCTCTCTTCGTCCGCTTTCTGTGGCGTGGCGAACCGGCAGAAGGGGTTGGGGGGAGGAATCCCAGGCGCCTGTCTCCTTGAAAAATATAGTATTCCCCTTTCTAAAAATGAAACCCTAGCCGCGAGTGGTGCCATTAGGGGGTGTCCGGAGTGAGTGCCTTGTGATGACTGTCGGCCTCGACAGGTGGATGGAGCACGGGCCTGCAAGTCAGAAGGACCTGGGGTGTGATCCGACCCCGCCGCTTGTCTGCCGTGTGACCGTGGGCGAGTCGCTTCACTTCCCTGGGCCTCAGTTACCTCATCTGGAAAATGGAGAACTAGACCCCGAGACCCATATGAGGGACATCGACAGTGTCCAACCTGATGAGCTCGTAGCCACCCCACCGCTTAGCACAGTGCCTGGCACTTAATAGGCGCTTAAGAAATAATAATAATAATGTTGGTATTTGTTAAGCACTTACTATGTGCGGAGCAATGTTCTAAGCACTGGGGGATACAAGGTGATCAGGTTGTCCCACGTGGGGCTCACAGTTTTAATCCCCATTTTACAGATGAGGGAACTGAGGCAGAGAGAAGTTAAGTGACTTGCCCAAAGTCACACAGCTGGCAAGTGGCAGAACCAGGATTCAAACCCATGACCTCTGACTACCAAGCCCGGGCTCTTTCCACTGAGCCATGCTGCTTCTCTAGTACCATTAAAAAGCAACAACAAGCAAACCACTGGCCTCTGTCAGAGATCTCTTGCGACCGGCAGAGCTTTTAAAAATCAATGCTGATTATACCATTGGTCGGTGTTGCAGAAAAGACCTGCTCCAGAAATACGGAAGGGCTGTCCGTAGCCCATACTCTGACCTGGATCTCACCTTTCCGTACCAGTAACCGCTGAAAAATCGTGTTGCTGCAAGAGTTCGGAGAAAATCCATTCGTAATATTTATTTAGAAAAGACTGGCCACACCCTAACTCCTACAGAGAGTTGTGTAAATCCAACTACTGTTCTCTGTGCAAAAATCCTGGTGGTAAAATTAGGATTAGTTTTTTTTTTAAAAAAAAAAAAACAACAGGATTCTGTATGCTTATCAAATATGTGGTTTGCCAAGTCGTGATCGATTGGTCCCAGGAGCAATAATACTCTCTTGGGGCCCAGCATCTGAGCTGTATAAAAATGGATGGGTAGATTGGAACTGTACAGACTGGCAAATATTTTCAAAAGCTAATTAGATATTTATCTACTTATGGTGATCCAAACCCTAAATTGGTAGTTACGAAAGATGGTAAAGTTGTCATCTTATCAATTTTTTTTTAAAAATCAGCTGCTAGCATTTGTGAAAACATCAAGTGCCAAATGCTGAATATTATGGTTTTAAGAGTTTGAAATGACTCCTTGGAAGATCTTAAAGTAGGAAATAGTGCCAGGATGTGATTTTTTTAATACACTGCAATAATTCCAGGAAAAGATATATACATGTATAAAGTAGATGTTATATTTAGAGTTATGTACACATTTAAAATTCCAACTCTTTGAACAAGACCTCAAGATAAAGCATCATGATGTGATTGAGTGCATTACTGACTGCATAAATTGGAATGAACCTTGAGGGCTTCCGATCCAGCCCTATGGATTCAGACATATGAGTGACCAATCCATCCAAACTGGTTGCTTGTATATTCTTAAATAAATAAATAAATAAATAAATAAATAGAAATAACTCCAACTGCACCATCTCCTTTGGTAATCTCTTTTGTTATGAAAAAAGCCAAAATGGTACAGGGAATTTCAACATCGTGACATACAATAACTGGTATTCTTCATCATTATTTACGGTGCCTACAGTGTGCAGAACACGGTACTAGACCCTTGGGAACAGTCAATAAAGTAGAAGATCTGGTCCCTGCCCTTGAGGAACTTAATGTAATGTGTATTGAAGTAATGCTTCCTAGTATATTTTATCCAGTTTTGGGGTCACAACATTTTAAAAAGAATTAACAGAAATTGAAGAAGGTCCAGAAAGGAATAGCAAAAGTGATTGAAGGGATAAAAAAAAGTTTTAAAAAATTGATGGTTGGCATTATGTAACCTGGAGAAGACGAGGCTATGGGTGGACACTAACTGTCAAGTACAAGTCTTCATTCCTGAAGGGTTTTTCTTAGGAGGATGTCCAGCAGTTCTCCATGACTACAGCAGGCTGAACAAGAGGGAACAGGTTTATGTTGTAGCAGGAGGGAGTTTGGTTGATTATTAGGATGAACTCTACTCCCAGGGAGATAAAACACTGGAACAGACTACTGAGGGAGGTTTTGAAGTCTCTGTTCTTTCTCATCTGTACGAGGAGAGGAAAAAAAGCAACTCTACATCCTGGGAGACTTGCCACTTATTTGCTGCCAGGCAGGGGACTGGCCCTCTTGAGATCCCTATATGATTCTTTATCACCACCGTGATCCAATCAATAGTAGCAATACTAAAAAGAGAGCTGCTGGTTTTGTGGATGTGCAATGTCTTTTAGTTTGGCTAATCAAAAATGGTATTTATTGATCAGGGTTCTTTTATGGTATTTGAGTGCTTACTGTGTGCCAGACACTCTACTGAGCGCCGGGTTAGATAGAAACCAATCAGGTTGGACACAGTCCATGTCCCTCCTGGGGCTCACGGGCTTATTCACCATTTTACTGATGAGGTAACGGAGACACAGAGAAGTGAAGCGACTTGCTTAAGGTCACACAGCAGACAAGTGGCAGAGCTGGGATTAGAACCCAGGCCCTTCTGATTCCCAGGTCTGTGCTCCAGCAGAGCACCGTACTGAGTTAATTTGTTCATTCAGTCGTATTTGTTCAGCACTTACTGTGTGCAGAACACTGTACCAAGCACTTGGGAGAGTACAGTATAACAATAAACAGACACAATCCATGCCCACAACGAGGTTACAGTCTAGAAGTGGAGGCAGGGTGCTTGGGAGAAGATAATATAGTTGGTAGGGAAGGATTGAAGGGTTTTATTTGTGGAGCCCAGGTAGATATAGAAATAGTAAATTCTAAATATACCCGAGTTCTGAGACATCTCTGTCCCCTGAGGTACTACCCCAGGCATCCATAACCTGAATCGATCCATGCCCTCTTCTGAGTCTCTATATTTGGGTTTCCCAGGGCCTCCACCCTGTGGGAAGGGGAGTGGCAAGCTTTCCCTCATTGGGCACTTTGACCACGCTGTGTCCCTCTGCCCATTTCTCCCAAGATGAGTGACGTTCCAAATTACACAGCTTTTAATTGGAAGTTTGGGAGGAAATTTGCCCCTCTCTCTCTCTCTCTCTCTCTCTGGCAGTCCCCCAAATTGTTCATTGATGCCTCTTCTCAGTGGAGTGACCACTCAAATCCAGCTCCTTGTGGGCATGGGACACGTCTACCAACAGTGTTATATTGTACTCTCCCAAGCACTTAGTATGGTGTTCTGCACAGTAAGCTCTCAATAAATACCGTTGATTGATCGATCCACGCTCCTGTTGCAGTTTATTACTTTATATGAATTTAGGGATGAAGATAATTTTTTCTCAAGCTTGGAACAGATCCTGGCACTTACACATACCCCTTCTAGAGTTCTCTGAGCTTGCCGCTCCCTCCGCCCGGCTCAGGGCTGCCTTTCCCTGATACCCCTGGCTTTTGCATCAGTCAGTCAATCAATGGTATTTATTAAGCGCTTACTGTGTGTAGAGCGCTTGGGAGAGTATGCTACAGTAGAGTTGGTAGACACGATCCCAGGGTAGCTAGGTCTAGAGCGGGAGGAGGACTTTGGACTTTAGATCAGCTTTCTTGTTCTCTGATCTGGTCGTTTGGGTTGTAGGTGCCACGTTTGTTTGAAAATTGTACTCTTCGAAGTGCAGTACTGTGCTTTGCACACAGTAGGCACTCAATAGGTTCTAGTGATTGACTTACTGACCCTTGAAATGCACTAACTGGCTCCACCCTTCCCCCCCACGTCAGTGGGTTTATGTCTGTCCAGGGTTTGTTCGGCTGTACTAAAATAATTCACTGATCCCCTCTCCCTACCCTCGAATCTGAGCACTCAATCAATGGTACTTGTTGAGCGCTTACTGTGTGCAGAGCTCTGTATTAAGCGCTTGGGAGAGTACACTACAACGGAGTTGGTAGACATGTTCCCTGCCCACAGTGAGCTTATAGTCTAGAGGGTCCCTCACCTCACTCTCCAGAGTCTCAGCTAGTTCCCTGCAAACCTGGAGTTCGGCTTCCTGACTAGGGAAAACCCTTTTCCTGATCTCTGGTTGTTTCTCTGCCCACAGGTTCTTTCCTCTGCCCCATCCACTCCCCACTCTCCATGATCTAGGACCATCTCCTCTTTACCATCAAGAGACTGCGGCCCACAAGGTATTCCCAGGCCTTCCTTCTCATTGATGGGCCATCTCTGGCTGGGATGTAAGTGCTGGCCACCTCACTCCTGGGCTCGTGGTGTTCCTGTGGAGCCTGGGTCGCCTCAGGATTAGGGACTTAATTAACCAAGAGTTTCTTTTAACCTCTCTGGCCTCCTTTCTCCTGGTGTGGTGATCCTTGCACCAGTCTGGCTTTATGATTGGGGAGAGCCGTAGAATGACTTTCTCTTTCTCTCTTTCTCTCTTTCTCTCTCTCTCTCTCTCTCTCTCTCTCTCAGGAGCCAGAGAGAGCGTCTGTATGTGTGTGAGAGAGAGAGAGATCTGGGGGCCTGGATCCATGCTGTGAAGATTGCTCAGAGCCTTGTGGGGGTCAGCCTGCTGCTGACTGCATCTCCCCTACCACCCTCCCTTCCCCATCCCGGCTAGCGATGAGCTCATTCATTCATTTATTCGTATTTATTAAGCGCTTACTGGGTGCAGAGCACTGTACTAAGCTTTTGGGAAAGTACAATACAACAATAAAGAGTGACAATCCCTGCCCACAATGAGCTCACAGTATAGAGAGGGGAGCCCAGTGGTCTCACACCATGTGCTGCAGTTTTCAGCTGGGTTGAAGCTGAGGTGCTAAATGTGATAGGGGCACTATTTGTTGTAGGGAGTTTGTCACCCTGCCTCCTTAGCCCAGAGCCCAATTCAAGAGCCAGATATGGCTCTAGAACCACAGGTTGCAGACCCCCGTCCCAGCCTTACTCAACCTTAGAGGGTGGGAATTGGGGCTGGGAATAAACTGCTGTCATTTTCACCCCTTGTCGCCAACAATGTTATGAACCAACCACGCCTCTTGATACCTGATTGAGCAGCCTAGTGGAGAGAGCCCAGGCCCGGGGAGTCAGGGGACCTGGGTTTTAGTGCCAACTCTGCGGCTTGCCTGCTATGTGACCGTGGGTGAGTCATGTCACTTCTCTGTGCCTCCGTTTCCTCATATGGAAAATGGGGATTCAATACATGTTCTACCTCCCTCTTAGACAGTGAGCTTCGTGTGGGACATGGACTCATCTGACCTGTAGCTACTCCAGGACCTAGTATATAAGAAATGCCAATGTTGTTGTTCTTCTTCTTCTGTAGGTCATCCATTAAGTTGAGGAATAGCTTTGCCTATATTTATTTTTATATAGTTGGAATTGTCTCTATCTCTTGCCAAATTGTACATGCCAAGCGCTTAGTACAGTGCTCTGCACACAGTAAGCGCTCAATAAATATGATTGAATGATGGAATGAATTATATAAAGGAGCAGATCTTGATAGGGTGTAGGGTAAACAGACACATTTTGTAAAGCTGCAAACTGTTTTACCCATTCTTCAAATAAGACCACTTCTTTTCAAATCCAAACCTTACGACATCTGTCATGAACCCAGCATTAGACACAGTGCCCTCAGTTTATTCTGAACCCTCTTTGTCCTCTCTCGACCTAAATGTCTGCCCCGGCCCTCCCAGGTTTCGGTTTACTCCATACAGCCTGCTTCCTTGTCTCTGATTTACTGTGTTACCCTATGGCTTCCCAGGAACACTTTGAGATTCTAAATTAGTGGCAGAGCTGCATCTCAGGGAGTTAATGCAGATTAGAGTGTAAAGATAAGTACTGGTGTTTGTTAATGCTTACTAAGTGCCAAGTATTGTGCTAAGCACTGGGGGAGCTAGAATACAACCAGATCAGACCCAGGTCTTGTCTCATTTGGGGCTCACAGTCTAAGGGGGACGATGAACAGGCATTTAATTCATATTTCACAGATGAAGAAACTGAAGCACAGAAAAGTAATTTGCCCAAGGTCACACAACTGTCAAGTAGCAGAGCCAGGATGAGAACACAGGTCTCCTGACTTGCAGTCTGGTCCACTTTCGTTTGGCCACGCTGTCAAGTGTAAGCTCCTTGAAGACAGGGAACGTGTGACTGTGTTGTTTTTGTTTTGTATTTCCCAAGAACTTACTACAGTGCACTGGATTCAGTAGGAGACTGGGAGCCCGTCACTGGGCAGGGATTGTCTCTACCTGTTGCCAAATTGTACATTCCAAGTGCCTAGTACAGTGCTCTGCACATAGGAAGCACTCAAAAAATGTGATTGAATGAATGAATAAATGCTATTATTACTACTACAACTGGCCCAGTGGATGGAGCATTCAGTCACTGTACTAAGCTCTTGGAAGAGTCCAGTATAACAATAAACAAACACATTCCCTGCCCATAACACGCTAACAGTCTAGAGGGGGAGACAGGCATTAATATAAACAAATAAATTACAGGTACGTACATACGTACTGTGGAGGGGAGCTGGATAAAGAGAGCAAGTCAGGGTGACGCAGAAGGGAGTGGGAGAAGAGGAAAGGAGGGCTTAGACGGGGAAGGCCTCTTGGAGGAGATGTGCCTTCAGTAAGGCTGTGAAGTGCGTGGAGGGTAACTGTCCATCGGATTTGAGGAGGGAAGGCGTTCCAGGCCAGAGGCAGGAAGTGGGCGAGGGGTCGGTGAGATAGATGAGATCTAGGCACAGTGAGAAGGTTAGCACTTGAGGAGCAAAATGTGCAGGCTGGATTGTATTAGCAGAGTAATAATAATGATGGTATTTGTTAAGTGCTGGGGGGATACAAGGTGATCAGGTTGTCACACATGGGGCTCACAGTCTTAATCCCTATCTTACAGATGAGGTCACTGAGGCACAGAGAAGTGACTTGCCCAAGGTCACACAGCTGATAAGCGGCAGAGCTGGGATTAGAACCCATGACCTCTGACTCCCAAACCTGGGCTCTTTTCCCACTGAGCTATGCTGCTTCTCTAGCGAGGGAGGAGGGGGTGAGGTGACTGAGTTCTTTGAAGCCAATGGTGAGGAGTTTTTTGTTTGATGCGGAGATAGTTGGTCAACCAGTGGAGTTTGTTGAGGAGCGGGGAAACATGTCCTGAATGTTTCTGTAGAAAAATGATCCGGCCAGCAGGGTGAAGTACGGGCTAGAGTGGGGAGAGACAGGAGGCTGGGAGTCAGAACGACTTGGGTTCTAATTCTGGCTCTGCCACTTGACTGCTGGATGACCTTGGGCAAGTCATTTAACTTCTCTGTGCCTCAGTTACCTCACCTGTAAAATGGGGATTTAGACTTTGAGCCCCAAGTGGGAAAGGGACTGCTTCCAACCTTATTACCTTGTATCTAACCCAGTGCTTAGTACAAAAACAGCAAAAAACCTGAAAGATTAAGGGGAGTTCCTTTTCACCAGTTAAGACATGAAGGGGAATGTGAGAAAATGTAAAAATAACAAAATGGTCCATTGACCCCCACGGATTTCTCCAATTATTGCCCATCTCTCGCCTACCTTTCCTCTCTAACTCTTTGAATGAGTTGTCTACACCCACTGCCTCAAGTTCCTTTTCTTCAATTCTCTCCTTGCCCCCCTCCACTCTGGTTTCCATCTCCTTCACTCCACAGAAACCACTCTCAAAGGTCACAAATGATCTCCTTCTTGCCAAATCCAATAGCTTCTATTCCATCTTAATCTCCTCAACCTCTCAGCTACCTTCGACACTGTCGACCACACCCTTCTCCTGGAAACTGTATCCAACCTCAGCTTCACTGACACTGTCTTCTGGTTTTTCTCCTCTCTGACCGTTCACACTCTCTTTCGCGGGCTTCTCTTCGGCCTCCCATCCTCTAACTGTGGGAGTTCCTTAAGGCTCAGTTCTGCATCCCCTTCTATTCTCCATCTACGACCACTCCCTTAGAGAATTCATGAGAAGTAACGTGGCTTAGTGGCAAGAGCCCGGGCTTGGGAGTCAGAGGTCATGGGTTCTAATCCCGGCTCCACCACTTATTAGCTGTGTGACTTTGGACAAGTCACTTCACTTCTCTCTGCCTCAGTTCCCTCATCTAGAAAATGGGGACTAAGACTGTGTGCCCCACTTGGGACAACCTGATTAGGTTGTAGCTCCTCCAGCATTTAGAACAGTGCCTGGCACCTAGTAAGCGCTTAACAAATACCATTATTATTATTATTAGCTCATATGGCTTCAACTACCACCTCTATGCGCATGATTCCCAAATCTACACCTCCAGCCCTTCTCTCTCTCCTTCTCTGTAATCTCACGTTTCCTCCTGCCTTCAAGACATCTTTCCGTGGATGTCCCATCGATACCTCCAATTTAACATGTCCAAAAGAGAACTCCTTATCTTCTCACCCAAACCCTCTCTTCCCTCATTTTCCCATCACTGTAGACAGCACCACCATCCTTCCTGTCTCACAAGCCCATAACTTTGGCATTATCCTTGGCTCTTCTCTCATTCAACCCATATATCCAATCTATTACTAAATCCTTATGTTGCCACCTTCAAAACATCGCTAAAATCTGCCCTTACCTTTCCATCCCAGCTGCTACTATATTAATCCAAGCACTTATCCTATCCCACCTTGATTACTGTGTCAGCCTTCCCGCCTTCTGTCTCTCCCCACTCCAGTCTATACCTCACTCTGCTGGCCAGATCATTTTTCTACAAAAACATTCAGACCATGTTTCCCCACTCGTCATGAACCTCCAGTGGTTGCCCATTCACCTTTGTGTCAAACAGAAACTCCTTACCATTGGCTTTAAAGCACTTGGTCACCTTGCCTGCTCCTACCTCACCTCGCTGCTCTTTTATTACAATCTAGCCCGCACACTTCACTCCTCCATGGCCAGTCTACTCATTGCACCTAGATCTCGTCTATCTCACTTGGCCTCTCCCTTATGTCCTGCGTCTGGTCTGGAGCCCCCTCCCTCTTCATATCTGACGGGCAATTACTCTCTCCACCTTCAAAGCCTCATTGGAGGCACATCTCCTCCAAGAGGCTTTCCCTGACTAAGCTCTCATTTCCTCTTTTCCCACTCCCTTCGCATCACTCTAATATGTCCCCTTTATTCATCCCACCCCCACAGCCCTTATGTACATATCTGTTATTTATGTTAGTGTCTGTCTCCTCCTCTAGACTGTGAGCTCATTATAGGCAGGGAATGTGTCTACCAACCCTGTTATTTGGTACTTTTCCAAGTGCTTAGTACAGTGCTCTGCACACAGTAAGCATTTAATAAATATGATTGGTTGATTGTAAGACTTGTGCTCCAGCCAGAGTTTATTTTTTCACACAGTAGACTTAGTTTGGTTCACAGTTCATGTTCACTTCTGATACCATCTCCTCTCCTCTCAAGTGCTTTCCTATCAGAATCTCTTTAGACATTAGCTCACAGATGCTCATGACATCCATAGGCGATTATATTGGGCCAATGATTATCACCTCTTCTACCGTTGGGTAAGCTAACACAGTGTCACAAATGTTCTTTGAACCTACTTATTACCTTTGACCAATGCTACTCAGGAAATAAGGGACAGAACTAGAGCCCAGAACCAGAACCCTGCCTGGTCCCCAAGTCTAGCCAGCTGCCTACTCATCCACTCTTATGGATTTCTATCATTTTTCTTTTTTGGTATGGGAGCTATTTAGGAGATGTGTACAGATTCTGAGCTCCACAGTGTTTTGGGTCTCAAGGCCTAAACGATCTTGGGGGTTTTCTTAACCTTTGCATCACTCTTCTAGAGCGGGTCAGCTTTCTTTTTCTTTCCAGACTGGGTGGATGATGCAGTTTCACTTCTAGGTGTTTGGATTCTCTCTTTCACACTGGTTTGTCATGACCTTAAAACCAACTCTTTAGTTGCCATTTCTCTACACTTCACCTCAGGGAATAATTTTAATATGTGGTACATTAATGAGTAACAAAGCTTTGCTTTGTATGGAAATTATACAAATACTGTCCTAGGATATAGGCAACCTATCGTGTTGGTAAATGGCAGCTCCACGTATCACCATTTCATGTGTACTTCTCTGTTTTTCTAAATTCATCGCTGCATCACACTGTGACATTCAAACATATGAAAACAGGAGTTTAGGTTGCCAATTCAGGCAACTGTGGTATTATAATTGGCAAGGTGATCACCTGACCAGCATACTCAGGGTGGAAAGTTATTTATTACCGTAGAGTCTGCTTGTCATATTTGGAGATGTCATTACAGATCTCCCCTGTCAGATAATAACTGGGGAGGACTGACAGTCATTTTGAGATGCAGCCACCCTCAAAAACCACAGAGATGGCGCTTTACTCAAACCTTTAGTTTAACCACTACTTTGTGATGCAAAACTAGTGGAATTTTGGGTACTTTTTGTAAAAATGAAATCTTTATAGGGGTTTTCCAGCATTTTAGTTGGTTGCTGACAACAAATGATCATTTTAATGTAAAAACAAGTGTAATGTTAACTTACTAATGTAAGCATTGGACAACTTACACTGAACCAAGCCTATTTATTTTGGCAGCCTGAAACAGTATCCTATAAAACTTGAATTGAGACATTTCCAGAAATGTGTTGTCAGAGGGCTTTTGGGGCATTCGAATTGGACATTAGGGATTCCTAGAGATCAATCAATCAATTGTATTTATTGAGCACTTACTGTGTGCGGAGCACTGTACTAAGCACCTGGGAGAGTACAATATAACAGTGTAACAGACACATTCCCTGCCCACAGCGAGCTTCCAGCCTAGAGGGAGAAAGGTGTATTTGGTTTCTATACTAAGAACTGTTTGAAAGTACTTTGCATTTTCTTTACAAAGTACTAAGAACTGTTTGAAAATGGCAAAAATAAAAACAGGCAAGGAGGTGGGGAGAGGGACAGCATCTCGGGGCTTTAATCAGAAAAGGAGCTGACATCAGAATTCCCAAGGCCAGCCTGGAGGATGGGCTAGTCTGTATCCTGGTCCTACCTCAGTAGCATAGTCCAAGATCTCGTTAAGTTGGATGCTTCACATTAGCTCAGCCTAGGAAGATTCAGGCTCCAAACAGATCGTTAGAGTGAATTTCAAAAATGGCGTTCGCCAGTGGTCAGTGTCAGTTTTGTATCCAGCATGCATTTTGGTTGCAGTGTCAAAATGAATGGTAGACTCTCCTTAAGAAACCTTTTTTTTTTCCCTGTGCTTTGACATTAAAGAGTTATCAGGAGTGAAAGGTAGCACCTCTCCAGAATTCTTGCAAAAGATAAGGTGGTGAGTTTCAATATTAACCTGTGGATGACTTGTGTTTTTACTACTTCAGAATGCATAAATACAGTTGATTCATTGATTACCTTATGTTGCATTTGGAGTCCTGAGTTTGAAGAGTAGTATATTCCTTATTTGTTGACCGGGTCATGGAAACGATTTCCCTCATTCATCTCCATGCTAATAATAATAATAATAATAGTAATAATAATATCCTGTTCCTAATTCTACAGCAAAGAACAGACTATTTTGCAGATTAATATGCCCAATCAAAGAAGGCTACTCGCCCGGTTCAGTCTGAAAGTGCTAAGGCGCGTGAGTACCATAATCATCGTTTGCAGTTGAAGCCCATTTTCCAGAAAGTACAACTAAAGCAAGAAGCATGCTGAAGAGAACTGTGAGAACAATAAATAAGGAACACAAACTTGGAAGTAAACCAAGCAACAAGTTGAATCAAATTGTGAAAGAACAGGAGGAAAGGAAGTTACAAGGGAAAAATAGACAGTTCTAGGAAAAACTGAAGTGTCACTGAAACAGGATGGGCTATCAATCAAAGCCACGGGATTTAAGCAAAGAAGAACGGAAACTTAATCACTCCTCCCAAGTTAACCTCCCAACTGTATGCTTAGTTCTGCCATAACGCCTGCTTTCACTATGCCTTTTGGCTTGAATGCGGTTAGGGTATGAGGGAGTATTCTTCTGACAACAGGAGACTGGATACAACACAATGGGGACAATTTGAAATCTCTTAAGTAGAATTTTAAAGGAGCAGTCCAGGTCCCTATGGTTATAACAGATACTGGAGTTTGGGGAAAAAAAACTGCAGAAACCACATGGTGTGTGGGATTTGTGGGAGAAGTTCAGAATTAATATTTAAGCAAAGGAAAATTCTCACTGTTATATTGATTGTACAGAAATTTGATAATACTAATAGGATGTTTCAAAAACAAGAGAGAAAACAACACGTAATTCAGTTTGCCCGAAAAGGTGGTTTCCTGGCCTGCTAGCACTAGGTTTTGACCTTCGCTGGTAGCTTTGAAGAAAGGCCATGGTTGGACTTTGGTGTATGAAAGGAGAGGCAGCATGAGCTGGTGGATAGAGCACGGGCCTGGGAGTCAGAAGGACCTGGGTTTTAATCCTGGCTCCACCACTTGTCTGCTGTGTGACCTTGGGCAAGTCACTTAATCCCTCTGTGCCTCAGTTCCCTCATCTGTACAATGTAATCTCTGTGCCTCAGCTGTGAGCTCCATGTGGGATATGGACTGTGTCCAACTTGATTAGTTAGTTAGTACAGTGCCTGGCGCATTGTAAGCACTTAACGAATACCATTAAAAAAAATGCAGTAATTGAATTGAATTAGGAATTACTGAGCCGGAGATGAAAAGCAGTTGTCCAAAGCGGAAGCCGAATCAATGGTATTTATCGAATGCTCACTTTCTGCAGATTACTATTCTAAGCGCTCAGGAGAGTACGTTATAACAGAGTTGCTAGGTGCGATCTGTGCCCACAACGAGCATCTTGAATTGACCAAGGGGGCACAGCAAAGGATTCTGCAGTTTTCACTTGTGTGTAGACAACGTCACTGAGGTTAGCGGGCACACCCAGACTCCATGGGCAGAACCCAGGGCATTCAGGGCGGAGTAGCACTCCTATTTAATTTCACTTCTGCTGAAGCTAGCAAATCAAACAATGATTTACATCTCCAAGTGACAGGAGTCAAATGAAAGATGAGAAACCTTTGGAGGCTGCAACCTGAGCATGTCAATGCAGAACCTGCTGGTGAACTGGATGGGGCTTGGGAGAGAAATGACAAAAAACCACAAGTGCTGCCACAAGTTCACATTGTCTAGGTCTGCTGGCGAGAGGAAAGGGGTGAAAACCAAAGGTTAAGGGCAAGTCCCTGCTGGCTAAAGGCAGCAAGCTTGGTTCCGTACGTTTCATGTTTAGCAATAGGGCAATTGCTCTTTGTCTCCCTCTTAATAGGAACACACCTCACAGGTGTCTTCCAGTTGCCTTGATATAGAAATGTATTTTTCACATAGAAAGACTAATACTGAATTAACTGATTTTTGTTGCAGAAACAGTAGTCAGGAAAAAAAACAACAACCTGTTAAATTAACCGGGCATTGAGTGACTTAATTTCCAGGCCTGGGTGGCAACCCTTCCTGTTTAGCAGGGCACAGATAAAACTCTCCCAGAATAGCTCACAGGGTAAGGAGGCATTTGCCTGTTAGAATCTGTCTTCAATCTTGGGGAGTTGGCATCCTCTCGCGGGGGACTTCTGATCATATTTGTGCCAGATGCCCGCAACCGATGCCACATTCCAAGTGCTTAGTACAGTGCTCTGCACATAGTAAGCGCTCAATAAATACTATTGAATGAATGAATCAGAGCAATAGCCCATCCATTTCACTATTCCGTTTGTGGCAACAAAGCACGCGGAGGGACGGTATGATGGTTGTCCGCCTTGCCGTCCATCGTAATAGTTAGTAGATGTTACCATCACAGATTCTCACTTTTCATCCCTTATGGACTTAATGCTAATGCACCTACTTAACCCCTTGAACTAATCCGGCTCTTCCACTTGTCTGCTGTGTGTGAGCTTGGGCAAGTCACTCAACTTCTTGGAGCCTCAGTTCTTTCATCTGCAAAATGGGGGATGCAACACCTAGTCTCCCTTCTACTTAGACTGTGAGTCCCACCTGGGACCTGATTATCTTATATCTACCTCAGGGCTTAGTAGGGAGTCAGAGATCTTGGGTTCTAATCCTGACTCTCCTACTTATCAGCTGTGTGACTTGGGGCAAGTCACTTCTCGATGCCTCAGTTGCCTCATCTGTAGAATTGGGATTAAGACTGTGAGCCCCATGTGAGACAACCTGATTACCTTGCATCTATCCCAGTGCTTAGAATGATGCTTGGCATATAGTAAGTGCTTAACAAGTACCATCATCATCATCATATAGTAAGCACACAATGAATACCACTAGTATCATCATCATCATCATTATTATTTATGGTAGATTTCATGCTTACCTTGCCAGGCACTGTACTAAGCACTGGGGTAGATACAGGCTAATCAGGTTGGACACAGTCCATGTCCCACATGGTGCTCACAGTCTTAACCCCCATTTTACAGATGAGGTAACTGAGGCACAGGGAAGTGAAGTGACTTGCTCTCAAGGTCACACAGGAGACAAGTGGCAGAGTCAGGATTAGAACCCAGGTCCTTCTGACTCTCAGGCCCAGGCACTCTCCACTACACCCCAATGCTTCTATTTTATCATTAATGTTGTTATGCCTTTTATTTCCCCATAGGGTTCATGCCACTACTCTACCAACCAGGACCACCTCCCACAGTAGAATTTTTGGAATGCAGATGACAAAGAAGAGACTATCCAGTACCTGGAAGATTGTAGGAATAGTCAGAACACATGGCTGACTACATGCCATGGCTACAGTGACCACAAATCCTATCATGATTTTGGGGGGAATCTATCCTGCCACCTGAATTTCCCAATACAGAACTCATTAGGGGTGCCACTTTTGGTTGGAGTGTTGGAAAGGGAATCCTCTTCTCTCTCAAGTGGCAACAGCCACTGACTTGTTATTTGTTACTGGGGCTGTGCCCAAATAGAACTTTCCAGCTCAGCTGGACTTGGGAGGTTCTGGTTGAGTGGAAAGCCAGCCCTACCCACTAAAGGAGGAATGGATCTGAGATAAACGATGGAAAGACTCCCTGTAGGCAGGGATCACATCAACCAACTCTGTTGTATTGTACTTTCCCAACCAGTTAGTACAATGCCCTGCACACAGTAAGTGCTTCATAAATACCAGTGATTGATTAAGGCTTAGCTGTTTGTTACTAAGGACTGGGGCCTGGCCTGGAGTGGAGAGGTGTTCGAAGACTGTCCTTTCTAAGCAGTCTCCCTATTTACTGCTCTTATTTTTTAAAGTAATTGCCCTCACCCCCATTTAACTGATTCCGGTTTTCTATGTGTCCCCTCCATCGTTACTTAGATTGGGAACCCCTTGTGGGCCAGGGATTGTGTCTTACCTTTCGATTTTTTTTTGGTGCGCCTGCTACAGAATAAATGCCATAATCACCCTAGGCATTCCTATTCATTCGTGGCCCCTATGAAAGCTGATATAAGCAGAGCAGCTGACTATGCCACCACTTCTCCTCAGGTTCTGGCAGTGGCCTAAGTGAAATGGGCTGAGCTAGACCTTGCGGCCACCTGTGCCAAGTGATGCTAAGCTCACTGTGGGCAAGGAATGTGTGTCAGTTCATTGTTATATGGTACACTCCCAAGCACTTAGTACAGTGCTCTACACAGAGTAAGTGCTCAATAAATACAACTTAATGCCAAAGTTCAAAGGGGTGGAGATGTAGGTCAGGGAATGCTATTCCTTACTATTTACCCTCTATATATTTTCTCATTCCTATTTTCTCATGCACCCCCCCCCCCCAAATCTCTCCTCTCCCTGCAACAAGATTTTAGGCCACCTTACTTGGTTTTCCAATTAAGGTGATCCACGTAACCCACTTCCCCTATCAAGAATTTATTTTAATGTTCATTCAATTCAATTCCACTTCTTGAGTGCTTACTGTGTGCACAGCACTGTACTTAATGCTTGGGAGAGTACAATACAACAATAAATAGACATTTCCGGCCCACAAGGAGCTAACAGTCTAAAGGGGGAGACAGACATTAATATAAACAAATTAAAGATATTTACGTAAGTGTTGTGGGACTGGGAGGGGAGATGAATGTCTGTCTCCCCCTGTAGATTGTAAGCTCCTTGTGGGCAGGTACTGCACCAACGCTACTGTATTGTACATTCCCAAGAGCTTAGTAGAGTGCTCTGTACACAGTAAGTGCTCAATAAGTACCACTAATTGATTGGGAAACAGCTACTCCTGTCATCCGGGCAGAGAATCGCTGTTCTGGAAGACAGAAGATTGGGTTTAAAGTTTTGTAGTATTTCCTCCCAGGTTTTATTGTTCAAGGTAATTTCATCCCAGTAGGTAAAATAAGCTTCTCACTAGATTGAAAGGTCCTTGAGGGCTGCCAAGCATATGCTCGATAAATACCATTGATTTTTTCCCCTGTGGTGACTGAAATGTTGTAAAAAGTTACTTCCCCCAAACCCCAGTAACCTCCCTACCAAACCCCTTTGCCCTTCCCCCAAAAAACATTCCATCACAGAGTATTGTTCTACATCGTTTATTAAATATCTACTTTCATTTATGCATTTACAAACTTTAATAGTACTTATTTCATAACTCTGCTTCTAGGACATTTGAAAATGCTGTTTGCCAAGGAATTGCTTTTTGTAAAATGAGGTCCATGTACAAAACTAGGCAACATGTTAAAAAAAAAAGTTTCCTTTCATACTTTCAGCTGTCAAGAAAAAAAATGATCAAGTGAAAAAAGAAACAAAACCAAAAAACACTGTGGCTCTTTCATAACTAGTACATGTCAGTGCTCAACTACACGTCCTAATAGGATAGTTCATATTTCACTTGTTGCAATGACTATCTGCTTAAACCTCTTAGGCGGTATAGCATGTGGGTTATGAAGTAAGAAAAATAAATCTTGCTTTTGGCCTGGAGACTCTAGAAACCACCATTTGTCTCTCTACAACATGGCACAGAAAATCCCCTAGGATGAGCCAGCAATGCCCATTCATCCTCAATTTGCATTCAGAGTTCCCTTTAAGAAATTAGCCTCTTCACCAAACCAAAGGCTGAAGGTCTAATATGACCCTGACTCCTTTTATTTAAAGAAATGATCATCAAATTTTAACATTCATAGCATAGAAGCTTAAAAGAAATGTTTAAAACTAAACGTGAGGCCAATTTAACAGCAATATCACTGTGAGACAGGCACTAATGCCACTAGCAACAAGAAATGGCATCACCACAGGATAATTACATAGTTCAAAATGCCCAGGGGCCTGAAAGTCACTACTAATACAATTTGGCAGCAGCCTTATTTGCCTGCTATTTAACCATTTATTACATAGTATTAACACACCAGCTTCAAAGATGAGCTCTCCCTTTAGGACACTCAGGAGTTGCCAATATATTGTGATTACATAATTCATATTGCACAATTGTATAAAAACATAAATACTGGCTAGTCTAATTTTTAAATACAAAATACATGTCACATACTTTTAAATCTAGAATCCTGTTCAAGTGCAATTCAGGTGCTCTCTTTAGTCCTTCCAAGAAAGGGCATTTTGGATATTTTTGGCACAAGTGAAACCTTATGTGCCGACACTTCTAATTACAATACATATACCAGAACCTTTAGAGTAGCAATCATATACATACAGTATGTATAAAACTGGGTATTTACAAATTTACTAAACACACAGATGTAGCTTAGTGGTTGATCTGCACTCCTACATTGGCATTATCCACACTACTAAAAGATTAAACACGACCTACTCCCCCCACCCCCTTATTTCATTTATTAATTTATGCTGGTTGCTGTGGGTTAACATTCATGTGAGGAGGATGTCCTAGAAGACCAATTCTCTGTTTCTGCTTCCTCTGTTCTGTCATCTGGAAAGTTAAAAAGTTTTCTCATTAGACACAGACACTTCCTGTGTTTCAAATCATATAATGAACCATAGATGCACCTCTGTGGTTATGGTTTACACTGAAACCCACTTTCACAAATAACTCACTTCCACTATACCAACACAGATCAAAAAGCATCTCCCCGGGGCAGAATGGGGAATTTGGTCACCTTAATCACTTGAGGCAACATTCGAATAAGCTAATCACAGTTTGTTTCAGGAGGGGGAAAAAGAAATTGAGAGTGAAATCTCAGGGTTCCCCACTTGTTCAATTGCCCAGAGGTGATCCCTGCCTGGACCAAAATATCATGAGCTGCCAGCTCACCTGGCCTGAGCCTGGATTAACCCACTGACTCAGAACTGCAGCTTTTGAGACTGGCCAAAGTTCGAGGAGAAATGGAAGAGGGACGGCTTCGGGTAGGAGACTGAAGAGAGTCTAAGGCCCCAATATCAAGAGGTACTGCCAGGCATCCAAGGGACTTTCATGCCTGGGTGGCTATCCCGGGAACCTGCTGAAATTTGAAGATCCAAAAGGCCACTGGAACCCCCATTTTCAAAGTTCCACCTCTACCTCCATATGGTGGCACCCTAGGTGTCACCCTATTAGCCCCTCCCTTCCCCATCCCACCTCCTGGATCCCCCAAGAGAGAAAGCTGCAGGGCCATGGGGGAAATGCCCTTAACCCCTGCAAGGTCTCCAACTTAGCCAAACCACTTTTGGTAGCACTGAGGTTGAAATGTCATAAACATCATACAAATAAGAAGTCCACCATATTTCTGTTGAGAAGCTGACATTTAAGAAATCTGAACAATGAACCAAGTCAAAGATGCTGTATTTATTACCCTGCCAGGGCATTTTATTGAATGACTAAGGAGGATTAGGCAACCGATAGTAGTCAAGGAAATGCCTGTGGTCTACACAATTAATATTACCTAATATGCTCCATTTGCCTAAGGATTAGTTAACTTTTGGAATCAATGATGCACCAGTCCTTAAGCTTTCTGCTTTCCACCGATACTGAAGAATGATTTATCATTTGAATGCGATGGATAATGGAACTGGGGTTTAAGTGGCTCCGAGAAGGCAAAAGGGAGACTATGCATGCACTTGTGTTCCTATGTATATTTTTATTTATTTCTACATTCATTTAGCTGTTTCATCCTGATATATTTGTACTACTTTCAGCTAGATCCTTTTCCTCCTACTCCCACTATTTGTAAATAATTTTGTCTGCCTGCCTCCCCCATTAGGTTGTAAGCTCCTTAAGGGCAGGGAATATGTCTTATTTTTGTTGCACTCCCCCAAATCCTTAGCACTTAATAATAATAATAATAACGTTGGTATTTGTTAAGCGCTTACTAAGTGCAGAGCACTGTTCTAAGCACTGGGATACAGGGTAATCAGGTTGTCCCACATGAGGCTCACAATTAATCCCCATGTTACAGATGAAGTCACTGAGGCACAGAGAAGTTAAGTGACTTGCCCACAGTCACACAGCTGTCAAGTGGCAGAGCCGGGATTCGAACCCACGACCTCTGACTCCCAAGCCTGTGCCCTTCTTGCCACTAAGCCACGCTGCTTCCCTTAATAGGCAATAGGCACTTCAATAGGCACTTGATAAATATCATCGATTGATTTACTTGGTAAGTATACGAAGGTTGTCAATGAGTTAATCTCCATATCCACAGAGGACTGAACAAAAGTCAGTGATCTGAAATGATCGTGGCAGGATAAAAGTTTGGTCGGACATAAAAGTGGTGGACCCTAAATAGGTTATCAAGGAGAGTTTGGACTTTGCCATCCCTAGTGATCTTTAAAGAAAGAATAAAGAAGGGTGTGTCCTGGATGGCCTGAACCAGTTAATTCCACTAGACTGGCAACTTTCTTGAAGGCAGGGTTTGGGTCCTACCAAATCTATTGTATGGAACTCTTCCAAGATCTTAGTACAGAGCTCTGCATATAATCAGTGCTCAATAAATACTGCTGATTGATTGATCCCAGGGTCTCTTCCAACTCTTTTTTTTTTTAATGGTATTTGTTAAGAACTTACTATGTCCCAGGCACTATTCTAAGCACTGGGGTAGATACAAGCTAATCCGCCTGGACATGATCCCTGTCATTCATTCATTCAATCATATTTATTGGATGCAGAGCACTGTACTAAGTGCTACAGAAAGTACAATACAACAATAAACGGTCACATTCCCTGCCCACAACGAGTTTAAAGGTCGGGCTAGGTGGGGGGAGACAGGCAACAATACAAATAAATAAAATGACAGATATGTACATAAGTGCTGTGGGGGTGGGCTGGGGGGGAAGAGCAAACGGAGCCAGACAGGACAATGCAGAAGGAAGTGGGAGATGAGGAGATGAGTGGGAGATGTGCCTTCAATAAAGGCTTTGAAGGAGGCGGGGAGAGTAATTGTCTGTTGGATATGAGGAGGTAGAACATTCTGGGCTACAGGTAGGACATGGGCTAGGTGGTCAGCGACGAGACAGGTGAGATCGAGGCACAGTGAGAAGGTGGAAAGAAGCGAAGTGAGGTAAGAGCGGGCAAGGTGATTGATGGAGTACTTTAAAGCCAACGGTGAGGGGTTTTTGGTTGATACGGAGGTGGATGGGCAGCCACTGGAGTTTTTTGAAGGGGTGGGTGGCTGACATGTCCTGAACATTTTTATGGAAAAATGATCTGAGCAGCAGAGCGCTGTGCTACATGGGGCTCACAGTCTTAATCCCTATTTTACTGATGAGGTAACTGAAGGCCAGAGAAGTGAAGTGACTTGCCCAAGGTCCCAGCAGATACGTGGTGGAGCTGGAATTAGAATCCAGACCCTCACCCAGGTCCTTCTGACTCTCCCAGGCCTGAGCTCTATCCACTAAGCCATGCTGCTTCTCTATAATTACTAGACAGGGAAGAATTTCTGTCTGCTTATCTGAGCATGGGCAGCAGCATCAAAGGGGAATGGAGTAGTACCTTATTTCCATGGCACCATCCACCAGCCGCGATCATACAGTTACAAACTCTTAGCGCCTCGAAACTTTACCAGGGAAAACCACTAAACTCTCATTCTAGTACAGCTGCTCTGGTCACGGTGAGGAGCTTTGCTTCAGATGGTAATATCCTGGGAGTGTTTTGAAAGTTCAAATTGTAATAAATGGTAGTACCCTGTCATCATTTTTGTGGGCTCAAACAAAGTCAAGCCATCTAGGCTAAGAATCACAGTCACTGAGGGGACTGTTAGTTCGGCTCTAGGCACAAAACTGCAAAAGTTAATGTGCAGACCCTTCAAAGAAGGGTTTTCAGGGGGAAAAACATGGTATCCACATAGTTACTGAATAAATTCACAAAAAACTAGTTAAGATTCTGAGATCAGATTCTGGCTTCATCTTACAATGTCTATTAACCTCCTGAACAAGGTTGAATTCTATATTATAATCATAGAGTCTCTGCACCCAATAGGAACAAAACCCAGAGCTTGATTTCAAATGATTTTTAGGCCTGTACTTTTGACACTGTCAGGAGCACTGCTGATGAAAATTCGGGATTTCAGCCTATTAAAAAAAAACAAAAAACCAAAAACCTTTGGGTACCCGTGAAGAGGATTTCCCTCTGCCAGATAATTGGGCTATCAAAAATGTGTTTCTCTTCAGATGTCTAACCCACGGTTCATTTCCATGGTTTCAGCTTCCTCCGATTGTCAGACAGACAGAAGCCGAAGGCTGGAATGGAAAACTGGCACTTTAGTAGGTTTGCAGAAAGGAGAAGAAGCGCAAACAAATGCCAGAATAGTCAGCCCCAGGCTGAGGCCTCCGTCCAGTACTCCAATCGGAAGGGTGTGTGTGTCTGGAATTTTAGCCTGGAAATGTTACAGACCCAAACTCATACACGACGCTGTTTTGTTTATGGGAATCTTCAGCAGCAAGAAGCATCTCAGGCCAGGGCTACCAATGGAATACTTTTTGGCTCCTCAGTGCCTTTTCTCAAGACATTTCAACTAAATCTACAATCACCTCTTGGGAATACTCAGCAGCAAGAAACATCTCGGGCCAGGGTTACCGATTAAACCCTTTCGGGCTCCTTAGTGCATCTCCTCAAGACAATTCAACCAAATCTACAATCATCTCATCCTGTTTCGTGCCTCTTGAGATTTTTCTCTTTTCAATTAGTGTGCTATGTGGCATCAGTTCCAAAGAATAGAAGGCTACCTCCTTTGCACACAGGGGAGTTTCTCCTGTGTAGTCTCACACTGCTCTTTAGTTGAATTTCACTCAGACCAACCACTGATCACAAAGACACCACCCAAAAGTTGTCACATTTCAATCTTCTTAATTTAATCATATCTTTGTAGTCTCTTTAGCAAGCTATTAGTGCCTCAGAAGTAAAGGTCTAAGAAGTGATAATTTCCACAAGTGTGGTTTGCTAGAACCTAAAACTTGAAGCTCACACTGAAACAATACCCATTTCATCCTATACCCTTTCCTGCTCGTCAAATTTTGAAAATTACAGCTTTTCAAATATTCAGTTTGAACTCAATAGGAAGCAAGGCTGCCTTTTTAGGTCATCTACATCCACAGAGAAATCTGTAAGTCTAGCACTCAGTGTGGTTTGGCATTATTGAGTCGGACAACAAGCAACAACAGGATAATAGAACAGGTGTGGCTTTTCGAGTCATGGGCAGAAGAAATATTTGAGAAGAGCTTAATAAAATCTATATGCTTGGAGACAGGATGAGCAAATTTCAGTCATCTATTGTCAGGTTCTAAATAATTTAGTTAGGGCTCTGCACTGGAAGGAAGTCTGAACAATATTTTATGAATGCCACAATGTACCTACAATAGAATTCAATAGTCCTTGAAACAATGCTCCTTTTGTCTTTCATTAGCACTTTTTATGCAAGTTTTCTGTTCATGCAGGAGTTTTGCGAGTATTAACTCCTGCAATACAGTTTATCTACTGTCTTCCCCATAAGACTGTAAGCTTCTCAAGGGTAGGGCTTTACTTCTCTCATATGTTCTGCAAGTGCCCCACCAATGCTCCACACAGAGTAGTCACACAACAAACGGCATCACTGTGAACGTCTTGTGCAGCAGGCTAGTGTTATATCTGTTTCAGTATACTTTCCCCCCTGCCAACATACAGAGACAGAGAGCGCAATAGGATGCATGATTTTGCATCAGGCCAATAGCACAGCCAAGTGTGGGACAGAAAGATTGGTCTGCTGTAAACATACTTGACTCGCTTTGATCAAAAAAATCCTTAAGGACACAAGCTTCTTAATTAGCGCTCCATGGGTTAATAATGCGGAGATGCATTTAAGAAGCAGGAGCATTAGGTGGAATATGCGGTATGGAGAAGTGATTTGATCCATAATATAAGAGCTCTATTATACAAGATTACAGAGATTAGTAGCATGGTCTCCAGGAAAGAGCCCAGGACTGAGAGTCAGGAGACCTGGGATCTAATCCAGTTATTAATAACACTAATAGTAATAATGGCATTTGTTAAGTGCTTACTTTGTGCCAAGCACTGTTCTAAGCACTGGGGTAGATACAAGGTAATCAAGCTGTCCCACGTGGGGCTCACACTCTTAATCCCCATTTTACAGAGGAGGTAATTGAGGCACAGAGAAGTGAAGTGACTTGCCCAAAGTCACATAGCTGACAAGTGGAGCGGGATTAGAACCCAGGACCTCTGACTTCCAAGCCCGTGCTCTTTCCCCTAACCTACATTGCTTCTGCTTGCTTCTGCAGTTCTGCTACTTGCCTATGTGACAATGGGCAAGGCACTTAACTTCCCTGTGCCTCAGTTTCCTTGCCTGTAAAAAAGGGATGACAAACCTGTTCACCTTAGACCAGGGAGCCCCATTTGGGACAGGTACTGTGTCTGATCTGATTGTTTTGTGTCTACCCCAGTGCTCAGTGCACATTCCTTTTTAATTTGTATTTTTTTTGGTATTTGTTAAGCATTTACTATGTGCCAGGCATTGGACTAAGCTCTGGAATAGATAGTTGGGTTAGCCACAGTCCACGTCCCACATGGGACTCACCATCTTAATCCCCATTTTACAGATGAGGTAAGTGAGGCACCGAGAAGTTAAATGGCTTGCCCAAGGCACACAGCAAACAAGTGGCAGAGCTGGGATTAGAACCCAGATCCTCTGACTCCAGGGCCAATGCTCTTTCCCCTAATCAGTCATATCTATTGAGCGCTTAATATGTGCAGAGCACTGTACTAAGCGCTTGGGAGAGTACACTATAACAGAATTAGCTGACATGTTCCCTGCCCATAACGAGCTCACAGTCCAGAGGACTGTGTGAAACTAGATCACGCTGCTTCTCTATTGCTTGGAACATAGTAAGCGTTTGACAAATACCAAAAAGTTTATGAATTTCCTCATCTTCTCCCATTTCTGCTCCCCCAAATTATTTGACATGAGACTTTTAAGGTAATTGTGGTATTTGTTAGGTGCTCACTATGTGCCAGGCACTGTTCTAAGCACTGGGGTGGATATCAGCAAATAGGAATGGACACAGTCCCTGTCCCAGATGAGGTTCATAGTCTTAATCCCCACTTGTCAGATGAGGTATCTAAGGCACAGAGAAGTGAAGTGACTAGCCCACGGTCACACAGCAGACTCGTGGTGGAGCGGGATTTAGAACCCAGATCCTTCTGATCCCTAGGCCCATGCTTTATCCACTAGGCCAAGGTCTTCTAAGAACAACAACAACAAAAAAAAAATACTTTCGCTAACCAAGTTTTAATACCCAGAATGGGGGTTTACCAATTGGAATGTTAGAGAAAAGCCAAAAAAACAAAACCCCAAAACCTGAAAAAGACTGGAAACCAAATGCTCTCAAATTAAAATCAGTTATTGCTCCATTATAGTAAATTGTGGACCAACACATTCACAAGCTTTCCAAATGCTGGAGAAGTTTTTGTCTATGCCACCATAATGTGTCCGAGCGTGAAGCTCTATTTCTGAGTTCATGTTTTCTCCTCATTCGCTATTTGCCAAACTTCTTTCTATAGGGTGGTGAGAAGGCTGGGATTAACACAACTGCCATTTGAAAACAATATGTTTTTATCAAATTCTGCTAGTTTCTGAGGTGAATTCTTTTTGAAATGTCGAATAGTACGTATAATCTTTAAGATGGAAAATGAGAATTATATTTTTATGGAAACCGATGATTCCCAGAAGTCTATCCAGCGGGCTGATTCGCAAAGCAAATGCATAAAAAGACTCGCATTATGTAATCTGGAAATGTTAGTGATAACTTGCTCTGGAAATAGGTTTTTCCCCAATATGAACAGGCGATAGACTGAATACGTCACACTGTTAAAATATCTGATAACTTAAGCTAGAGGTGCCCCGGTCTGGAAATCATTCCTTTTCATCTACTGGCCCGCTGGATAACCTCAGGCAAGTCACAATCAATCAGTCATCTTTATTGAGGGCTTTCTGCATGCAGAGCACTGTACTAGGCGCTTGGAAGAGTAGACTATAACAGAGTTGGTAGACACATCCCCTGCCCTCAAGAAGCTCTCGGTCTAGAGGGGGAGGAAGACATTAAAATAAATCACAGATCCATCCGTAAGTGCTGTGGGGCTGTGGGTGAGGTGAATAAAGGGATCAAATCCAAATGCAAGGGCAACACAGGAGGGAGAGGGAGTAGGGGAAATGAGGGCTTAGTCAGGAACTGGGCCCCAGTTTTCTCATCTGTAAAATGGGGATAATAATACCTGCCTCTCCCTGCCTCCCGGGGCTGTGTGAGGATAAAATGAGATCACTGATGTGAAAACACATCAGAAAGAAAAATACATACTCTACAGAAATCAAGGTATTATTATTACTGTTATATTTTCTTGATAAAAGTATTCTGGAACTTGTAAGAGTCTTCCCATTAATCAACCTATTTATCTCTGCAGTTTTATTACATCTTAAGAACAAATTCATTCAATAGTATTTATTGAGCGCTTACTATGTGCAGAGCACTGTACTAAGCGCTTGGGATGAACAAGTCGGCAACAGATAGAGACAGTCCCTGCCGTTTGACGGGCTTACAGTCTAATCGGGGGAGACGGACAGACGAGAACAATGGCAATAAACAGAGTCAAGGGGAAGAACATCTCGTAAAAACAATGGCAACTAAATAGAATCAAGGCGATGTACAATTCATTAACAAAATAAATAGGGTAACGAAAATATATACAGTTGAGCGGACGAGTACGGTGCTGTGGGGATGGGAAGGGAGAGGTGGAGGAGCAGAGGGAAAAGGGGAAAATGAGGGTTTAGCTGCGGAGAGGTAAAGGGGGGATGGCAGAGGGAGTAGAGGGAGAAGAGGAGCTCAGTCTGGGAACGCCTCTTGGAGGAGGTGAGTTTTAAGTAGGGTTTTGAAGAGGGAAAGAGAATCAGTTTGGCGGAGGTAAGGAAGGAGGGCGTTCCAGGACCGCGGGAGGACGTGACCCAGGGGTCGACGGCGGGATAGGCGAGACCGAGGGACGGTGAGGAGGTGGGCGGCAGAGGAGCAGAGCGTGCGGGGTGGGCGGTAGAAAGAGAGAAGGGAGGAGAGGTAGGAAGGGGCAAGGTGATGGAGAGCCTTGAAGCCTAGAGTGAGGAGTTTTTGTTTGGAGCGGAGGTTGATAGGCAACCACTGGAGTTGTTTAAGAAGGGGAGTGACAGGCCCAGATCGTTTCTGCAGGAAGATGAGCTGGGCAGCGGAGTGAAGAATAGACTGGAGCAGGGCGAGAGAGGAGGAAGGGAGGTCAGAGAGAAGGCTGACACAGTAGTCTAGCCGGGATATAACGAGAGCCCGTCCACCTTGTTTTCATTCCCAGCAAGGAAACATTTGAAAACAGGGGCTGCTTGCCAGCTTTAAAAGTAGACGCTTAAAGAGAAGGGCAGAAGTCAAATCTTTTAGATGGAATTGGCTTCAAACAGAAGAGCCCTAGAATCTCTTAATAAATATCAAAGCCCATAGAAGACCCAGGACAATGCCTTTTTCTTGATGGAACTACAAGTTTGCCTTTAATGGAAACCCTCTGGCTTCTTCTAAGCGAATACTCATAATGTGATGAAGATGCTTCGTCTCTCTGTGCCCATGTGACCTAGCACTGCTCGCTTCTCCTTGAACATTGTGGATTAGCAAAGGAGAATGTAATGTAGAGACTGAAAGAGCATCCAGTGCTGGCCCGTACTTCCCTCCAAGACTGATCTCTCCAGAAGTGCAGAATAATTGGCAATAGGAAGACCAGTTGCGAGAGTGAGGTACCGTTCAAAGTCTCTCTGCTTGGCGGCACATCACCCCCAAGAAAGCTCATAACGAAGATTTGCTACAGGCAAACGTTTCAATCAGCTGCTCCCAGAATGCTAAAACCGTGCAAGTGTCTTGGAGTGGCAGAAACCTGCCCCATGGACCAAAATGCCCCCAATTGAGACCGATAACGAGAAAAGAACAGGCATAGTGGATTTTTGTTTGGCTGGCATTTACACCCTGCCTGAAGGGGCAGGAATGTCACAGTTCAGGAACGATTGATAGGAGAAACAATGGATAGGCTGGGCTGTTGTCTTTAGAGAATGGTACTGCATTCCACCAGGGGACAAACAATTCTTTTTCTTTGGTACAGAAGGTTTGGATTCCAGCATGGTTCTCCACAGGACTTTTAACACCTAAATTATAACATCTAATTTAACTGGCATTTCTAGAGCTAACTGCAAAAGGGAGAAGACGGTAACCACTGCATTAGTAGCTGCTGTAAGGAGTTTACCTCTCCTCGGGGGGGGGGGGGGGGGGGGGGGAGCAGCTGCAAAAAACGAACAGTTTAGTCCTGTGAAGCATTCAACGGATATTTCACAGCAGGAGTTAAAAGTTGATCAAAAATTAAGCAAAAATAATCTGGTTAGGTCTCCATTAGTTTTCCTTATTTAGATAATTACTACCAAATTTAGTGTGGAACACAGACTTCATAAATAAGGATTTATCCCCTTTTCACTGGATAACTTTATTTACATCTTTGTACATATGAAAGCAAATAACTTAAAGACTACTACTGTCTAGGGACAGGACTCGACTGAATTCTATTTCTGTTAAAACCAAATTAGAATTGGATTCATTCATCTGATATTTGCCTCAGCCCCACAGCACTTATGTTGCATGTCTATGAATTATTATAAATTATGTATTTGTGGTCTGTCTCCCCCTCTAGATTCTAAGCTCCTCGTGGGCATGAAATGTGTCTACCAACTCTGGTATTGTACTCTCCCAAGTGCTTAGTACAGTGCTCCGCATACAGTGAGTGCTCAATAAATACCACTGATGATGATGGTCATTAGAACCTTCTGTGGGCAGCCTCTGACAAGAGTGAATGCTGAGCATACCGCTAGGTTGGCAAAATTCACTTACATATATACATTAACAAGTAAATGGAGAGAATTTAATTAATTCACATATGCCTCCACACACTCTCAAGATTTTGGAGTCTTACAAGAAACCGCCAGTCTTGCACAAGCTGGGCATTTGTTACCACTGTGCAAAATTGATCATTTTGCTATGCAATTTCAAAAGTGCTACAAGGATGTTCTGCTACTGAAATAGTAATAACCCAAATCCCAGGTACACAGGCGTGCCATGCCAGGTCTGTAGCTCATCCACGATACCAAGCAGTCAGAAAATTTTATAAATCTCCCCGGCCTTCAGATTCAAGATGTCTGATATTTCAGTTCAAACTTCTTGAGCTTTATTCTTCCCATACCTAAGTACGAGAGCGTTTTTTCTTGGTACCAATACTCACTGACCCTTGCCCCCAGGCACTGGCTGGGAAGTGGACTACCCATTTTACAATGGGACACAAAAGATAAGAGAGGAGATTAAGTGAATCTGAAATCTGTGATTTAATTCCCTCCTTAGTCTGGGTAATACAACCAATCCCAGAGAAGGCCCAGGACCTCTGGGGAGATTCCCCTCCTTAGGTTGATGTCTCTCCCAGCGATGTGAAAATCTCAATGTATTTTTGATTGCTGGTTTCATTTTACCACTCATTTTATTTTATTTTTTGAGGAGGGGGTGGGGATGGATGGGGGAATATAAGGTAAGGGGAGGGGAGAAATACAATAAAACAGGGAAGCAGTGTGATCTAGTGGAAAGAGCTCAGGTCTGGCAGTCAGAGGACTTGGATTCTTACCCTGGCTCTGCCATTTGCCTGCTGTGTGACCTTGGGCAAGTCACTTAGCTTCTCTGTGTCCCAGTTTCCTCATCTGTAACATGGGGATTAAGACTGTGAGACAGGAACTGAGACGTAGGACAGGAACTCAGGGCTCATGAGTTCGAATCCCAGCTCTGCCACTTGGCTGTGTGACTGTGGGCAAGTCACTTAACTTCTCTGGGCCTCAGTTCCCTCATCTGTAAAATGGGGATTAAGACTGTGAGCCCCACGTGGGACAACCTGATTCCCCTATGTCTACCCCAGCGCTTAGAACAGTGCTCGGCACATAGTAAGCGCTTAACAAATACCAACATTATTATTATTAACTGTGTCCAACCCGACTGCCTTGCATCTATCCCAGCACTTAATACAATGCCTGGCACATAGTAAGCACTTAACAAAAAACACAATTCTTCTTCTTTTACATATTATTATTATTACCTGATCCTTCAGTTCTGACAGCTGACCAGAAAGATTGGTAACTAGCTTCATGGTAGACTCCAGCTTCTCCTGCAGATTCCTCAGCTCATTCTGTTCTCCTTCGGAGTCACTGCTCACCAGTGACATGGCTCGCATCCGAGGGAACCAATCCAGGTTTCTTTCCTAGGATTTACACCCAAAGGGAAAAAATAATTATTTCCAGTAGAAGACACAAAGACTCAAGGAAATGGCAGTGCAGACTATCAATTGTGCACCATAAAATATCCATCACCTCTGCAATCAGCTTGATGTCTACCACTGTTCAATATTTCCAACAGTCTCACTGAGTAATACTCTGCTAATGCACACTCCATGGCTATAAAAAGGGATTTAATATTACTAGTAGCTGACACTTGCTTGGTGCTAGATACTGCTGGAGAAAAAGGGATAAAGACCTTCATATTTTCGTTTATTTTGTTGCTCTACTACTTCATCCAAACTTTTCCATCCAAGAGCAGGTGCAACCTGAATAAATGAGCCCCGTTTGAGTGTCAGGAATACATTTTGTCTTGCAGGGGTGGTGGGGGGGAGGGAGAAGGGAGAGGTCTTAATTAGGGTGATAAGTGTGGTAGGAAATTGCAGTTTCGTTTCATTTCTTGTCCCATCACAATCCTCTTGACCTTGAATTCCAATGGTCTCCGGAAACTCAGGCATAGTTTTACAAATAAGGGGGAAGAGGAACATAATGCTGTTCCCTAAGAAACCAGGAGCACTGTAACTGACGGTGCTTCTTAACACACAGGACAAGAAGCACCTTTCAAAGCATCCAGTAAAAGAAAGTATTTTCAACAATTCTCCACAAGGCATTCAAATCAGAGTTAGACATGCTTACACCCGGAGGCTTGAAATGACATGGTTTATTACCACGGAAGCTGCAGAAGAGTTGAAAGCCAATAATAAGAGTGTAAGAATAAAACACACCACAGTCCTGACACTTTCTTCACACTGCTCTTAACTTAGGTCAGGTCACCGGCTTAATTGACAGAGCTCAGTGGGTGGTAATTGTGATCACTTCCATTTCCTGTACAGAATCTAACCCAGTCGTTCCTGAACTTTACTGAGTGGAGGCACCCTAAATTGTGTTTTCACGGTACCCCCCTCCTCCCACAGTACAATTGGGCGGCTCTATTAAACCAAAGATCTTTTCCCCGCTGGGACAGATTTTGATTAAGTACGGCTTTTATAGATTGAGATTCATTTCAAGTAATCGCGGAAACACTTTTAGCAAACATCAGAATAAGTGTTAGGAAAAGTCAATTTTCAGAATCGCTAATCAAAGAAAGTCAAATCACTGAAGATCAGTGAAAACCCTTTTTGGTCGTCTGTCTTACATGCAGCGAATGTATGTCCTTTAGCTGGACTCTCTACATTGTCTCTTAACTGTAGTCTCGCCCTCTTCAGATCTGAACAAACCAAAGAACAAACGACGACGACCCTAAATGTAAAAGCCAACCTCCCAGTCCCTGGCTGCCGGCCTGCCTACAGGTTAAGTAAGATGTAGGAGATTTGGGGGAACGTTGACATTTGCTTTAAAGGTCAAACAGATGGGCTTAAAAAACAGATCTGACAGTTTATGGGAATAAAAGTTTACATACATTCTGATCTAGCCCCACCACTCTGTCATCCTCTTAGTGGGTCCTGGCGTCCCCACTGGGAACTTCTGGTCTAACCCAACACTCAACTCCAACTGTTTAGGGATTGTAATGAGAAACACCAAAAGTGCAGTCTTTGAATTGATTGGTTGGGGATTCACTTTCCGAACGAAGGAAAGTGTTCCTTTAAATTCATCTTTGTGAAATGGACCATGAATTTAACACCACTTTGGGGGAAAAGAAGAATTCCCAATTTGAGATAGTGAAGATGGCTCATGGGGAAAGAACAAAAAAGGGTCATTCTTTCTTGGCAGTTCAAGTCCCCTGGTGTCTATCACTTACATGAGTTAACAAAGGATGGATTTTGGCACACCCCTATCGGAGCTAGGGAGATCAACTTTGAGAAGGTTGATCTACAATCAATCCCACGTTGGCTTTACTTCACCAGCCAGACGATCAGGAGGCTTTGGTATGTCGCATGTGCATGCACTAAGGAGATCACACCCTTACACTCCGATTCCAGCTCCTTCCCTGATTTGGCTCCCTCCCAAATGCCTTAATCCCCAGTCTATCATCACTCCCACCCTTTAACTACCACGCCTTTCATCAGACAGCTGCTACTGACGTGCACTTCCTCCTGCTGGAATGATCTACGGACCTGATCACGGGTGCTTAATCCAAGTTCAGATAATAATCTCTGTCCATCTGGGGAAGACTCAGTGTTCTGGCCTCAGTCTCCCAAAATGCTTTCAGGTTTGGGTGACAATTTCACTTGGGACAGTTTTGTAAATATTCATTTAGATGCAAGTCACCAGGAGAGTTATTATTCACCAGCTACCCTTGTCTCCCTGGGACCCTAACGTCTCCTCCAAGAGGCCTTCCCTGACTAAGCCCTCCTTTCCTCTTCTCCCACTCCCTTCTGCATCGCCCTGACTTGTTCCCTTTATTCATCACCCCTCTCAGCCCCACAGCATTCCTTCATTCATTCAATCATATTTATTGAGTGCTTACTGTGTGCAGAGCACTGTCCTAAGCCCTTGGGAGAGTACGATATAACGATAAACACATTCCCTGCCCACAGTGAGCTTACAGTGTAGAGGGAGAGAAAGACATTAATATAAATATAAATTAATATAAATATATATTAATATAAATATAATATATACATTAATATAAATGGATTAATGTGGTAGCTGTTTGGATGGAAAGGAAAGGGTGGATTACTTATTTATATTAATGACTTGCTGACTCCCCCCTAGACTGTAAGCTCGATGAGGGCAGTGAATGTGTCTGTTATATTGTATTATTGAATTCTCCCAAGTGCTTAGTACAGTGCTCTGCCCACAGGAAGTGCTCACTAAATACCATCAATTGACTGACTCTAAGGAATCTGACAAGGATATCTCCAGGAGAGTAAGGTCCCCAACAACACCCAGTACAGTCAGTTCTCCTCTAATGTGGTGTTTCATTCTTAAAGAACTCACATTAAGGAAAACTTGCTTTCCAGCATGTGTGACGTAGCCCGCATACGCACAGCCAATTCTGACGCCATCTTGCGCTCTGTTCAGACGCATATTGGCGGAAGAATGCTCCCTAGTTCCCTACTAATGCTCTATCCAAAATGCCCAGTGAAAGCATTCCTTACGGAAGAAGTGAATGGACTCTTGTCTGGTACTATGCCGTCGAGTCATTTTCAACCCATAGCTATGCCATGGACACATGTCTCCCAGAAGGCCCCACCTCCACCTGCAATCGTTCTGGTAGTGTATCCTTGGAATTTTCTTGGTAAAAATACAGAAGTGGTTTACCGTTGCCTCCTTCCACGTGGTAAACTTGGGTCTGTGCCTTTGATTCTCTACCATGCTGCTGCTGCCCAGCATAGGTGAGTTTTGACTTGTAGCAGATTGCCTTCCACTCGCTAGCCACTGCCGCCCAAGCTAGGAATGGAATGGATATGACTCTGCCTGACTTTCCCTCCTGTAGTCGAGACTGGTAGAGTACTGGGAACTCTCCAGGTGAGATCCTGAGAGGGGGAGTGGACTCTATTAGATGCTTAATAAAAACTAAAAATTTGCTTAGCACCAAATCTTACAGAAATGAACAAAGGGGGAAGTCCGTTTTTCAAAACCTAGGCCTCCTTCACCTGGTATCTTTATGTAGAAGTTCTTTAACTGCAAGTCAGACCAACGATGCTGGGGAAAACTGAGACTTCTGCATAAAAAACCACAGGTAATGAATTTCAATCAGTGAATTCTCAAGATACCCTAATTCCCTCACAATCTAGGACAAGGTGTATTGGACATCTCTGAACACAGAAAAGCAAAAGGCAGAGAAAAATTGAATCTTAATGTCATAAAATCACAAAAGAAGGTCTATTTAACTTTTCCTTTTTGCAGGCTGTGTTGCATCCAATAAATAAAAAATCTTGAAGAAACTCAATTTAAAAAAATGTTTTTCACAGAAAGGCAACCTGAAAAGTAATAAGAGCCTTGCAAAAACTGGGTACAGTCTAGGAAATGTTTCCTAAATTGCTTCACTAAGACCAGTAGAATTTAAGCAAACACAACAGCCTAGTGTACATCCGAGCAAGGCCTTTTCCTACTTAAATATCAGTTAACCAGAGGAAGAAAAAACCCTCACCTCAGAAAGCAACTGTAAAGTCATTCTTATTCTAGCTGTCGTTTGCTCTAAATACTCCCTCTCTCCAAACAGGTTCTTCCATTTTCCTCAGTTAACAAAACACCGACAATGCAGATGAGGAAAGACATTCTATAAAGCGCTTCCGATGGAAGCACATTTTTCAAGTTGTCTTCAATATTTGGCCTATGGAACTCTGAGAACCTTGGTATTCCAAGGGCTTAGCACATCGCTCCACATGCAGTAAGAATTCAATAATTAACCTTGTTTGATTGGTCATTACTGGATGCTTTGAGAAATCACATCATTACCGCTGAGGAGTCACTCCTCTCCCAGACTCCAGAAGACAGCAGAGAGGAGGCTAATATCACTGTGGACATCCTAGCCAAATAAATTTCTAGATTTACAGGGTAGAATCCCAGGGATTAAAACACAAGATTGGATATTGAAGATCATCCTCTGTGGAGTAATAAAGACCTTGGCCTTACAGTTAGTCCACTGGAAAGAGCACTACTCTAGGAATAAAGAGTCTCAGGTCTGCCTGAAGCTGGGTAATGTTGGTGAAGACATATGCTCTGTACACTCTGCTGCATTCTGTGCCCCAGCATGACTTGGGGTGGGGTGGGGGGGGAAGAGAGCACGCGTGGGGTTGTGCAAGCCACCCCACTACTATAATCAATTCCTCTGGGCAGGACGCTTATCTGTCGTTTCTGATGGGAAACTCCATGACCAATAAAGACCTGAAACCAATCCACCCAAAATGATTTCTTCACATGCCTAGGAAATACATAAATGTTAACCTTTGCTTTGAAGATCAAAATCATCAAGGAGAAAGCCTGAATCTTGGAAAGAAGGGGTTAAATTGAACTATGCAAATTGCCGGGCCTACATAAACTACTGGATTACTATGAGTATCAGCACAGCATGTCACAAATCTCTTTGTCATGTCACAATTTCCTAAGCTAAGTGGCCTTTGGCAGAATTGAATTCTCAGGGGCCTCACAACTTCTTTTCAAGGTCAAATAACAGGTCACAGTAACCTGGCTTTTTAAAAGTCGTCTCCATTAAAGAGAGAAAATTTCAGCTCTTACTAGTTTTGTTCACTTTTCCTGGGGCTTTCAGAGAAGCATTAAGTGGCCGGTTAACTGTATCTTTCACTCTTAATTTTTTTTTTAACTTTCTTTCTCGCTCCCCTCTACTTCTGGCATCTCACATACCAATGCCATTATGTACTGTCTGCCTTGGTTCTCTTACAAGCTGAAGCATCATGATCCAGCCTGTGCAGTCAGCTCCCTCTTCCCGTCACAGTGATAGCTTCCTCTGTCAGAGCAGACAAACTGACTAAAGCCACAGGCGGAAGCAGCCTAACCACAAGAGCTGAGTTTCTGGTTAGTTCTTTTCTAGGTAAAGTTGGAAAAGTCCCTGTAATGCAAACATTAAAGTCGCAGACACGGGGGAGGCAATGACCAGCCTCTTGAAATGTCCATTATTGGAAAGAGGGTGGGGGGAGGGAGGGAAAGAGAAGGAGGGGAGAGTGTTCTTTTCTTTTTTTTTTTAAAAAAAAAGGAAGTTGCATTGTGTGATGCAAATGCTACTCATTCTGAGAAGTGTTTGCTCTCCCCTGGTTCAATTGAAGTGGCTGTTCTAAGAAAGACTGCTGAGGTAACGTCCTCCTCAAAAAATGTTTTCTTGTAGTGGGCAGTGAAAGAAATGCCCTTTTTGGTAAATAACTTGCTGCAGTGCAGAATAATATTTCAAACCCATATAGAAAACATAAAAAGAAGTAGATTTGGAAGCACGCTGGCCTGGTGGCTAGAGCACAGGGTTGGAAGTCAGAGGACCTGGATTCTAATCCTGGCTCTGCCACTTGTCTGCTGTGTGACCTTGGACAAGTCACTTCACTTCTCTGTGCCTCAGTTACCTCATCTGTAAAATGGGGATTAAGATTGTGAGCCCCATGTGGGACATGGACCATGTCCAACCTCAGTGCTTAGAACAGTGCTTGACACATAGGAAGCACTTAGCACTTAAATACCATTAAAAAGCCAAACAAATCCAAAAAAGGTTTATTAATGACCTTGGTTATTATAAAGATGTAGAAAGAGCTGCTTTTAACAGGTTGATAAATACAAACAAATCAAAGTCTTTGCCTCTCTGCTCTCTCCCCTCCCCCCGCACCTTTCCAGACCTCTCCAAAACCTCCACAAAGCTCCTTCAAACAATAAATACATTCTACTTTTTGGGCCTCTCAGGTTGTAAACTCACACTTTGCATGACTACAAAGAACAAAAATTAATCTTTGAATTTTTCCTCAAAGGCCAGTGAGCATGCCACTTGTCAGCTGTGTGACTGTGGGCAAGTCACTTAACTTCTCTGTGCCTCAGTTCCCTCATCTGTAAAATGGGGATTAAGACTGTGAGCCTCACGTGGGACAACCTGATTACCCTGTATCTACCCCAGCACTTAGAACAGTGCTCTCCACATAATAAGCGCTTAACAAATACCAAATTATTATTATTATTATTTAGATGAAATGAAGCACAGCCAGAGAATGCAATTAACAGACTCGACTTCCTCCCTGGAAGGAAGACTATGTCTAGAGATGGCGCTGGATAAAGACCGTAATAAAGATGAACTTTTGGCCGTTAATAATAGGATCCCAAAGCACTTTGTAAGCTTTAAGTCCCCTCAGGGAGATAGAAAATGATCACTTTTATTTTCCCCAAATGCCAGATGAGAAACCAGCCAGCTGAGGCTTTAACCCTCCAAATGATTACACCAAAAACGGAACCCACTTCTCTAGCTACTAGAGAATGGGAATGGCAATAACTACTACTGTAAAAACACAAAAAAACCCAACAAAACAATTCAGTGAGATAAATTTGGGTATCTTAATTCCAGTTTCACAAAATATCTGGATTACCTAAAGATTTATTAAGTCTTTAACAAGTTTAGGCAGTATCCTGGTTCAAATTTTTAGTTTCTGAATAAAATTATGAACACCCAGCTGATTATATAATCCACAGCAGAGCAGAAGTTTACTTATTATTATTCCCAGATACAGTTAATAGTTGCTTTTGGATGATCGCGAAATCTTCCTAAGTGCCAGTGGTAATAAACCTCACCCATTTCTTGCGAAACCCCTAGAAAAAAAAATGAAGCACTCAATTGTTCTTTGAAGTCATTCAATATCTCAGGTGAAATGCTCTCTGGCCATCTGTTGACTTGTGGGAAGAAATGCTGATGATTCAGGAGGTGTCACTTTTTGTTCCCAGTTGATCTGGGGTTGGTGGAGTTCCATGTAAAGGGTAGTGGGGGAAAGGAATTGTATTGCATTGAACTGTATTGTATTGTATTCTCCTGAGCGCTTAGTACATACAGTGCTCTGCACACGGTAAGCACTCAATATATATGATTGAATGAATGTAAAGGAGTTGGAGCTAGTGCCTTACAGGACCCCATGTGTGGGACAGGGACTGGGTCCGACCTGATAACCTGGTACCCACCCCAGTGTTTAGCATAGGGTAAGTGCTTCACAAATACCCCAATTATTCTTAAAATCATGGGACAGCATAGAACTGAGGTCCTGGCTAACTGCGAGGGACCCCTTTAAGCTCCACTACAAATAGTTCCCAAGCCTGCACAGTACCAGAGAGGTGTTGGCTTTCGAAGCAGGTACTGGGTAATTACCTTCTGCCTACACCTTACCAGGTAGTTTCAATTAGTTAGAGATCCTCCTTCCTGCAACAGCAAAGCACCTTCAAGGACAAGAGACAGCCCTTAAATGAAGCTTTTCATTTTCATCTTCAAAGCACTTTACAGATTTGAACTAATTAAACCTGAGACCAAAGGTGAATCAGCTGCCCCATTTTTCCCTGGGGGCCGGGGGAGGTTGCCCTGGGAGGAGAAGTGATTCAGAAACAGATAAACAGCTTGGGATCATGGGGCTTTGAGTTCCTTCAAGATAAGAAAGGCTATAGAAAATTCGAATTTCTCTGGGCTCCTGGACTCCTGGATCAATCTGCAGTGGTGCCAACCTCCATCAGACTGCCCCAGACCTTTCCACATCTCTCGACTTGCCTGCCTTGTTGCATTCGACCCAAATGAATCCCTTTGGCACATCTCCCACTGTCCCAATTTCCCCCACTCTTGACTCAGGGCTCTCTCACATGCTACACACCCTCTTCCTCCCAAGGCTGCCAAGCACCTTTTTTCCCCTCCCTCTCCTCCTCCCTTCCTTCCACTGAATTGTGTCCCTTAATTAAGTACAAGGGAGGCATGAGCAATCTCTCTTTCCCAACTCCGACGATGCCCGTTGGAATAGAACTAGTGAAGATACCACCCCAAAGAACCTCTGTACGTGGCACATTTAACTATTGATTCTTCATTTCTTTTGCTGTATTCACAGTACACTCCTTTGGCTCCTGAGAAATTCTGTATGAGCTGTTTAACAACCAGATTAATTTGAATCTACCCCAGCACTCGGAACAATTCTTGACACTCAGAAAGCGCTTAACAAATACCATAACAACAATAACACTGTGAGAAGCAGCGTGACCTAGTAGAAAGGGCATGCGCCTGTGAGTAAGAGGGCATGGTTTTAAACTCAGCTCTGCCACTTGTCTACTGTGTGAACTTGGGCAGGTCACTTTACTTTTCTGTGCTTCATTTACCTCACCTATAAAATGGGGAGTAAATCCTCCTCCTCCCTACTTCGAGTGGGAGCCCTATGTGGGACAGGGATAGTGTCCAACCTGCTGATCGTGTATCTACCCCAATGCTTAGAACAGTGCCTGGCACATAGTAAGCGCTTAACCGATACCATTAAAACAATAATAATGTGAGTTCCTAGAGGGCAGAGTGTCTTCCACTTACAGTATCTTGAAAAACACCATCAGGATCAAAATGTGAGCTTTACAATTAAAAATATGACTTGGTGAGGCACATGAGTGAAGTATTAACTGCTGTGGTAAAGGAAAGCAAACTACCGTTCTGTTGGAAACAGTGGGGCACACACAAATGCCAGCAGAGACTCGGTACCCTCTAGAGGGCAGAACATATAAATTCTGGGTGGGTAAATTTAAAGTTAGCAATTGCTTCCCTCAACTCTTGTTACCGCGCCTGCACGCAGAGGGTGGAGAAGTAAGTTTAGCCAATTTGCTCTCAAGCTGAATCCTATGACACGGCCACACTGTTTCCCAGCCAGGGAGCCCATTCCAGATCTGAATCTGCCTCGGCCTCCCCTGAATCTAGTTAACTCTACAGGGGCTTTCTTTAACTTGAGAAAACACTTTGGGAAGAACATGAATATACAGGCATACAATGGCCTCTTTAGTACAGGAAAGGTTAAGTAATACAAAGAAGGCATTTTTCACTATTCTTCCCTCAGGATTGCACAGTAAAACTGTCAATGTACCACTACCCAGACAAATACCAATTTCCCAGGACTTTAACATTCATCAAGAGGCACTCCCTCACTCAGAGTTTATCATAAGAGTTCCAGACAAAGTTTCAACACACTATTGCATATCTGCACATGAGTACAGAAGTTGACAACTCTCTGGCTACTCTTCAATTGCTTGGTTTCTCCCTGCTTCTCACATTAGCATCTGGCAGCATTCAGCAGTCTTTCTGAACCACAGACTGGAGAAATTTGATTGTGCCTGAAATCTGCAGAGAAAGGTCCAAGCCATAGTCAAGTTGGAGACTTCGGGAAAGCTTCCTTCCTTTCTGTTACTCCTTCCTAAATGCCCTCCCACCCCAATTTATTTCTCCCTAGGACCACTGATAGTTGGCAATTATTTATATTAAATTTCCTTCTCTTTGATGGGCAGCAGGGCCCATCAACCAAAATTTCCTCTGTTTCTGTCTCCTCTGATTAGCCTGTACTTCTCCTCTTCCTCCTCCTCCTCTGGTAGCCCCAGATTCCTCACCCCCACCAAATCTTCTGTTCTTGAAGGTTCCTAAAGACCGTCGGTCTCTACTTTGGGAAATAATATTCTGCTTTTCATGAAGCCACTGCTCCCCTCCCTCTGGCAAGATGCCATAGAGCTCAATCCGTTCTTCGTTTGAATGTTATTCATTCCTCCCCACCCCCCTTCCAGCCTCACAGGACTTATGTACACATCTGTAATTTCTTTATTTCTATTAATGTCTGTCTCCCCCTCTAGACGGTAAACTCATTGTGGGCAGGAAATGTATGTTATATTGTACTCTCCCAAGCGCTTAGTACAGAGTGCTCTGCACACAGTAAGTGCTTGATAAATGCGACTGATTGAATGGCTCCTGAACCTGCTGAAGTCCCTATCTGGTGAACAAAACCTGAAAGCCCTCCTGATTCCATCAATCAAACATGAATTTTTTACGACTGAAAAGCTCTGTTTGGTTTAAACTGAGGCTCAGAACGTATTACCAGATTCTTAGGGGATTTTCCACAAGTACAAATTCCAGCAACACTTAGACTAACAGATTGGAGTGGCAATTCCCAGCACATAAGCCAGAAGGTGGCACACCCAGCCACCCTGCCTGGCAAGCGTGCCTTTGGCTGTGGCGTGGGCACCGACTTCTGGCCGCCACCTCCAGTCTGCCACAGAGCCTTCCTCCCTCAGCACTGCCATTCTGAATTCCATGTGGTTGACCAGACTTCCCTGCCCCCCAACCCTTTTACCTCCCTCTTTTTTTTTTTAATGGTATTTGATAAGTGCTTACTAACATCAAGTACTGTTCTAGGAACTGAGATAGATACAATATATTCAAGTTGGACACAGTCCCTGTTCCACATAGGGATCACAGCCTTAATCCTTATTATACAGATGTGGTAATGGAGGCACAGAGAAGCAAAATGATTTGCCCAAGGTCACACAGCAGACAAGTGGCAGATCCGGGATTAGAACTCAGGTCCTCTGATTCCCAAGCCTGTGCTTTATCCACGAGACCACTATACCTTCCCTGGTCCCCTGCTAGCACTCTCTTTTCTTCATCCTGCCACTGCTTGGGCACTGTAGAGGGAGGGGAAAGGAGGAGGAAAGAAAGGAGGAGAACGGGGGGAATGAGACAGCAGTGAGAAACATGGGGGTGGCAGCCCTGACTCCTCTGGGAGCTCAGCATTCACCCTATCGTCTTTCCTCTAGTGGCCCTGGGAATCAGCCTGGCAGCCAACAAACATTCCCTTCCAGTGTTGGCTAGAGATTGACTTGATGAGGAGAAAGTGCCATCCCTTCCTGAACTTCTCTCTTTCCACTATTTGAAATAAGTTTGCTCTTTGGTAAGATCCTTTATGACAGATTTCTGAAGAGACCAAGTGCACTAAAATGTGCTATCCGAGGCACTGAGAAGGCAGCGATACTTCAGGGAAAGAGTTATTGAAATGAACTAAGCCAATATTTAGTAAAGAGGCCTGGTCACCCTCTGTAAGAAAAAAAAAAGAGTACTCAAATAGCCCTACTCTTTCTAGGGCTGAGGGGCAATAGTAGATAATAAGTAGGGAGTGGCACCAAATTCAGATTAGTCACCTGGGTGTGGAAGTTCCTCCTCTGGCCAGGGTGATAGGTGAATCTCTCCTCCCCCTTTTACACACACATACACACATCATCTGATCTTCCTTGGTGACTGCAAAGCAATACATCCACCTACCCCTCATGCTTTGTTTCAGAAAAAGGCCATAACAACTAGGCTTTTTACCTCACTAGCTACATTAACCAGATGAGTGCCCCCAGAACATTACACTTTCCTCCATCCCTGTCTTCTACATGAACACCTGCAAGGCTGTAGCTAGCTCTATATGAGATGCCATACTGGTAGAGATTCTTGCGTTACTGAAAATGGAAATCTATTCAATACACTGCTCCATGTATAGTGACTGATGTAGAGTCTCTTCTGGACTGGATGCTCAATCCTGCCCGACAGAATCTCCCTCTTCCCTTTTCTGGGAGATGCCATTCTCTTCATGACTGCTGGCCCAGCAATACTGGGGAGAGGAAAAAACCCAGGAGGAATTCAGAGAAGCAGCGTGGCCTAGGATAAAGAGCACAAGCCCGAGAGTCAGAGGAGCTGGGTTCTAATTCCGACTCCACCACGTCTGCAGTATTACCTGGGGCAAGTTGCTTCACTTCTGGTACTCAAGTTTCCTCATCTATAAAATGGGGATTAAGACTGTGAGCTCTATGTGGGACAGGGACTGTGTCTAACCCAATTAACTTGTACCTACCCCAGTGCTTAGTACAGTGCCTGGCCAATAGTAAATGCTTAACAAATGCCACAATGATGATGATGATGATGATCTACAGCCAAAGACCAGGGGCAGTAAGCTTCCAGCAATTACAGTCTCTGATTTGTCACTGTCCATGCATGTGCAGACATGCACGAAGAAGTGCACCTGAGAGTAGGTGAATCCTTCCATAACTGTCTTTAGAATGCAAATCTTTGATGGGCAACCATCATGCCTTTTGCATGCCAACCTAAGGCACTACACATACAGCCGTTACTTTCAACAGCTCGAAATAGTCACAAAATTTCAAGCAGCTTTTGGAGAGGTGATGCTTCAGATGTAGCACTCAAGTTAACCATGTCGGGTTTGGGTGTAGGGTGGAAATAATCAATTGACATACCTAAGAACAGAAGGCAGATTGATAAGGCAAAAGGAGTAAACTCTGGGCAATGAGGAGCTCTATAAGCAGAGGTTTTCAACCTAGTGTTATCATCCAGTACCTTGGTGCAGAGGAGTTAGGGCATGGTTTTAAAAATCAAAATGCTTTCTGAACAAAGCCATAAGACAAAACTTGTTAAGTGTGTGCCACAGGTTGAAACCCATAGTCAGTCCGTAAAATAGATGGGCTTAATGTCATGGCATTGCCTTTTTTTGACATTTACCTTCCATCCTTATAATTATCTTAGATGAGCATAGTCCGCTTATTCACTTGAGACTTGACTTCCTTAGTAATTTGTCTTGAAAAATGTGAAGAAATATAATATGCTGGTACTTTGCTATATTTGATACAATTTTCTCAGGACTATACATACCACTATTCCACATATTAGCCTGAATTCCTTTAGGCTAAAATAGATTATCCCAAAAACTACTGTTTAGGGTCAAATATTGTGCAGCATGATTTCTATTTACAAAAAATCTACTCTGTGCCAAAAACTGCACTATGTGCTGGGGTAGTCACAAGACAATCATATCAGACGCAGTCCTGGCCCACTTGGGGCTTACAGACACTGCACCGAATATAAATTTAACATTGGAAATGCTGCAAAATCAAAATTTGCTTAAAAAACCAAATCACTTGAAAAAATAGCAGTTGACTCCTCATGTCAGCTGCAATGCCTTTGGCAGATAAAATCCTTTACAATATAGATAAAACTGAGAATCAAATTTTCTACTGACATGTGGTCAGTATTTATAAGTCAATGAAGTGCTGCAATTGTTCCTACTGAAAAAAAAACACCCAAAAACAAAAAAACAAAAATCGAGAATTTCCTACCGCTTTCTGTGTGGGGCTGTGATGAGGCATACTGTGGAGTCACAGTATATTTTAAAGCACATGTATGCTTCCTGTCCAAGTTGATTTAGATGTGAACATCTTTCTAGTACCAAGTGATACTTTAAAGCAAGCTCTAGAATGAGAAGTGTCACTACTGAAGCAGTTTCAGTGCCATGTTTAGAAGATTTACATGGACAAAAGGGCTTTTATAGTAATGCCTCTTTCACTATCCGATAATCTGAGGTTTATCTTAAAATACAAACTGTTTCCGCTACAAAGCTGCAAAGTGAAGCTGTGGTTCTGAGCAATGACGGTGGAGTTGGGGTGCAGCAATAATACTGGGGAGAGAAACCATAAGTACATATTGCTGTTCCATCAAATAGGGATAATGAGGCTAATCTTGCCACCCAGCCAGCTCCAAAGATAAGTCTGGAAAGACAGTACAGCTGCAGCCACCTTTTGCTGGAAATGGATTATGTCAAGTCAATTTGATAAACCTCCATTTACCCAATAGCTTGGGGTCAGGGTGGGCAGCCCCAGCCCTGGGGAGCTCATCTGGGGCTGCTCTACTCCACAGCATTAGAAGTGGGTAAAGCGGAGCTTCCTGTCTGTTTTCCTGACTGTTGCAGTCCCCGGTTGTTTCCTGGGCTTTCAAGAGGCCCAGGTGACACAAGGGGAACTCAACCTGACTCCTGTAGTAGAACTGCTATTTATTAAGAGGTGTGTGTGTGTGTGTGTGTGTGTGTGTGTAACTTTACATGTCTCAAACAGAATTTATCTTCCCACCCAAACCCTGTCCTCCCCCTCACTTTCCCATCACTGTAAACGGCACCACCATTCTTCCTGTCTCACAAGCCCGTAACCTTGGCGTTATCCTTGACTCCTCTCTCTCTCATTCAACTCACATATTCAATCCATCACTAAATCCTGTGGGCTCCACCTGCACAACATTGCTAAAATCCACTCTTTCCTCTCCATCCAAACTACTACCACGTTAATCCAATCGCTTATCCTATCCCACTTTGATTACTGTATCAGCCTCCTTGCTGACCTCCCAGCCTTCTGTCTCTCCCCACTCCCCAGTTATTCATTCATTCAATCATATTTAATGAGCGCTTACTGTGTGCAGAGCACTGTACTCAGTGCTTGGAAAGTACAATTCAGCGACAGAGACAATACCTGTGCGCAATGGGTTCAGAGTCTAGAAGGGGGGAGACAGGCATCAAAACAAGTAAACAGACATGAACAGCATCAATATAAATAAATAGAATTATAGATATATGAATTTCATTAAGATAAATAGAATTATAAATATGTACATATATACACAGGTCCTGGGGTGAGGGTGGTAAAAGCAAAAGAGAGCGAGTTGGGGTGATAGCGGTGGGGGGAGCAGAGAAAAAGGGGGGCCATACTTCACTCTGCTGCCAGGATCATTTTTCTACAAAAACATTCAAGCCATGTTTCCCCTCTCCTCAAGAACCTCCTGTGCTTGCCCATCCACCTCTGTATCAAACAGAAACTCCTCACAATTGGCTTTAGAGCATTCAATCACCTTGCCCCCTCCTACTTCACCCTCTTACTACAACCCAGCCCGCACACTTTGCTCCTCTAATGCTAACCTACTCACCGTACGTACCTCAATCTCGTCTACTTCACCGCCGACCTCTTGCCCATGTCCCGCCTCTGGCCTGGAATGCCCTCCCTACTCATATGCGACAGACAAATACTCTCCCCGCTCCTTCAAAGCCTTATTGAAGGCACATCTCCTCCAAGAGGCTTTCCCTGACTAAGCCCTCCTTTCCTCTTCTCTCACTCCCTTCCACATTGCCCTGACTTGCTCCCTGTAGTCACCCCCCAA